>NC_056732.1:222253924-222593924 GCF_019279795.1 Protopterus annectens | reverse complement strand
TGAGCTATACAACAAGATAAGGCCAGACATGCAGAAAACAAAGGAAAGCACTTGCACACACAATGCATAAAGTGTGTTGCCTGTTAAAGCTTGTTTTAAAGAAGCCATTGAGAAAGGCAGAGCAATGAAAGCACTTTTCATGTGCTAGTGGGAAAATAATCTAATCTGTTCATTTGTAAACTAGCAAACAAACTTACATGATAAAGATATTGAATTGCCCTACTTGGAAATAAGGGGAAAGTAAGGAAAAGATGATATAACAGGAGAGACTGTGAACAAGACAGAGAAATGATGTGCAAAATAGAAAGGCTGCTAAAGAATTTGCCATACAGATATAGACTGCCTGCCATTTTAAGGCAATACAGAACAAAATGAGTCTGTTTTGATACAAATGCAATGCCAGAATGTTCAAGAGAAAAGTGGTCTGCTTTATTTATTATTCTTATGAGGCAATGAATGGTAGCAATTACTTATCAGTTGTTGATAGCTACTTAGGACTTCTTGAGACAGAAACAGTATATTCTAGATCCTCTCAAGCAGCCTATTTACCACTCCTGATATACTTGGGACTACAAGGACTGTCATTTGACTGCTTTTTAACAGCTATTAGTTCAGAAGTTTATGTGAGATCCCAGGAATTACACACAGAAAAGTAGTTGTAATCATGGACTAGAGGAACACTCCACAGAGAATGTAAACTGCAAGGCCATAAGAACTGCTAAATGTATAAGATTTCATTGGAAGCCAAGGTTAAGGAGCATGTTGAGGTACTACATAACATTAATTCCCCATAATGTCAGAGCTACACCAGCCATTTTGCTGTTATATAACGTCCTTAATGGGATACCCAATATATGTGTCTATGGACAGAAGCAATGTGTCAAAGGAAAAAATACTTTAAAAATTATCAAAACATGGTAGGTTCAGGTTGAGGCACTTTAATCTTGCAGCAAGGAGACAAAAACGTGCTAATACAGAGTTTGTCTAACTAGAAACAGGAAATGCTTACATTTTTATACACTTTCTATTAAGACATTGCCTACCAAGCTGACGTAGTGAATCACAAGTTTTGTCATCATCATTTACTAATAATTGCTTTCATAAAATTCTGCTGATTTATCAATTTTTGTGAGAAACTTCCTAAGGAAAACAACGTGGTCTTGGCTACCACCGGTTAGATACATGCAATGTTACCATTCAAGGTACTATGGCTAATTCAAGCACAAAGCAAGCAGTTCATTTCTCTAACAATCCTTTGTCTACACTATCTCTAAACTTCTGCAGCTGCACATGTTCTCATACTTTGAACAGAGCTGATTGTTTAAGATCATTACATTTACAGGATATATCATTGTTCATTCATTCTCTCCTGACCCAGCAGATAACCACCTGCTTCTCAAGTACATTTCAAAAAGGCATTCTGTGCCTGACGTACAAGGCCATGTCCAATCCTGAATTAATGGACATGCTCCACCTCAGAAAATCCAAATCCATCAGAGCCACAAGAACAAGTGACTTAAACCTCAACACAGAAATAAATAGGACGTGCTGGAGGGACAGATTCATAACCCAGAGGCTCCCTACACTCTGGAACAGAATCCCAGTCCATGTTAGGCAGAGCCCCTCACTGACTCTATTCAAGAGAAATCTTGACGAGTGGATGGGAGATCGTAGGTTTACCTCGGGGGTCATCTCTGTGTCACTACTAGACAGAGGCATAGTAAACTAAACCCTAAAAGGGCGTAGTATTCTCATCCTAAGGGGTGGTGTAAGCCACATACACTCTGGCTAGGCTTATAAATGCCTTAGGGCAGATAGCCTAGTACGAACCTATGAACCTATGAACCTATAAACATGAATATTGCTGTGCTAGCAATTACTAGGTCAGAGGGCATCTTACACATTTCAGAAAGCACACTGCAGTTTCAAAAAGCATCTTTTCAGTCTCATGAAACTCAACTATATATAAAACAGTGCATATAAAATAGAATGAAAAACGTGTTAACTTATTTGGTTTCTAATTAGCATTAAGCATACACACATTAATACATATTCTTCTGACATTTCCCCCCTGTTAATACTTTTTAATTCTATTTTCAAAAAGAATAAACAGTTTGCTTCTTTTCCTAACCTCTTCCATTCAGGATTTGCAGTTAAGAAAGTCATTTGGTTTAAAACTTTATGAAAGTGTATCACATTCTAGCAGTTCTTCAAATTCAGTACTTTGATATATAGTCTCAGAAACTGATATATCTATAAACTCTTTGATTAATTTTTTCATGCAGAGGATACCAAAACAAACACAAGCTCCTATCAGGAATAATCCCACACAAATGGCAATCAAGATATTCATTAGGATGGAACCCCACTCCCCAAACAAATTCTGGAAAAAGTCCGTCAGAGGGTTTGGGCCTGGCTTGGTCATGGCCGACACTTGCTGTATCACCTCAAGGTGGTCATTAATTTTGTGCTGATGATCTGGTATATAGGCACAGCACTCTTCTTTGATTAAAGCATACGTACCACCCCTCGCCACTAGGGTGAAGTCAAGAGCCATTCGGTTCTGGAGCACTACAGTTCTCATAGCATTCAGTTCATCAGTTATCAGTTCAAGAGCAGAGAAAGTTGCATTACTCATTACTTCGAGAAGTTTAGACAGTTTTTGCAGCTCCCAAATCGATTTAACTGCACCATATGCAGGTAATATGCCTGCCCACGATATGACAGCATCACTCAAGTCCATGTGCATTAGTTTGGTACCCACAGTATGATGGTCTTTCCAGCCTGCCTCGATCTGTCCCACTGGATTTTCAGGCTTTTTAACAGCTTTCTTGGCTACATCTCGGGTATTTCGAATATTTCCCTGAGGCAAGACTGCAGTGTGTCGTATGGCCGGAACCAGGTACCCCAAAAAACAACTGCCGGACCAATTCTCAGGTAACCATTTATATGCTTTTTTACCACACACAAAATAACAATCCTCTACCTTAGTAGTTACTTTGTTACGAAATGACTGCCCTGCATGAAACATTTTCCTATTACAGATAACTGTTTAAAAAGTACAGGATTACGTTGCACTTGGTCAATAGTCTTATGCATGGATTTAAGAAATGAGTCATAATTTGAACTACAAGTTCCACCCATGTTGTTTGCTTTAGTGTAACATTTATAATGTACAGTCACATTACACTTGCTCCAACCCACTTGAATTGTGTCATTCTTATAAAAACATACAATTCCCTTTTGTGTCACAGGCAAATACAGTGCTACCTTATCATATGCTTTAATAGATACTGTGTCATAAACCAGATTTTCCCAGGTCTCATTGACCCCTAGGGGGATAGCAGTCATTAATAACCCCCCGTATGCTGTTGGTATGGCTGTGCAGATCCAGCAGTTCGAAACATTAAAAGTCTCAGCATACACACGTGTAATTGCCTGATAAGTGTTAAAGTTTGGGTGCCAGTCTATGTTCGGTTCATCACGTTTAATCAGTTCAACTTTTGTGGCAGGAAAAAGGAAAGGCCACAACAAAAAGAACAATATTATCAGTATAGCTACCAGAATAATCATGCAAGTTTTTTGAGGTTGTTCAGTGTCTCTATTTGCTCTATACCTGGTCATTTTGTTCTCGTTGTACAACAGTAACAAGGCTTCTGTCCAGTTCAAAGTTCTTAACCAGTTTACAGTGTGTCAAGTGAATCCAGGATGCTTGCTCCGTGATTTTGACTGGAGTGGGTGTCGACAGTAGTACCTGGTATGGCCCTTCCCACTTCGGAGAACTCCAGTTTTTTCTCTTCACTATCTTTACCCAGACCCAGGTGCCTGGGGCTACTGCTGCTTCCGATTTTGTTTGCTCTTTATCTGAAACAGAATTTAACTGCAAAAGTTTGTTATTCAAAAATCGCCTCATATACCCTGCAAGTGAACTGTCAGCCTCCTGCTCTGCAGACATGAGAGGTTTCCATTGAGGTGTATAATATGCCCTCCCAAACAAAACTTCAAAAGGAGTTAACCCTTTTGCATTTGGAACAGTTCTCATGCTCAACAGTGCCAGAAGTAAACAGTGCACCCAGTTCTTTTGTGTCTCACTAATCAATTTTCTAAGTTTATTCTTCAACACCCCATTATGCCTCTCTACTAATCCTGCAGATTGGGGGTGGTATGCACAATGGTTTTTCAACTATATCCCGAAATAGCGACTAAGTTGTTGTATAGTTTGATTTACAAAGTGTTTGCCATTGTCACTATAAATCTTTTCCGGTATGCCAAATCTAGGAATAATTTCTTTAACAAGGACTTTTGCAACAGTAGCTGCATCTGGATTTTTAGTTGGAAAAGCTTCCACCCACTTGGAAAACATATCTATAATGACAAGGCAGTACTTCTTATTTTCGCATTTGTTCAGTTCTATAAAATCCATACAAATAGTATGAAACGGATACGGTGGTATAGGGAAACTCCCTTGCTTAGGTTTCAATGCCCCTTGTGCATGATGCTTGTTACAAACATGGCATGCTGCACAAAAATATTTTGTGTAATTAGTAAATCCATACGTTGTAAACACTCGGTTCACTAACTGTACCATCCCCCCTGTTGAGACATGGCTCTGCCATGGCTCAACAAAGCTGCATATCTAAACAAGTTAGATGGTAAGATTGGTTTCTTTTCTTTGGGGATGTACAGTCCCTTTTCAAGGATTACTCCTCGTTTTATCCACTTCTGTTTTTCTACATTTGTAGTAAGTGTCTGCATTGTTTTTAACATTTCTAAATCTAAAATCTCAGATGGTTGTAATTCCTCGCTCAAAAGAAAAACTTCTGAAGTTGAAGCTGCTTGTTTTGCAGCTGTATCAGCCCTCGCATTACCTTTTGAAATTCTATCCTGTTGCTTGGTATGAGCTACACATTTACAAATAGCTACTTTCTGAGGTAACTGAATAGAGTCTAACAAATCTAAAATAAATTGCGCATGGTTAATTGGTTTACCAGTAGATGTTATCATTCCTCTATTTTTCCACTGCTGCGCAAAAACATGTACAGTAGAAAAAGCATACTGACTGTCAGTAAAAATGTTTACTTTCTTACCTTTTGCTAAGGTACATGCCCTCGTCAAGGCAATCAATTCTGCTGCTTGTGCAGATAGGTTGTGTGGTAAAGACTTCGCTTCTAAAATCTTGGTATCAGAAACTACTGCATACCCCACTAGATTCTGTCCTGTAGGACCCCTTCTGCACGAGCCATCCACATAGTATGTCACCTCGGCATCATCCAAGGGAACATCTGTAAGGTCTTTTCTAGGTAGTGTTTTTTGCTCAATCTCTTGCAGGCAGCAGTGTGGTTTGCCATCTGCAGGGGTTGGGAGCAAGGTTGACGACTTCAAAGTTGTGCATCGTTCAATTGTCATATGAGGTTGGCTCAACAGTATAGTCATACAGGAAAGATGTCTAGCAGGAGAAAGATATGCTACTTTTTCTTGCAGTAAAATAATCACGACTGCATAAGGCACTCTCAATATGAGAGGGTGGAACAATACTACTGAGGCTGAAGCCTGCACTGCCATTGCAGCTGTGACTACTGCTTGTACACAGTGGGGCAAGGATCGCGCCACTGGGTCTAACTGTGATGAATAGTAAGCTATGGGGCGTTGTTTGTCCCCATGCTGTTGTGTTAACACTGATGTCATATAACCTTGCTTACAGTCTACAGTTTGGAAAAATCGCTTATGATAGTTTGGTAATCCTAAAACTAAGGAAGAAGCTATCAGTTGTTTCAGTTTGCAGAAAGCTGATTCTGCTCCTGGTGTCCATTGTAATAAATCCTGTGCTGCCATCGGCTTTCTGAATATCAAATTAGTCAGTGGAGCAGACTCCAAAGCATAGTTTGGTATCCAACTCCGACAAAAGTTAGTAGTTCCCAGGAAGGACATCATTTCCTTCTTGGTAGTTGGTCTAGGTGCTTGTAATATCACTGTTTTTCTGTCTTCATCTAAAATTCTGCCTTCTTTGGATATTACATATCCCAGGTATTTAACCTGTTTTTTCCAAAGTTGCAGTTTGTTTTTGTTTACCTTGTGTCCTTGAGTAGCTAAAAATTGTAATAATGCTATGGTATCCTCTCTGCATTCTTGCTGGGTTGGGGCTGCCAGGAGAATGTCGTCTACATAAAGTAAAATCTGACTACCTTTCGGTGGGATAAATCCCGCCAGGTTACTTGCCATTTCTTGTGCGAATATCGTTGGACTTTCACAATATCCCTGTGATAGTCTCGTATATGTATACTGTTTCCCCTGAAATGTAAATGCAAACCAATGTTGGCTGTCTGGGTGTATCGGTATCGAGAAAAATGCATTGCTAATATCTACCACAGAAAAATACTTCTGTTGAGGTTTCAAATCATTCAATAAAGTGTGTGGATCTGGCACCGTTGGTGCCCTGGATATAACTGCGTCATTCACAGCTTGTAAATTTGGACCATACGCCATTCCCCGTTTGCTTTCCTAACAGGAAATAAGGGTGTATTACATGGTGAATCAGGAGATTCTATTAAAACTCCTTCCTTAAGTAAGGCTGCTATTATAGGTTTGATTCCTATTTCTGCATCCTTTCTTAAGGGATACTGTCTTTCTTGAGGTCTAAATGCTGATTTTGGCGTAATAGTAACTGGTCCTGCTGTACGAATAAGTCCTACATCTGATTTCCCTGTTGACCAGAGAGTCTCTGGTATGTCTCATAAGGCTTTTTCCTCTTCCTCCAGTAAGAGTACTACTCAGCTATCCTCACTTGCTTGTGAGTGCACAGCTGGGTGTGTCTGTGTTATCCAATTCAATTTCTGCTTCTGTACTCCTTGTTCAGAGAGTTCTAACTCTGTCTGTTTTTCCCACCTTGTGACTTTTTCTCCTAGGTCTGCCCACTTCAAATTTCTATCTTTAGTTAAGCTTACATGTGGTAATTGATTAGATTTGTAAAGTGCTAAGAATTCCTGGGGCAATGAACAGCTTACTACACTGTTTCCTTCTGTGTCCCAGTACAAATTTCGTAATATTAACCTATTAGCATGGTTTTTAAACAACTCTTGCTCATATTCTTTATCAGGTCCTGGACTGTTACAGTACTATAGAGTACAATGCAACAAATGCTGTTTGTCAGTGTCAAGGGAGGGGGATTTACTGATGGCTACGTTCATCAGTTCTTCGGTTACTGCCCCTGGACCAGTCGTAACTAGGTCCTGGCTGTACCAATAAAATGTTTCTCCCTCTGGTCGCACTACAAAAGTATCCATTTGTCACTGTGGTTCCATACCCTGCATAGTTGGAACTATGGCTATGCCAAATACCTGCATTAAGTCTCTGCCCAAGAGATTCACTGGGCATTTTGCAGAAACAACAATTTTGCTTTTCTGGGTCATTCCTGAAACAGGTTCAGTTATTGCTATGTTGTGGGAGAGTGGTTCCCAATACAGCTGTCCATTAGCTGCTTTCACTAATATGTAGTCTAGTGATTCTGAATTTTCTGGTAGTTTGGAAGGATGTATCAGGTCTGTGAAGCCCCTGAGTCACAAAGAAATTTGACTTCCCTCCCCTCTACCAGAAGCGTAACTTCCGGTTTTGTGTCTGCTGAGTAGAGCTCTAAGCTCAATAATGCTAAGTCTAAAATTTCATTTTCTTCATCATCTATGAATTCATGTACATCCTCTATCCCTTCTGTCACATTCTCTACCCTTGCTACCACATTTGCATTTGTCTTTTCCTATTCATTCTTATCCAGTGATTCTTGACTATCATATAGTCATTCCTCACCCTCCTTATCTTCCGTGGTTACCTTCTTATTTAGCCTGCAATCCCTTGCCAAATGTCCCTTTTTCCCGCATTTGAAACATTCACCCCTTTTCTTTCTCTCTTCAGAGTCTTCTGATCGTTTATCAGATTGTTTGTTTCCCTGGGTATTTTTCTTACCCTTCTTCCCAGTTTGTACTACAAAGACTTCTGACCAGTCTTCTACTGCAAATACTTGAGTTTTCTTTTTCTTTTTACTATTAAAATGCCTTTCGGCATGTCTTACATATTGAAGTAATGACTGTAATCTACTTGTACGATGATCTACCATGTGCTTTGTAATAAAACTGCTAATGGGAGCAATACTGCCTTTTAAGAATGCATTCTTTAGCTGTTGCTCATATGGGGAATCATGTGTTTGATCTTCAGGTACTTGCATTCCACAATGGTTATTAAAACATTCTAATAATCTGGCATAATATTTATCAACAGTTTCACCTTCTTGTTGTATGCATTGATTAATGCAAGTCCAATCAGCTCTAGGCTTCCATTTCTCAGAGATTCAGTCTGTCAGACTTTTCACTCTGTTGTCCAGTTCTGCACTACTATGTGGGAGTGGTCTAAGCTCTGCGTCACGGGGATTCCAGTTGCCTCTGATTATGTGCCAATCCGGACCTACAATTGTCTAACTATTTTTTCTACTTCTTCTCCATTCAAATGGTAACTTAACCTCATACCCTGTAAGTCTTCTAAGAATTTTCTAAAATTAACTTTTGGATGGGGAATTCCCTCTGTGGCTTTCCGGATGTCTTCCGGTGTCCACGGTCTATATACTAGGAGAGTCGGATCCTGTCCTGCCTGTCCTGCCTATGGATTTGGCATTTCTATGAGTGGACATATCTCTTCCTCACTCATAGCTTGTGAATTTCTATTTATTTCATATAATTTAATATCCCCTCTCAAGTTGCGTGCTCGAGACCTGGTCTCGATAGGATCCCTGACAAACGGTTTTGATTTTGCAGGAACAGCTGGGTATAGCGGAGGTGGATCAGCTTGTCCACTCGCTTCATATTCCGGTAAGGGATGCGGAGGGGGCGGAGGAGGGGCTGTCGCTATTACCAAGTTATTATCTTCTTTATCTAAGAACATTGCTTTTGAATTTTTAATCTTTTGTTCCCTGCGATTTGCTTCCTCAAGCCACCTGTGTGCCTGAGGGACTCCTAATTGCCGTTGCTTTTTTAGCTGACCTTTCGTGTCTGTTTTAAGTTGTCTGACAAGTTTAATAAGTGAAGATTTATCTAAATTACCATCAAATTTGTATTTATCAACCCATTTTGTATAATACTTAACATTATCGGCACGCTGTAATTGCATATATTTCGCGTCTTCAGTTAGGGGTGGGTCTCGGGAACTTTTCATGCACTGATTTCCCATGTTGCCTTAGCTAAGCTAAAAATTGTTACGTAACCCTTCTTATCACGTGGTACCACGATTTTGCACCTTTTCACAGTTTATCTAGAATAACTGTCTACCTATTCTGTTTCCCTGATCTATGACAAGACAGCAATCTTTTTGTCCCTGATTTGCACATGCAAATCTCCTTGACAAAACAATACTGTAAGAAGTCCCTGATCTAAAACAGAAAAAAGGTAAATTCCTCCTTACCTGACCCTCCATGAGTTGATCCACCAGAACATTGACTTGTCCTCCAATCCCAGATCAGAAACAGTGGCTGGCCTCTTTCGAACAACAATTCAGTCGGAGGTCTTTCAAAGCAGAAGGGCCAATGTGACCACTTCTCCGTACGGGTACATGCTACTGGGCCCAATTCTGACCTGGGCCTAGAGTGAGAGTACTTTCTGGTCCGAAGGACCAAACTGTCAAAGGAAAAAATACTTTAAAAATGATCAAAAAACAGTAGGTTCAGGTTGAGGCACATTAATCTTGCAGCAAGGAGACAAAAACGTGCTAATACAGAGTTTGTCTAACTAGAAACAGGAAATGCTTACATTTTTATACACTTTCTATTAAGACATTGCCTGCCAAGCTGACGTAGTGAATCACAAGTTTTGTCATCATCATTTACTAATAATTGCTTTCATAAAATTCTGCTGATTTATCAATTTTTGTGAGAAACCTCCTAAGGAAAAAAACGTGGCCTTGGCTACCACCGGTTAGATACATGCAATGTTACCATTCAAGGTACTATGGCTAATTCAAGCACAAAGCAAGCAGTTCATTTCTCTAACAATCCTTTATCTACACTATCTCTAAACTTCTGCAGCTGCACATGTTCTCATACTTCGAACAGAGCTGATTGTTTAAGATCATTACATTTACAGGATATAGCATTGTTCATTCATTCTCTCCTGACCCAGCAGATAACCACCTGCTTCTCAAGTACATTTCAAAAAGGCATAAACATGAATATTGCTGTGCTAGCAATTACTAGGTCAGAGGGCATCTTGCAAGTTTCAGAAAGCACACTGCAGTTTCAAAAAGCATCTTTTCAGTCTCATATGAAACTCAACTATATATAAAACAGTGCATATAAAATAGAATGAAAAATGTGTTAACTTATTTGGTTTCTAATTAGCATTAAGCATAAACACATTAATACATATTCTTTTGACACAATGAAATAACAAATAGAAACCAGTGAAAGAAGAACAAGGATCTGCTGAAGTTAGAAGAAAAGGAAAGGCCACAGAAGTACCTCACAAAGAGGATTACTGGCCTCAAACAGATGCCCTACATTGACCATCTCAAAAAATTCCAGCTTTTCTCTGTAGCATATTGCCTACTCCAAGGAGATCTCTGCCTAACATATAAAGCTATGTTAAACCCAGAGCTGTTGGACATGCTATACCTAAAGAAATCCCAATCCCTCTGAGCTACATGCTCTAGGGACCCAAACCTTGTCTCCACAATAAACAGGACATGCTGGAGGGATAGAATCCTGTCCCAGAGACTTCCCATACTCTGGAACAAGCTACCCATCTATGTCAAGCAAAGTTCCTCATTAGCACTCTTCAAGAAAAATCTTGATGAGTGAATGGGAAATAGGAAATACACCCTGAGTATCACTTCTGTGGCTCTGCTCGCCAGGGGCACAGGAAATTAACTTTCCTGGTTGGTGTAAGCCAGGGAACCTTGTTGGCTAGGCTTACTTAGGCCCTTGGGCTGATAGCTTAGAACCTACCTATGAACCTATGAACCTATGAAAAGAAAAGGGGCAATTCAATTCATAAATGATGGACTGTGGTCCTATGAAATGAGACCTCACATAAGTATAATTATTTGTTCAAATCAAAGGCCTACCAGATAAGCAAGATAAAAGTGCCAAAATGCAGTGAGAAATAAAAAAAATACACTGTCACCAGGTGCTGAACCTTTCCAAAGTCCTTGTAGGTCACTGGTGGGGATGTTGGCAGGAATACTTCTGACTATAACTCTAGGTCTGTGATACAGCTTGTTATAGGCCCAGTGTGAAGATAACTGTCAGACAAACCTTTATGCACAGAAAGATCCCCCAAAGCTGGGATCAGACCCTCTCATTTAAACAATTACACTTGTTTATCAGTCACCAAATTTTCATTGTTAATATTTTTTTTTCATTTTACCTTAACGTCATGAGCAGACACGGATGTTATTTGAAAATGTTTTCTTTAAAAAAACAATAGTTGATTGCATAACAGTGCACGCATATTCTACATATATCTTAAATATCTCAGAGCAAAGTTTATTTATTTAAAACATTGTAAACAATATGACTAATATTAATTTACAGTTTATATATTACTTTTTTAATAATTCTATTTTAAAAATGTCTTGGGAGGCAAAGTAGGGAGCTGTGTGCTACAACCATTTAATGCACAAGTGAATTAATTCCCATTAATTCCTGTGGTTGGAATGTACCCTATTGCATCCATTAAAAAGGGAATTATGCAGTGTAAGAAAGATAAAAGATAGACTGTAATAAAAAATTGGCCTGTGTGCCCAAAAGACCTGACATCCCTAATAACCTACAAGTGAATTCAACAGCTTAGAAAATCACTCCACAACCTTTGCTTCTGGACATGACTTTCCTGAAGCAAAATCTAATCAGCAAGCAACCATTTGCAGTTGCAGAGCTATGGAAAATAGTATAGTTCTAGAAGATGAGTTTATCCATTGGAAACAACTGCTGGTTTGTAGACAGCTGATTTGGAAAGTGCTAAGTAGCTACTGGTCCAGGCTTAGACTAAGAGAACATCCAAGACACAAGCTTCATGCATTATGCATGACATGGATTATGTGGATGGCACTATTTATATTGAGGATATCACCTGTGAGGTCACTGAGGAGATGGAACACCACCCATGAATGGGTCAAGGGAGTGGTGAGGCTCTGAACTTAGGCTAAGTGCCATAGAAATTAAGTAGAAGAAAGGGATGGGACGGTATCAGCCCCTCGATATGTCATGAGCAGAGGATGAGATCCCATGACAGAAATTACATATGTTGGCTAGGAGGAGAAATTGAAGGGATTTAGGTCTTCAGCCATGAGGAATTCATCCAGTTGGTGTAAAATTCTATCAGAAATGATAATATTCTGTACATCATTATAACTGTTAAAGAGGGTGGCTATTCTTGACCAATGCAATAGTATTAAGAATAACAAAAGATTTTAATATTAACTGCTTTTTAAGTCCTTCTTCTTTGGCTCTTGGAAAATCAGCTCGATCATATAAAATAACAAAATAAAGTTTGCTGATCAACTTACAATTCTTTCTCATTAATAAAATCATTTACCTAGTCATCTCTTTTATACTATCATGTTTTGGGGTCTGGAAGTTGCAGTGATTTTTGTTGTTAACTATAGTTCATTTATCAGAGAGAGTCCTCAGACACAGACAATTAATATAATAAATGGATGTGGTGCATGCTCTGAAGGAATGGCAAAGATGAGTATAGCTTTTTTTAAATGAAGGTAGAAATAAAAAAAAAATGACAGAACATGATAGATTTCATAGAAAAGAGTCTATTTTAATGATGACCATCTTTCCAGCAGTCAGAAACATAGTTATTTATAGAACCATCTGGAAATTAATGTACTATTTCCAGGCTAAAGGATTTGGTTTCATCTTGTAGAAGTACAGTTACATGGTAGACTTATAGGAACACTCAGGAGATAGTATGGCTGCAAATATTCTATTTACTAACATGGCAGAAAATAAAGTGCAAGATTCCATTGTGTGTCTTCCCACATGCACTCTAGACGTATGGATACTTCAAGACACACTGCACTACACAGTATGTCCCTTTTCTTAAGCTAAACATTTATGCAGAAAACAGATATACTAATCCACACAAAGGTATGTCACACTGCAGACTAGAGATATCACATAACATACAGACATCATTTGAGGTACCTACATGTCATCAACAACAGAGCACGAAATGAGCTACCATAGGAATAGACATTATAAGCACTGACATTACTCAGTTGCTGTGATTATAGTATGGGACAAAGTCATATAATTTATTTAGCTATTTATTTATCTATGAGGCAAAAGCTGACTAAGCCAAAAGCTAATTTTCAGCAGACACCTGAGGAAACAAAGCTCCACAGTTACACAAACAGAAGTAACAAAATATCAACAGTACATGGACATTCTTGAATGCATATACAATTACAAAATATATATTTACACTGAAAGAAACATCAGTAAATAAAAGTTATAAATAAGTAAATTGACATTATATAGCAAGAATTAAATAAAAGGTTAAGAATGAAGAAAGTATAGTGACTAACGGAGGTGGAGGAAGACAGGGAAAATCTAGGATGTATAGTGGTTGGGAAACAGGATGGATGAAGATGGAAGGACATTTGGATGGCTACGTAACTAATATACCACATCTAGTTATTTTATAGTAAACCAGGGATGTGTCTAGGACAGGATGACTGTGGTGGCTGCCCCGAGTGAGAGCTGTCAGGCGTATAATTGTCAGGTGCTGATGGTGTAGGACTGCAGTAGTGGCATGTCAGCAGCAGTCTCTTTCTAGGGCACTTGCAACACTCCATGCCTAGAATTGTCTTTTACTGTTAGATTCTCAGACATATCACCAGATTAAGGTAAGAATTGTCCAATACCTGTAAAGAGTGCTTTTATTATATCTCAAAGCCAAATTTATTTTGTTTCACCAATGTAGAACCTTGGTGCCTTTGCATGATTAACCAGAGGAGGTTCTTGCACTTCCAAGTGTCTGCCATCGGCATTCCATATTCTAGAAACCTCTCTAGGCTCATTATACATGTGGGATTTTCTCTGGTTGAAGCAGAACAAATGATGTTGATAGCTTTGTCATAATATTCCTGCCAATCAGTAACTGTAAAAGTGAAAACCCTATATGACAAAGTGGGGTGTTTCTATTCTCAGAAAAAAAATAGACAATCTTGTGTGAAAATGGCACACATTGTTTTGATACTTTTTCACTGCTTGAATAATTCTTTTTACTTGACCAGAAGACCACAGATACCATGCTGAAGACATTATGTATTGATTTTCCAAGATTCTTGGAACTGTATAAAATGTTTGTCTAACACATTGAGGACCCTTACCACAGAAAAGGATGGCAAGACCATCACAGCTTGAAAAAATGGATTTCATTAGTGTGATGACAGTTTGTGAAGAGTCATCTTTCAGTTCAATGATCTCAAGATAATTTGAATTTACTCAATACAGATGAGTTACTAACTATCCTTAAACTAAAATAAGACAGCATCCCCTTTCTCTGTGGTCTGTGTGGAGGTATCATAGAATCTTTAGTATTGCTGTTGTGATACAGTTTACAAATTGGACAGGTTTTTAACATAACTTCTACCTTAATAGACACTGCAGGCCAAAATATTAGGTTGCATGCCCTTTCTTTACACTTGACCAATGTCCATGGCTGCATAGCTGGATGGATAGAGTGACAGTCTCATTTGTAGTAGGTGCAGAGTTTGAATACAAAGACCAGCTATTCCACCATATTGCCTCCGTTGTGTGGAAAACTTTTTACATGGCCACCTCATTAGTAAGGATATCTCATCCAGGGACAAGGTTGTCATAACATCCCTGTATTCTTCTCTTATAAGATCCATTATTGAGTACAATGCCCCTTTCAGCATGTACCTCACAAAGCACATGTAGCAGCTGGATTGACCACGGATGTTCCTCACCCTGACAATCCAGGGCTTCAAACATCTACCCTACACAGACAGGCTAAAAGCCCTGCCCCTCTACTCAGTCTCCTACAGACTCCTCAGAGGTGACTTCTGTCTGGCATACAAAGCAATCTCAGAGCTCACCCTGATGGTTCTGCTACACATCCACAAGTCAAGCTAAACTCAAGTAACCCACATGCATGACCTCAACCTGGTCTGTGACATCAATAGGACTTGTTGATGAGATGGATTTGTGTCCCAGAGCCTCCCCCTTTTATGGAATAGACTCCCTCTCCACGTCAAGCAGAGTACCTCATTAACCCTTTTTAAGTGCAACCTGGATAACTGGATGGGGAACAGCAAATACATCCCTGGGATTCCACCTGTGTTCCTGCTAGACAGTGGCATAGGGTGCTGACTTGTTGGAACATGGGCTAAATTCTTGGCTAGGCTTGTAAGGGCCTCAGAGCCAATAGGCCAGTAACTTCCTATGATCCTATGATCCCAAATGTGCTTCACATAGTGTCTCCATCATTTGGTCATGCAGATGATTAAGCATCCTAGTGGATTTAAATATCTGCCCTTAGTATTCATAAATTTCATCAGTGCGATACATCCAAAATGGAAATGAAGAATTCTGCTTGTCATATGGCCATTCTATCAGTATTATATTTTTAAGTAATTGAAGCTATATGTTATTTATCATGCATTGCATTATGAATTTCCACAAATAAGTCAACATACTGTTCAGAATTATGAAATGAAGCATTTCAATCACACTTTATGTTTGTACACTGCAATCCCACATCATTATACATTGCTCTCTGCTTTTCAGGGTTGACAAACTGTACTGCACAAATCTGTGAATTATTTCCTCTGTGGCTGTGCAAATTATGCACTCTATGAGCATGCAGAACATGGTCACTGTGAATGTGAAAATCAGTAGTTTGGTGATTTTTATTTATTTTCCATCAAGGATATTAGTAATACCCCAAAAAAGTATAACTAAAATATTTCCCACAATTCCCTCTTCCTGCACCCTTAGTCATTAAATAAAAGTTCAATTTTTTAAAGTTTCTATAAAAATAGTCCATCACTTTGTTAAAGGAAACTACAAAGGAATTAATTGATTCCAGAAGCTAAATGTTACACACTTGTCACAAAAGTACCTTTTTTATGTGAACACTTTGATAACTGATTTAAACCAAACACCCAGTTATCATATAAGACAATTAATGATATCACAGTAGTGAAATCACACTTTGAGACGCCAAGCTAACATTCTTTAACACTGCCAGCCCAGCCCATCTTGTCTGGTGTCCAGTAAGCCCTGTAAATGATTTTCTGTTGTATGATTCTATGTCTAGGGGATGTAATAGACCGTAATAAGATGACCAGATATGTGTGAATGCATGAAAGTAATGAATTCCCTTGGCTTAATAATGCCATAAATTGATTTTATGGCCTTTTTCAACTATAACCAGCATATTGTGAAAGAGAGGTTTTGCCTTGAAGAGGGATTTGTTGTTATCCATTTTTAGATTCAGTTTAGTGTTCCAAGCAGAGCATTTAACTATATCTGTGGGTATTTACAAAGCACAAGCAGATACATAAATAGTATGGTACACACACGGTATAGTGCTTGACATGTTGACATTTAGCAGACATATATTAAATGATAAAAACTAGCATATGTTTATACATACAATCTATATAACTTGTATAGGTTATACAGAAAATGCCTTATAGTGGATCGTAGTTAAAAGAGAAATTCAGTTGTAGATTGTAAGGGTTGAGCTATGTAGATTAGACGGGATGGGGAAAAGAATGAGTTATAAAGGAGCAAGAAGTGAGATGAGAAGTGCAGTTTGATAAGCTGGGCAATTACACAAGGACAGAGCTCATAATGAGCTAGTGAGTTATGATTTGTAATTAAGGCCTAGGTGACAGTGCTGTGTAGGAAGCATTAGCATTCTGAATCTTAAACACAAATTATTTAAATTTCTGTCAGAACTTCTGGCAGGAGTCAATGGTCTTTATACTAATGGGAAAGGATTTCCAAATTGTGGGTGCTAGCACTGAAAAATAATGGTCTATGCACTGGAATTTATTTTGATGCTTTTATAAGTTCAAGATAGAAAAGGTGAGGGTCTCACATTGTATGAGGAGGATCTCTGGGTTAGTCTGCCTGCAAGGAAGAGAAAGAAGATGAGACTGAATAGTTTATGGATAAGAGAAGCTATTGACTGGAATCCATTTAGTCTCCAAACATTCAAAGCAACGGTGCTTTCTTAGTTAGAGGGGGATTATAAATCTGCAGATGTTGTTGGATGCTTTAGGAAGAGATGTTGCATTATTTTTAGATGCAGCTGTAATCAATTGAGGTGTGCATTCTCATTGTGGAAAAAGGACTACTTTCCTTATTGAAACTTTTTTTCAGCAGGGTGAGAAGAGCTTGTCCATCTAAGCTTTAGCAGAATGAAGTATTTAGTAGAACAATGTGATGTTGAAATATGAGATTTGGGTCTAGCTAGACACCTGGGTATCTATACAACTGGACAGTTTTAATTATTTCCTGGTCATTGCAAAGAATATTTTAGTTTTAAGGGCTTTGGTTAGTTTATTAGTGGTTCCAATTAGCACAGATTGTATTGTGCCTGTGTGTGTGTGTGTGTGTGTGTGTGTGTGTGTGTGTGTGTGTGTGTGTGTGTGTGTGTGTGTGTGTGTGTTTAGGATGAGTTTGTGTAGAAGACAATCTGAGATTTGTGAGATGAGCTGTTCTTATTTGGTTTTAATGCTACTAGGCACTTGCACTGCATATCACCATGTTGTCTGCATATAAAATAATAGAAATCTGGAGGAGATCAGTTGGTAGTTTGTTACTGGACAAAAATAAGAGTATGGGGGACAATGCTGATCCTTGTGGGACTCCTTTGGTAAAAGGAGTTGAGGCTGAAGATGTGGTACCTACCTGGACTTTAAAACACCTATTATTCATCAAAAAAAGTCCTTGAACTATTTGTGATGAATTAGAGCTTATTCCCAGTCTCATTACAGAGTATAAAAAGCATGTGTGGCCTCCTAGATTAAAGGCCTTTCTAAAGCCATTGAACAGGATACTTGTTCAGATGTCGCTGTTACTGTTTTGAAGTATGTTTTCTGTCAGCGTGCATAGGGCTGCTGTTGGGCTCTTACCAGGCCAACACCCATGATGTTGTCCTTAGAGAATTTAGTAGGTTTCAATGTCATTCAAATATTTCGCCTAGTGTTGACAGTATTGATATTGGCCTGGAATCCATTGTACTGAATGGTTTAGGAATTTTAGGAACTGGATTTACTATAACAAGTTTCCATTCTTTAGACATGACATTGCTAGTTAGACAAGGATTGTAATGTTCTCATAGAAGTAGTAGGATACACTCTGCTGTGTATCCTAAACCACAGACACAGGCCATCTATGCCTCTTGGAGCATCACCGGGTATCTGATGTAGAGATTTTCAGTATTTTTTTTTCAGTAGTTTTGAAGTAGGAAGAGGGGAGTCAAATTGGGGACTGCTGTTGCATTGCTAGGGACCTGAATGTTTTTAGGATCCAAATTAGTTAAAGGAAGCAGGAAGTGAGGAGGATTCTTCTTGAACATCTGGTGATGTTAAAAATCCTAAAGTGGTTGTTATAGTGTGGTAATCTAGTGGGTCTTTATATGGGGAGAATCCAATTATGTTATTTACTAAATTCTAGAATTTATTTTGATTTTTTGGAGTATGGTCTGGCCTGCTTACAGGAAGTTAGCTTTGTGCAGTCTAGTTGCCATTTTTGCCAAATTTCTAAGAATGTATCAGTCTGTATCTGTGGATGGTCTGTGTTTCCATTGAACTGAAGCAGTGTGCTTTAATTTGTATAGCAATTTTAATTAGTGAAAAACTTGTTCTGGCCAGTTTTTTCAAAGACTGATGATTTTTGAAAAAATATTCAGCATTGTTGCCTCACAGCAAGAGGTTCCCAGGTTTGATTCTTGGCTAGAGTGCCTTCTTTGTGGAGTCTGCATGTCCTCCCTTTTTTGTGTGGGTTTCCCCCAGGTACTCCAGTTTCCTCTCACATTCCAAAGACGTGCAGTAGGTGAATTGGACACTTTAAATTGGCCATAGGTGTGAGTGTGCATGTGAGTGTGAGGGCTAGCCACCCAGCAGTGTAAACCATTGTTATTGATGATTGTCACTGGTGAAGTGACACCCTGACCCCCATGTGCAAAAATGGGAAAAAGCGGTTGTGGATGAATGGATGGATGTGATCTGTGGAGAGAGAGCAGGTAGTCTGGATGATAGGGATGTATCTTGCTAGGATATTATGAGACCCCATATAGTGCAGGAGAGCTCATTTGGTAGGGCTTTGATGTTTTGTTGTGTTATTGACTGGAGTGTTACACGCAGGGGAGTGGATTTTATCCCTAGTACTATTATAGAAAAAGTTATTAGGCAGTAATTACTTATGAATGGTAGTAGTTTGGAAAGATTTGAAATAGTGCTAGGATTATAAATGATACCCTAGTCAAGGTGACAGTGAATTCCTGTTTTGAAGTTTGGTCAGGCTGGTTCTTATAAATGGTTGTATAAGCCCTCAGATTTCTAGTCTCATATGCCTGCACTGATGGGATTAAAGAGGTAGATATTGATGTCACCAATAATGTGTTTGAAAGGTTTGCAGTTTATCACACCACCATCATTTATGAATGAAATAAACGTGTCTTGTTTTCTGGTGAGTGGAGGTAGTCTACTACAAGGGTAAGGGTATGGAAGGTATTGACAATAGCTAGTCAGTTAGGGTCATGATCATTAACTGAAAAGCTTTGTGATTTTAAGGTAGTTATCTGATTTTCTTTAAACAGGAAGAGAGTTCCTCCACCTGATCTCATTCTGTATCAGGAATTGAAATCGTACTTTTGCCCAGAAAAGTGTATGCTTTGGTTAGGAGTATCTAGTTTGACTCAAAAGTCTGAGACTACTAGTCCATCAGGTGGCTGAGTTGTTAAACAGGAATGCAGTTGTTCTGGGTTATTTAGTATGCTGTCAGTGTACATCAGAACTATTTTTCTGGGGAAGATTTGTGATGTTGGGGTTTGTTTAATGGAAGATATATATCGTAGATGGGTTTATCTACAGGTAGTTCCATGTTGGAGGGTGTTCATAAGTAGTTTTACATTAACTGTAAATTCCAGGAATTCAGATATTGATAACTAGCTGGTAATGAGTTTGATTTGTTCATTTTGTAATATGGCAAAGGTTGCTGTAGGTACCTGAAAGAGTAAGGATATGTTTGTTTTGGGGGTATGTTACATATGGTAGTTGAATAGACAGGGGTCTTACTGATTAGGTTATGAGACAGGGCTTTGCTGGCTTTGCTATGTGAGTAGTGGTAGACAAGGAAGGGTGTTGTGATGTGGAGAAACAGTTTCATGAGGGGACATAGAATTATAGGCCTTAATGCCCTTTTAGATGGATTTACATGAGTTAGTGAAATAGGTGGTATTACGTTGGTCATGAAGCACAAGTTGCAGTAACGAACAAAGCTGCTTTCATAAAGATAATTGAGTTAGTGGAATAGGTGCTATTTACTTTAGTGTGAGGGGGATAGTGTAATTATGAAGAAGATATCCTTTATTAAAATGAGTCAGGGGTTATTAAAGACCATCAGAATGTTTTTAATTTGAGGGATGGTGGATTTTCAGATGTCCCAATTGGCAGGTGTATGGTAGCATTTTTGGAGATGAGGTGGTGTGGAATGTGTTGCTGCATTAGACTTACCTGTATTGAAAGTAAAAATGAGTGTGGTTTGTGAGCTGATGAGTTATAGGGATAGATGAGTATGTCTGCTGTCTGTTTTGTTATGATAGGCATAGTTGAATAGGGATGCTTTTAATAGTAGGTTTGAGTTGGTTGAGTTAAAAATAAAAAAGGGGAGCTGTTACAATATGGTTTAGGGGGTTAGTATGCTGATTTCTTTTTTCTCAATTAACAGCCATGGGCTGTATTTGTAAGCTAAGGGCCTGAATGTTTTAAGAAGACAGGAGTTGGGAGAGGTTTGAGGGAGTGATTTGTACATTATAAGTGTAGTGGGAGGTGGGATGACTAGAGAATTGGGGATGCAGGGGAATGAAGTGGGTCACACCTCCTGTTTCAGCAGGGGTCTTCACATTTGCAGAACTGGTCACATCAAGCAACTCATTGTTGAAGCAGACAAGTAAAATAAGTAGTTTCTTTAAAACGTCTGTGCAGTTTGCATGTTTGTGTTGTTTGTCTATGGCCCAGTTGTTGAAACAGATAAGTAAAATAAGTAGGTGTCTTTAAAACATCTGTGCAGTTTGCATGTTTGTGTTGTTTGTCTATGGCCCAGTTGTTGAAACAGATAAGTAAAATAAGTAGGTGTCTTTAAAACGTCTGTGCAGTTTGCATGTTTGTGTTGTTTGTCTATGGCCCAGTTGTTGAAACAGATAAGTAAAATAAGTAGGTGTCTTTAAAACGTCTGTGCAGTTTGCATGTTTGTGTTGTTTGTCTATGGCCCAGTTGTTGAAACAGATAAGTAAAATAAGTAGTTTCTTTAAAACGTCTGTGCAGTTTGCATGTTTGTGCTGTTTGTCTATGGCCCAGTTGTTGAAACAGATAAGTAAAATAAGTAGTTTCTTTAAAACGTCTGTGCAGTTTGCATGTTTGTGTTGTTTGTCTATGGCCCAGTTGTTGAAACAGATAAGTAAAATAAGTAGGTGTCTTTAAAACGTCTGTGCAGTTTGCATGTTTGTGTTGTTTGTCTATGGCCCAGTTGTTGAAACAGATAAGTAAAATAAGTAGTTTCTTTAAAACGTCTGTGCAGTTTGCATGTTTGTGCTGTTTGTCTATGGCCCAGTTGTTGAAACAGATAAGTAAAATAAGTAGTTTCTTTAAAACGTCTGTGCAGTTTGCATGTTTGTGTTGTTTGTCTAGGGCCCAGTTGTTGAAACAGATAAGTAAAATAAATAGGTTTCTTTAAAACGTCTGTGCAGTTTGCATGTTTGTGTTGTTTGTCTAGGGCCCAGGACATACAAAACTGTCCAGGATGTTCTGTTATTGAGTAAACAATGATGTGATTTTGCTGGGTTGCCAGGCAGAAGAAGGAAGAGAGGGGCGCACTACAGGGTAACAGCTGGAATTGTACTTCACAGTAAAACAAGGGGAAAAGGCAACAAAGTTGGGAAATGAACAAGTAGTTTAATCAAATAGTAGAGGTGTGGCAGTCCGCAAATAATACAGTAAAAGAATGATCCATATCGCAGATTAGTTTTGTAGTCGTCCCGTAGTTCACTGTTACGTGTTGAGTCTGGGGCAAGGACAATGATCCCATAGCCAATGCACTAATGCAGAAGCGATACAAGATATACAAAATGAAAGTGTCTACAAGAACAAGGGTTAGCTTTGTAGTTATATGTTAAGTTTGAGGCAGGCACTAGAATCTCCAAAGCAGATGCACAAATCCAGAGTCAAATGACTTACCAAAAACAAGAGGCCATTATTAGCCATCTACAAAACACATGTTGGTTAATTATAGAATAATACACAGGAGAGCATCAGCAAGAGGTTCTGAAGTAAGTAAATAAAAGATGTATGACTGGGGTGACTCAGTTTTCTGATCATTTAATTAACTGGAGCCAAATAACTAGAGGGAGAGGTGCCTCATGAGAAAAGAATATTCACCGAGCAAAAATATATTTCTTTATAAAACCAAATATAGCAGAAATCAGTGCTGTCAGTATTTTTAGAAAATATGTAAATCATTGACTCTCACTGTATAGATCATCTTAGTTGACCGTTTTGCAACATCTAATATCTGCATTGCACTTGTATCTGCAGAGTGTCAGCTAATTTTACTACACCCAATAGCTCAGAAGTGTTTTTTTCCCTAATATTAGCTTATCGTTTTGATATAAACTGAAGCAATAAATTGTACTATTTGTTCTATAAGCTCAATCTAACCCAATGACTTCCACTTTTGCCTGGAACACCTTTCTGAGTCAGACTGCAAGTTTATTGAGCCTAGGTCTCTAAATGCACTTCAAGCAGTTACGTTCTGTTACAATATCTAGCATTAATGAAATAAATCATCCATTTATAAACTGCTTTTCCATTCAGTGCTTCTTACCTTGACAACACTTAAGTTTTTCTGTGCCCAGTTAAGACACACGCAGTCTGAATGTGCATATTAGCAGAAACAGAGTATTTCATTCACACTCTTGTTCAGTTAAGGAATTGTTCAAGTCTGAGGCTATGCATTCTTCAGTTATATTAGTGACAGTTTCTTGTAAAACATTTTTCTGTCTTTTTTTCGCAACTTGCATATTTGAAAAAATAATGGCTGACCACACTTCCTACACTACCTGTTAGGAGCTGGATGAACTTGGTCGACTTTTTCGAAACAGTCACTAAGGCCATTGATGAGGGTAAGGCAGTTCACACAGCCTACCTTGACCTAGCAAAAGCGTTCGACACAATACCCCTTTCGGCATCATAGAAAAGCTCACCAGCTTAGATGTAAACCCATATGTCACAAGATGGGTTGCAAACTGGCTCAAGGACAGAACACACAGGGTTAGAGTTGCTGGTGCCATGTCAGACTCTAAGCCGGTCACGAGCGGTGTCCCACAGGGCTCAGTCCTGGGCCCCTCTTGTCGGCATTTATTTTCTGAAGTGCAAGCAAACATAGGGGATTGTGGCTGACAAAATTTGCAGATGACTGCAAACTGGGCACCATAATTGACACTCCATCAGACACAGACATCCTCCAGAAAGGTCTCATAGAAATGGATAACTGGTGCCAGAGCCATGGCCTTAAGCTAAATGCCAAAAATGTATAGTCATACCCTTTGGGAAAAACAAATTACCACATAGGTGGTAATCCATTAAACACGGAAGAAGTTATCAGGGACCTGGGGACCCAAGTTGACAGTAACCTCTCTTTGACACTCACATTGCCAAAGTGGTTAGGAAGACCTTCTACATTGCCCACCTGATCATGAAGGGATTCACATCCAGATCAGGAGAGGTCATTGTACCCCTGTACTCTTCACTTATCAGACCAATGATTGAGTACAACGCCCCCATCCCGACACCTGCAGCAGTTGGAAAGACCCCAAAAGTTCCTCACCAAAAGGATAAAGGGGCTCAAACATATGTCATACGATGCCCGACTGAAGAAACTCCAGCTCTATTCAGTCACATACCGCCTGCTCAGAGGTGATCTGTGCCTGACATACAAGGCCATGTCCAACCCGAATTAATGGACATGCTCCACCTCAAAAATCCAAATCCACCAGAGCCACGAGAGCAAGAGACTTAAACCTCAACACGGATATAAATAGGACGTGCTGGAGGGACAGATTCATCACCCAGAGACTCCCTACACTGTGGAACAGAATCCCAGTCCATGTGAGGCAGAGCCCCTCACTGACTCTGTTCAAGAGAAATCTTGACGAGTGGATGAATCATCTCTGTATCACTGCTGGACAGAGGCACAGCAAACTAATGGGTATAGTATTCTCATCCTAAGGGGTGGTGAAAGCCACACACTCTGGCTAGGCTTATAAATGCCCTAGGGCAGATAGCCTAGTATGAACCTATGAACCTATGAACCTATAAGATAACCACTCCTTATTAGTTGCTACTAAGATGAACACTCATAATTTTTGATAAAGCCGTCAGCCTTACGTAGCAGCGACTTTCTTTGCAGACATGTTTTCTGAAGTATTTCTTACACTGCACTTTGCCTTGTCGATATTGTCTAGTACCAACAGATTTTAGTTTCATTTTAATTCTGTTCACTTTTAACTCTTCAGAAAGTTCTTTCATATGAATACAGATTAAACTCTGCTGTTCTCCATACAGCTACAGCCAGTTTAGCATCAGTCTAAATTCGGACAAAAGTTTATTTTTTACTTTGTCAGTTTTAATGGCACAGACAACTCCATCTGTCAGCAATGAAAAATGAAGTTCACCAAAGTCAGTCTTTAGCTCTGTGCCTTAACTCAACCACATACTCATCCTGGTTTGTAGGGAAAATGTCATGCAGAGAACAAGCTTATTTAGGGTGAAAATACTTCCTGAACATGTCATTAATGACAATGAAAGTAGGCTATTGATCTGCAGTAAGATTAAATGTAATCAATGTCTTATTCACGCCATTTCCAGCCAGATGACAAAATGTTGCAATGTGTACTTCTTTGCTTCTTTTACTTAAACATGAAGGGGTGTTAGACTGTTTGACCCCATTGCCTCCAACTTTCTAACAAATTAGCTTGTAACATGACAGATGCAGATACTGAATGAGTGGCACGATGGAAGCCATGCCATATGATTTAACAGGTACATCTGAAGAGAAAGAGTGAAAAATATGAGAAGCCCAACATTCTGAAATATATTCAGAAACAATGGCTGTTTTTAAATGTTTGCTCATTTCAGCATTTCTATATGTGTTGGGGTTTGCTCAATGGAATTCAATTTTTATTAAATTTTTGGAGTTTTCCCCTTCAGTATCTATTGACACACACACACACACACACACACACACACACTGGTATTTGAAATTTCCTTAAGGTGTTATTTGCATATATCCCATGGGCCTCCACTACAGGCAGTTTGAGATATTACTCAGTTAACACTATGGTGGTGCGAAGGGGGGAGACGAATTTGAGGCTACTGTTGCGAGGGGTTTTAGTGTTAATATCGTGACAGGAAATGTTTTTCCTTTCTTGATATTATTTAATTCAATATTTTTTTGTTTTCATCTTGTATATTTGAACTTTTGTGTTGGTGTTTTCAATTTGACATTAAATTAGTTTGATCATACACAACAGAACCATATATATATATATATATATATATATATATATATATATATATACTCAGATTGGTTTTCTCCCAACTGTTACAGCCACTTTGCTTACCCAGTCTTTTTGTACCTTATAACTCCTCTTCATACTGCATTAATTTCCTAAATTCTTACTTTTCCTCTTTCTATTTATTGACATTTGATTACCGGAAAGTCCAAGTGGGGGAAAAAAATTAAAACTAAAATTCATCGAAAGTTTGGCAATAGTAATCATTTTTTACATAGAACCAGCTGCCATCCATCTCATCTGCTGGATTCTTTACCCTATGGAGAGTTACTGAGAGTCTACAGACTATGTACTGATGAAAAGGAATTATACAAGGAAATGTGTACTTCTATAAATACGTTCCTGATAAGGGGTTATTTCATGAAAGTTATCCAGAAGGCACTGGTTAAACTAAAAAATAATTCATTGGTACAAAATAGTTTGTCAGCAGCCAGTACCTCTGTTATGAAACACTACAGAAGATATACTGGCAGTAATACTAGACAAGATAAGTTAGAAGTCAGGCAAATGTGCATAGTTATTTCTTACAATGTTTTTTCTCATGAAAAGTTAAGATAATCAAGCATTTTTGGCCATTTTTATTTAAATTTAAAGTATTTTGTGATACATTATGCAGATTTCCTATATTTTTGTACACAAGAGGTAAAAACATGCAGGACATTATTATACACAGTAAATTTGTTAAGCCAGTGGATAAGTTATGCAGCACTTTAGTATACTGGGCACTAGTGGTTGTACTAGATGCTCAGCGTGTAAATATGTTGGGCAGGATTCATGATGGCGTGCACGGAGTCTAAGAGTAGTGTAAGACTCCATGCAGCCATAGCAATCCAGGAACAGCCTGTAGGGGCATGTAAGAGAGCTCCTAAAATGGCTCTTACACGGACAGGGCGTGGATATGCTAATTACCTCACTTGCAGCCGAAAGGCATGCAAATGAGGTAATTTAGCGATCCAGGAAGCAGAAACCTGTCCGTGTAAGAGCCGTGTTATCTGCAGAAATGTACTCAGTTGACAACTGAGTACCATTCTGCAAATAACACAATGGAGCCTTGTCAGCTCCAAATAAAGGTTGCATATGTTCCAGGCAGCATGCCAATGGCCAAATATGTGGCCACTGGCAAAGTATCCCCATGCAAAAATTAAATAAAAATGTTTAAACGTAGCACAGTGCTGTGCAAACGGGCTGCACTGTAAAAACAGAAAAATAAAATGGGTTTTATGCAAAGCATGAATTTACAATGTAAGGGAATAGCAGGCTGAAAACAACATGGCTACCGAGTAGGGGTTGTTAAGGGGGGAACCTGAGTGTAAGACATGTAACTAAGCATTAGTAGGCAATCCTATGTAAATGAGTGTTAGGATAGTGAATCGCACTGTCATATAGCAAATGAGCACATTCCCTGGAGTGTAGGAGTAGGATAAAGGGGAGTAACAGAGTAGGAGATAGGTGACATCACAGGGGGGGTATGTATGAAAGAAATGAAGCACATTGGAGCAAGGTGGCATGTGAAAGATGTCAGTCACACATCATGGAAGGAGGTGTGTCAACAAGTAGGTATGAGAAAGCCAAGAAATGGAAGGTGTACACTATGGATAACACCAAAGTTTCTTGGTGGGCGTGCATGCGCGCGTGTGCACGCTAAGCGGTGCGAGTAAGATAGAGTGCGCGCGTGTAAGTGTGAGTGCGCATGTTTAAGGCAGAGTAAGCATGTGGGAGCCTGTTTAAAGACCTGTAAACATGTTTGCGTTGCTGTGCACGTGTTTTAACCCAAATAAGCAGACTCTAGTCCGTCTAAGCATGTGCGTGTGTTACCCGATGTGAGCATGTTTTCACTTATATGCGCATCGCTCCCCCCTGAGGAAACAGAAAGGAAAAAAGTAAGCAGAAGAAATAGTAGGAAGCTAGCAGGGAATACTGGCAGAGCTAGCAGGTGAAAACAATCAGAAGCAGGCAATTACAAAGGCAGAACAGTAGCCCAGCCCAGCACTTAAAACTCTGCAAACAACAGTGCAGTATGTTTCTCTGAAGAGACACTGCAACACAGGAGTAAGCTATTAGAAGTGAAAACTGAAAAAGCTTCACTCAGACCAAAAATGCTAGGAGCTGCCATAGCTGTTATAAGGAGACATATGCAACATGCTGAGGGTGGTAACTATGCAAATGCTGCTGGACAACCCACAGTGAGGAGATGGAGAAGAGTGTACAGGCCCAGGGTCACCTACCAGGGGTTACATGAGCTGGAGATAGTGGAGTGCTATAGAGTGGACAGAAACCTCCTACAGCAAATTGTTGAGCTGTGCAGGCCACGCCTGTCACACAGAACCAACAGAGGAGAACCCATCCCAGTGGAAACCAAGGTATGTGTTGGCCTAAGAATACTAGCAACAGGTACCTTCCAGAGACCAACTGGTGATATGATGGGGATATCACAGGCATCAGCATCCAGGGTACTGCACCAGTTCCTGGATGCCATGTCAGCACATGTTGGTGATTATGTATATTTCCCCAATTCCCGTGAGGTATTGGCCAGCAATATGCGTCTCTTCCAGCAAATAGCGGAATACCCTGAGGTAGTGGGTGTAATAGACTGCATGCATATACGCATCAAAGCACCAGCTGGTGAGTGGGGTAGGGTCTACTTCAACCACAAGGGCTTCCCCTCCATCAACTGCCAGGTTGTGTGTGATGCCCAGGGCATAATAATGAATGTGTGTACTGGCTGCCCTGGAAGCTACCATGATTCCCATATCTGGTATTTGACGCAGCTGTACCAGACATTTGCCAATGGGGACATCCCACATGGTCACTTAGTGGGGGATGCTGGCTACGCACTGGAGCCGTGGCTGATGACACCCATCAGAAATGCACACACACCTGAACAAGAACGCCATAATGAGGCACATGCACAAACACGAAATGTAATCAAGTGTGTGATTAGGTTGCTCAAGTCATGTTTCCGGTGCCTGAACACATCTGGTGGAGCCTTGCAGTACTCACCAACTACATGTACCCAAATTGTCATGGTATGTGCTATGCTACATAATATGATTCTGTGAAAACAGCTGCAGCAGTACCAGCACAGAGTTGGGCCAAACAGCCCCCCACCATTGCCAAGGCCATCACAGGCAGAGCGTGACTCGGAGGAGGAACAACCTGAGCCTGCCCCAGTAGGCAGAAGGAGGCATGCCCAGTATGCCTTGGCCTTGGCAAAGAGGCAACGCATAGCACATACACTGGCTCAGTAGGAACCCTGGAAGTGATACCTCTCTCTGACTCACACATATAGTAAAAGGGATGCCTAAGTTGACACAACCTGCTTTTAAACATGTACAGAGAGTGTAGTATGTGCATCCAACATAGACAGCCCTGCAGCACCACCTGAGGCACGATTGCCATGTGTTAAGAAATGCAATACCATGTAGTATATGCAAACTTGATGACCCTGACTAACATCCTACCCCCACCAAGCATGATGCCATAATATGAAGACAAGATGAACAATTACAATAATTGGCTTAAGTATTGCTGTTAGTCAAAGGGGATCCAATTCCTGTCAGCCTGGGATGACATGCTGAGCAAGACACAATGCTCCACCCACTAGGGATGGCTTGCACCTATCACCCCTGGCCTTTTGGATACTGGCAAAGGCTGTTGTCACCCCCATTGTGCCTTGAATAGGTAAGGCTCAAAACACAAACCCACCTCCATAGGTATCACAAGGGATAAGAACCTAGAAGTAATGCTACCCAATGCCAGAAGTCTAAACTGCAAGATGCATGGAGTCGAAACTCTCCTCGGCATGGAGAATGTTGATATCTGTTCTGTAACAGAAACCTGGTTCAAGGTTCACAAGAGCACCCTAACACTACCAGGTTATACCTCATACCATGCTTTACAGCCCCAAAACATGGAACAAACTACAAAATGAGGGTGACTATCAATAATTGTCAAGGATAACCACACCCCCATGTTGGTGCCACAGCAAGAAGCAGCATGGACTATCCATGGGCAAGTAACAGTGGCTAAAACTGACTCCCAGTTTGTAGCCTGCTACAGACTACCCTCCTAACTCCAGGAACCACACTTGGCCTACTTGAGAACACATGAAAATATCAAGGTCTCTCCAAACAATATTATATTGTGCGACTGAAAATACTCAAACATAGACTGTGAGCATTATTCTAGCTCCAACACCCTAGGCCAAAGGTTCCTAGAATTCATAAACAAAAATGCTATGGAACAACTTACCACTCCCACAAGAGGGGTAAGCATACTGGATGTGATAATCAGCAACATGGGTACTCTATGCCCAAGACGAGAAGTGTATCCCTCACTGGTAAGATCAGACCATAGAGTAATCACACTGGATATTCTCATCCTGACCCCAGTCCCTGGGAAGAAAACCACAGTGAAAAACATGTGTAAAGCAAATGTTGCACTCCTTCAAACTGAGGTGGAATCCATTAAAAGCCTTGTGCCTGTGGAAAATATGGGCCAAACCTCAGAACCCTTTATAAATGCATTCTATGAACACATTCAGGAATGCATGGATTATGCAATCCCAAATAAAACCAAGACCCAATCCCATACACGCAGGCATCCAGCCTGGTGGACCCCAGCCATTACCAAACCATGCAAGAGAAGGAGGAAGCTACTACATGACAGAGAAAAACCCAAAAAGGGAAGTAATCTCTGATCAGTATTATGGCAAAAAACTATGGCCACACATAAAATCCTCTAAGGTCAGCTACAAAATGTTGAATCTGGGAATCTTGAGGCAATGTTACAACTGCCTCATGTACACAGACAACCACCTCCTCCTCCCAACAAATACAAATATTTGTGAGAGATGCAACTATATAGCCAAACTGGAGGCTGAGCTCTCTCAACTCAGTACTGGCAAAACCAGTCAGGAGGAGAAGGCAGCCACACACACCACAAACCCAGTCTCACATAGACCTACCACAACTGCAAACCAAATACATAAACACACAAAAACATACTCGGATGCTGTAATTAAAAATCTACCAAAACAACAGAGGCCTCCAAAGCAGGCACCCAAGCAACCACTACCTCAAAATATAGCACATGCAACACATAGTTCACAAAGTCAGTGTGCCAAACAGTCACAGCCCTTAAGGCCAAACATCATGCCTGATACACTTGTAATAGGTGACTCCATAGTCAGACACAGTGATGTCCCGCTCACCAGACTGAACAAGGAAAAGGTTACAGTAAGCTGCCTGTTGGGCACTAGAATCTGCCACATAACACAAGCACTCAGGTCACTCCAAAGCAAGTACAAATATGACTCAGTCATTGTCCATGCCGGTGTGAATGACCTGAGACGTACCTCCCTGGACTACATGAAAAGAGACATAGAGGAGCTCTCTGATTATGTAGCCCAGGCCGGTATGACCCTGACCCTGAGCAGCATCTTACCCTCACCAAGAATGATGCCACAGTACAAAGACAAAATGATCAGCTTTAACAATTGGCTCAATTACTGGTGTCATTCTAAGGGGATCCAATGTCTGTCTGCTTAGGATGACATGCTTGACAGGCCACGCTGCTTTGCAAGGGATGGCTTGCACCTGTCACCCCTGGGCTTCTGGATATTGACCAAGGCTCTTGCCACCCCCATAGTGCCTTTTTTAGGCAAGGCTCAAAAGACAAACCCACCTCCCTAGAAAACACAAGTGGAAAAAACTAAGGGTAATGCTGCTCAATGCCAGAAGTCTAAACCTCAAGATGCACACTCTCAAGGCCCTCCGCAGTATGGAGAACATCGATGTCTGTGCAGTGACTGAAACCTGGTTCAAGGCTCCTGAGAGCACTACAGCACTACCAGGTTATACCTCATATCATGCTTTTCGGCCCCAAAACTTGGACCGAACCACAAAAGGAGGGGAGTATCCATATTCATTAAAGATACACAGACCTCCAGGTTAGTGGCAATGCACGAAGCATCGGAGACCATCCATGTGCAACTAACCATAGGCAAAACTGCCCTACAGTTTGTAGCATGCTGCAGACCACCCTCTCAAACTCAGAAACCCCACTCAGCCTTCCTGAAGACACTGGAGGGTATGAATGTCTCTCCAAATACCATCATATTGGGAGACTTCAACTACCCAAACATAGACTGGGAGCATTACACAAGCCCCCTAGACCAAAGGTTCCTAGAATTCATAAACTCAAATGTGATGGAACAACTAGTCACCACTCCCACAAGAGGAGATAATATACTAGACCTGATCATCACAAACATGGGGACACAATGCTCCACACCAGAAGTATACCCCTCATTGGTGAGATCAGACCATAAATTAATCTCACTGGAAATCCACATCCCGCCCCCACCCCCTGCACAAAAGACCACATTGAAGAATTTCTCAAAAGCCTACTTCACACTTCTTAAGACTGAAATGGTATCCTTCAAGGCCCCTGGGCCAGTGGAAACCACAGCCCACACCGCTGAATCCTTTATAAATGCTTTCTATGGACACCTTCAAGAATGCATGGATCATGCAATCCCAAATAAAACCAAGACCCATTCCCCCAAAGGCAGGTGTCCTGTCTGGTGGACCCCAGCCATTAACAAACTTTACAAGAGGAGGAAGCTACTACATGACAGAGCAAAATCCCTAAAAGGGAAGGCATCTCTGATCAGTCCTAGCAAAAAAATACGATCACTCATAAAATCATCCAAGGCCAACTTTGAGATAAAAATCGCAAAAGACACAAAAGACAATCACAAGGCCTTCTTTACTTATGTTAGAAACCTGGGTGGAAACTCACAGATATGCTCAGAGTTAGTCCAAAACGACACAAAATACACTGACCCAACGGACATTGGCAACATTCTGGCAGACAGGTTCAGTGCAAATTTCTTCCCCCCCCCCAAAAGGAGAAATATCTATCCCAGCAGAATGTAGCCTCCCTAACATCTCAGATGCTCAGGTGAGAGCCACCCTCTCCAAAGCTAAAAACACAGCATCAATGGGACCAGACCAGAGGAACTAAACCCGCACATAAGGCTGCTGTTTAATCACAGCCTTACTACAGGATACATACCCAAAGAATGGCTTACAGCAACAGTGGTCCCACTCCATAAAGGAGGTGCTTCTACAGACCCTGGAAATTACCGCCACATAAGCTTGACGAGCCTGGTCTGCAAAGCTATGGAGAGGATCATTATGGAACTCATAAACAAAGACATTGGGGACCTACAGACACTGGATCCTACCCAGTTCGGCTTTTCAAGGGCAGATCCTGCCTTTTGAACCTGGTTGACTTTTTTGAAACAGTCACTAAGGCCATTGATGAGGGTAAGGCAGTTCACACTGCCTACCCTGACCTTGCAAAAGCCTTTGACACAATACCCCACTCAGGCATCATAGACAAGCTCACCAGCTCAAATGTAAACCCATATGTCATAAGATGGGTTGCAAACTGGCTCAAGGACAGAACCCACAAGGTCAGAATTGCTGGAGCCATGTCAGACTCTAAGCCAGTCACAAGCGGTGTCCCACAGGGCTCTGTCCTGGGACCCCTCTTGTTCGGCATTTATTTTTCCAAGGTGCAAGCAAACATAGGAGGATTGTGGCTGATAAAGTTTGCAGATGACTGCAAACTGGGCGCCATAATTGATACTCCAGCAGACACAAGTATCCTTCAGAAAGGCCTCATAGAAATGGATAACTGGTGCCAGAGCCATGGCCTTAAACTGAACACCAAAAAATGTATAGTCATACCCTTTGGGAAAACAAGGTACCCACAAATTACCACATAGGTGGTAATCCATTAAGTACGGAAGAAGTAATCAGGGACCTAGGGACCCAAGTTGACAGTAACCTCTCATTTGACACTCACATTGCCAAGGTGGCTAGGAAGACCTTCTATATTGCCCACCTTATCGTGAAAGGATTCACATCTAGATCAAGAGAGGTCATTGTGCCCCTATACTCTTCTCTTATCAGGCCCATAATTGAGTACAATGCCCCGTTTGGGATGTACCTTACCCGACACCTGCAACAGTTAGAAAGACCGCAAAAGTACCTCACCAAGAGGATAAAGGGTCTCAAACATATGTCATATGCTGCCCGGCTGAAGAAACTCCAGCTCTACTCAGAGACGATCTGTGCCTGACGTACAAGGCCATGTCCAATCCGGAATTAATGGACATGCTCCACCTCAGAAAATCCAAATCCATCAGAGCCACGAGAGCGAGAGATGTGAACCTCAACACAGAAATAAATAGGACATGCTGGAGGGACAGATTCATAACCTAGAGGCTCCCTACACTCTGGAACAGAATCCCAGTCCATGTTAGGCAGAGCCCCTCACTGACTCTCTTCAAGAGAAATCTTGACGAGTGGATGGGAGATCATAGGTTTACACCGGGGGTCATCTCTGTGTCACTGCTAGACAGAGGCACAGTAAACTAAACCCTAAATGGGCATAATATTCTCATTCCAAGGGGTGGCGAAAGCCACACACACTCTGGCTAGGCTTATAAATGCCCTAGGGCAGATAGCCTAGTATGAACCTATGAACCTATGAAGATACAAATTGTACAGGACACTAAGGATAATCACAAGGCTTTCTTAACTGATGGTAGGAACCTTGGTGGGAATTCACGAATATGCTCAGAATTAGTCCAAAATTACAAACAATACACCAAACCCACACACATTGCCAACATCCAACCTGACAGGTTCAGTGCAAAATTCTCCCCCCCCCCCCCACCAAATGCCCAAATATCTATCCCAGCAGAGTGCTGGCCCCCTGACATTGCAGATGCTCAGGTAACAGCCAGCGTCTCCAAAGCAAAACACACAGCATCAATGGTACCAGATGGTGTCCTGGGCTGCGTCTAACACGAACTCCAAGAAGAATGGAACACCAAATAAAACTACTGCTCAATCTCAGCCTTACCACAGGATATGTACCCAAAGAGCAGTGTACAGCAACAGTGGTCCCTCTACACAAAGGTGGTGCCTGAATGGATACTGCAAACTATCACCCCAGAATCTTGACTAGCTTGGTCTGCAAAGCTGTGGAAAGGATCATCATGGACCTCAGAAATAAAGATATTGGGGACCTACAGACACTGGACCCTACCCAGTGTGGCTTTCTTAAGGGAAGATCCTGCCCCTTAAACATGGTTGACTCATTTGAAACAGTCACCAAGGCCATTGATGAGGGGAATGTGGTCCACACAGCCTATCTGGACCTTGCAAAAGACTTCCATACAATACCCCACTTGTTCATTATAGATAAGCTCACCAGCTTAAATATAAACCCCTATGTCAGTAGATGGGTTGCAACCCAGCTAAAGGACAGAACTGACATGGTCAGAAGCGCTGCAGCCATGTCAGACGCCAAACCAGCTACAACTGGCATGCCACAAGGCTCGGTCCTGGGACCTCCCTTGTTTGGTATATATTTCCCAGAGGTATAGGCCAACATGGAAGGACTGTGTCTGAACAAGTTTGCAGATGACTACAAACTGGGCACCATATCTGACCCTCCAGCTGACACAAGCATCCTACAAAAGGGCCTCATAGAAACAGACAACTGGTACCAGAGCCATGTCATCAAGCTAAATGCAGAAAAGTGTATAGTCATCCCCTTTGGATAAACAGTAAGTGCCCACCAATTACCACATAGGTGTTAACCCATTAAGTACTTTAGAAGTAATAAGACACCTGGGGACACAGGTTGATAGAAATCTTGCATTTGACAACCATGTGGCCATAGTGGTTAGAGAAACATATCATATACCCACCTAATCATGCAGGTATTCACATCAAGATCAGGGAAAGGTCATCGTGCCTCTTCAGTCATCCTGCATCAGGCACACAATTGAGTACAATGGCCCTTGTGGGATGTACCTTAGCAGACACCTCCAGCAACTGGAAAGACCCCAAAAGTACCTCACCAGGAGGATCAAAGGGCTCTAACAGATGCCATGTGTTGCCTGATTAAACAAACTGCAGCTCCACACAGTGCCATACTGCCTGCCCAGAGGCGATCTGTGCCTGATGTATAAAGCCATGTCCAAGCTGGAATCAATGCACATGCTGCACCTTGTAAAATCTGAATGCCAGTGAGCTATGCACATGAGAGACCTGAACCTCAGCACTGACATAAATAGGACATGCTGTAGTGATTGATCCATAACCCAGAAGCTCCCTCCACTCTTGAGTAAACTCCCAGTCCAGGTTAGCCAGAGAGTCCCTCATTGACTCTCTTCAAGAGGAATCTTGATGAGTGGATGGGAGATGGCAGGTTTACCCTGGGTATCACTTTTATGTCACGGGTAGACAGAGGCACATTATACTAACCTTGAAAAATGTCATGCCAAACTCCAGTTAAAATGTGTGTTGAAGGACAAACACACTCTCTGACTAGCGTTAGAAATGGCCTAGGGCACATAGCCTAGTGTTTGTCAATGTCCACCCAAGTTGCGGAATACACTACTAATGTTGGACAAGCCTGGTTTAAGTAGGCCATAGCTGAACAAAATGCAATATGGTCATATTTGCACAACTGGCCCTTAACCAGTCTGGTTTGCCCAGTATGAATACTTAAAGCAGTGATAGGACTGAAACCCAGGATACTGTCCACCACAGTGAAAGTACACGATATTACAGTGTTTGGTCAGTATGAAAGAATGTTGACAACTGTATGCAAACTATCCCATGGAAACCCTGCAGGCACAGCATATTCTCTGTTGGGTTCAGACACAAAACAGTTGGGCAGTAAGAACACAACATGACTTCCAACACACAACTATAAATGTGAAATATTGTCGAAGTTCACACACAACCACAAATGTGGTGGACCTCAGATCTCAACATATGGAAAGGTCACACTGGGCATGCTTGCACACTTTGATAAATGAGACATATGTCAGGCAACAAGCCATGGAAAGCCTGAACTGGGCATGCTCACACACTTAGGCCATGTCTCAGTATAGCAGTTGGCCACACATATCTGGCATTTGTATGTGTTAAGCCAGGAACCTCCCACAATACAGCAATCTGCCCAGTGCACACAGTTAAATGACAACAGAGACATAAGTAATATAGTGGATCCCTCTCATATTCAAACATCTTCCACAGATACACAAGTTGTTCATAGAAACAGGGAAAGCTATGGCAATAAAGACCTGCAAACAGTTTATCAACAAATATTGTGCATCTGAAACTTAAACATATGGTTGTAGAGGTCAATACTAGGCTGTTTGCCCTAGGCAATACATAAGCTTAGCCAGAGTGTATTTGGCATCTGCCTCCCCAGTACAGTAGGTTACTGTGCCTCTCTAAAGTAGGTCACAGAAGGCACCCTTTAAGGATAGTGTGCTGTGCCTCCGTCAAGCAGGGACAGAGTGGAGATCCCAGGGGTTGAATTTGCAATGTCACATCCATGTGTCTGGAGTATGCTGGAAGAGGGTTGGTGAGGGGTTATGTCTAACATTAATTGGGATTCAAGTCCACACTGAGGGGAGCCTTATCTGCAGTGTCTGGACAATTTCACTGTCAACACTTGCAAGTGATGATTTTGAGGGATTGAAGTGTCTTGCCAATACTGTTCAGAGATGTCCTCCCTCTGTGGGATATTGCTCTGTAATGTATTAGCTCCCTCCTTCTGTTGTACAGCTTATATATGGCTGGTGTAAACCAGACAGGTCTCCTGTTGTGGAGGAGTCTTGGTTTTATTTTGGATAGCATGATCAATGCAAACCATCCGGATGCTCATAGAATGCATTTGTCAAGGATTCTGCAGATTGGACTGTATAATCCTCCAGCATTGGTCCTTTGAAGTATTCCACCCCAGTCTTCACAAATGCAAAGTCTGCTTTTGATAAATACTTTGTTTGCAGTGATTTCCTTGTCTGGGGGTGGGGATGGGATATGGATGTCCAGGAAAAGTTGGTTATGGTCAGATATTAACAATGGTGGTCTACCTCTGGTGTGGAACATAGAGTCCCCATGTTGGTGATGGTCAGGTCCAATATGTATTCCCCCTTGTGGCTGTGGTGAGTGTTTCTGCCATAGCACATGGATGCACAAATTGTAGTGGCTGTAGGGTGATGTTGTTGAGGCCTGAGTAGTTCCCCCACTGAATATTCCTGTACCTGAATTTAACCACTGTAATGGTGTATGTGAACACCTTCATATCCTACACTGTTCCCAGGGAAGCCAAGTGTGGTTCCTGGATATGGGAGGGGAGGTCTGAACTGGTTGTGTTGTGTGTTACAAGTCCTGTGGTCATGAAGCATGGTATAAAACATAACCTGGTAGTGCTGATGTGCATATGTGACCCTGAAGTAGGCGTCTGTTAATACATATATATGCTATCCCCCATACTGAGGGATAGTAATAGATGTACATACCTCTTTCTAAATAATAATGTCAGCACCCTATAAATACTGCAGCAGAAGAAAAGACACCCAGTAATTCGAATAGCGCGCTACGCTAATTCGTCTTTCTCAAGTGTTATAACATAGTTAGGTAGGGGTTTGAATCCTGCAAATGCTTAGTTTGTGTGTGGTGGGGGGTAGGGTGTGTGCAATTCTCTTTGAAAGAAATGGCCCTTTTGTTAACTGGAATAACACACTACATGATGTACATTCCTCTTGGTAAACACTGATGATGTCAGCACCCTATAAGTATAGCAGGAGAAGGGAAACCAACCAGTAATTCAAATAATGCACTCCGCTAATGCATCTCTCTCAAGTGTCATAACATAGCTAGGTAGGGGTTTGAATCCTGCAAATGCCATGTGTATTTTTGACATATAGTTTGTCAATGTGTGGTGGGTGTTGCTTTTATTATTGTATGACATATATTATAACAGTAATTTCAATGCACACATGAGGTGTGTGTGTGCCACATAGAGATATGTACCTGTGACCTTAAACAGTTCCCATGTGTGAAGCCTGCCTCATGTGAATACATGGAATTTGCTTTACACAACATTTTCACTGTGGTTTTCTGTGCAGGGGCTGTGGTTGGTATGTGAATATACAGTGGGATTACTCTATGATGTCATCTTAACAGTGAGGGATACACTTCTGGTCTGGAGCATAGAGTCCACATGTTGGTGATGATCAGGTGCAGTATGTTTTCCCCTCTTGTGGGAGTGGTAACAAGTTGTTCCATAGCATTTGAGTTTATGAATTCTAGGAACCTTTCGCCTAGGGTGTTGGAGCTACAGTAATGCACCCAGTCTATGTGTGGGTAGATGAAGTTGCCCAATATAATGGTGTTTGGAGACACCTTCATATATTCATGTGTTCTTAAGTAGGCCAAGTGGGTTTCCTGGGTTTAGGAGGGTGGTCTGTAGCAAGCTATGAACTGGAAGGCAGTTTTACCCACTGTTAGTTGCACGTGGATAGTCTGTGATGCTTCATGCTGTGGCAACAACCTGGGGGTGTGGGTATCTTTGACATTTATTGAGACTCACCCTCCTTTCATAGTTAGTTCCATGTTTTGGGGCTGTCAAGCATGGTATGAGGTGTAACCTATTAGTGCTAGGTTGCTCTTGGGAGCCTTGAACCTGTTAGATATCAAGATTCTCCATGCTGAGTAGAGTTTGGACTGCATGCATCTTGCGGTTTACATGTCTGGCATTGAGCATCATTACTTCCGTTTTCTTCTCTCCTGTGCTACCTATGTAGGTGGGTTTGTGTTTTCAGCCTTACCACCAGAATGCAAAGATGTGCAGACATTACACTGTTGTAATTAACAGTGGTGTATAAAAAACTACAATGACAATCATACTGTGAATGCATCAGGCATGCTGGGATATACCCACAATGATATCATTACACTGTACTGTTAACAACATGATAATATTACTACAGTTCTATGTAGTCACCCTGTGCATCAGCACCATGCTATCCTGTTCCTGCATCAGTGTTACAGATTGCAGGAGGTGGCACAGTTTCATCATATGCACAGGGTGTGTACTTGGTATGCCTGAGTCTGCCATTGACACATCCAATCAACATGTATGTGTATGTGTGTTAGTGAGGGACAACAGTACAACATGGGGCAATGTTGATGCGGTGTGTGTGTGTGTATGTGTTAGCCCTAGGTGTTAGCATTATGCATGTGTGTATGCATGCACACAGTTCCACCTCATGGCTGCCATATACGGGTGTTTGTGGACAGCCACAGACTGTACCTGCCAGGACATACAGATCACTGTCTCTGGCCACGGACACAGTACCTGTGCCTGACAGGGGTGCTACAGACAGTATCAGGTACTAAGCCAGACTGGGTCCTGTCATCAGAAGCAGTTGGTTGATGACTGGACACATGTCCCTGCTGGGACTGTCCAGAGCCATGTGCACATGGTCTCCTAGGGCAGTCTGATGACAGCACAGACCCACCATTGCTGGGACTGGAATTGGCACTATGGGAGTGGCTGCGGGTTTGTTGTCATCTGCAATGACTGCCAGCTGCTGATGTTGCTGGCATATGTCAACATCGAAGCCTCAACTGTCCTGGATTGCCCTGGCTCATGGACATGTAGTTGTGGAACAGATCTAATGTGCCCCCCCAACGTCTGTCAATGACCTCACCGACAGTACAGATGGCAGCCGCAATGTCACGCATAGTGTCATTCATAGCAGCGCGATGTGCTCTAAGCTCCCTCTGACCCTGTCTGGTGTACTGTTCCATACATGCCTGTGCCTGCATTACAGCCCGGAACATAGTTGAGGTTGAAAGACCTCTGTAGGCACATATGACAGGGGCAGTACGACCATGGATGCTCCCACGAGAACCCCTGGACATCTGCCTGTGTGGTACCATGTCAGAACTCTGGCCATGGCTGCTGTGAGGGGATGCATGTGCCAGTGATACCACATTACCCTGGTCAATGCCCACTGTATGCTGTCCCTCAGCTAAGGACATTGGTGACAATGGATGTATTGGCAGGATGACTGTGCACAGTGACGGGGTTGACTGCTGTGTACTGTCGATTGGCTGACCAACAACAGACCCTGTCACACCTCCCTGTGCCATTACACATGTATCATCATTATCACTATCCCTAGCAGTGGCTTCCGGTTCCCTGCTGCACTAGAGCAACACCAGAACCTGTGAGAGGAAGATAGGAAACACAGTTTACAATGTGTACACAATGTTACCACAGATGCACACGGGCACATTCACACATGCACACATGCACACATGGGCACATGCACACATGCACACATGCACACATGGGCACATGCACACATGGACACATGCACACATGCAAACATGCACACATGCACACATGCACACTCCTCAGTACATGAGATACAAACACACACACACACACACACACACACACACACACACACACACACACACACACACACACACACACACACCTGCAATCCAACACATACACAATCTGTTTGAGGGTATTATTACTATTATTATCATTAGTATTAATAGTATTGTTATTACACACTCACCAGCATGGATTGGCTGCCTTGCTGTTACTCCAGAGGGACCTGCACAAATAAGACAGTTATTGTCAGTGGGCACAACTGTGCCATTGATACTGTGAGTATGATACAGTACAGTAGTACAACAGTTGGCTTTCACAGGTGTACTGATGATATTGAGAATATCAATCTTGCACAGGAACTTCCAGGATAACAGCTACACACACAGTACACATCTCACACATGCATAAACTACTAGTGCAGAGAACAGTCAACTACAGATATGTCATGTTACCTGCACACTCCATGTCCACATGCTGTGTGGCTCCAGCCTCCATCATTACACATGTCTGTGGATGTTGTTGTTGTTGGGCTGGAGCCACAACACCTAGGAGGAGCTCCTCCAGTCTGGTGAGGGGGGGTGGATAGGTACCCCACCACCTGTGGCAAGCTGTTGCCTGTGGATATCAGATGCATGCTGACAGACATTTTCTAATTAAATCACTGCAGTGATGGCGTACCTGCTCATATGTCCGGTTATGCATGCCTATGTTATTTACCCGATGGACAAGGTCTTGCCACAGTGCAGCCCTCTCCTGCTGGTTCTGGCTGGTCCGGGAAAAGAGTGTTGAAAAATCCCGCACCAGGCTCTGGTGTATCTCTTCATCCTCTGCAGCCAAATAACAGGGGTTGTGCTGATGCACCATCGCCCTGGAAGGAAAAGAAAAATATGTGAGCAAGTAATATGGCACACATAATACTCTACTGTACTGCTATCACTGAACTGCCATATATAGCATCTGTCTGTCTATCAGGGGATACACATGTAAATTAACACATATCAGTGCTCAGCCAACAACTGTGTGACAGTGCCTGCCACACTCCATACAACAAACTAGTATACACCAGCACTCGGCACACTGTTTGAGGTCCAATGCACAACCTCACACTGGGGGTATGTATCAAGCTAATGGATGGGAAATATTGTCATCCCATGCAATGCATGCAATGCACAGTTACAGTTTCAATGGTAATGCATCCTAGTCTTTGCTGCCATACCCCTACCTACACCGCAGTCATATACAGGGAACCACAGCACAACATATGGCAATGTAGTATGTTTGTATCCCAATAACTGACATAGCTTTCTCTGGCCTCACACTGAGGACACACACTACCATGACAGACACAAAGTCATGCTGAGCAATCACACCATTACAGACCTTGCACACAGTCAGTGGCACACTCATTCCCCCTCACATAGTTGGTATTGCAATGAGTACATGTGTGTGTGCATTGTGTCATAGGTAGGTACTATGCTATTGGCCCTGGGCCTAGGGCAGCATAGTGTTATGCTACCCTGCCCCTTGGGACACATGTAATGTGATTGTACTTGCTCCTGTCAAACAGTTACACAGGGTGACTCATATGGCATAGTGTTTTGGAATGGGGTATGGTACTCCAGTATCCACACTGGTGTTCAGTCTATGCTTTTGTCACCAGGCACCTGTTGCAATACATCTGCACACATGTGCCTCTCTCAGTATATATATATATTTATTTACACATACAAATACACACACTAACATACTTCTAAACATCCATTACTGTACAACCTACAATGATATGTGCACATATCAACCTTCAACTACATATGTATGTCCAGCCTTTACTAACAGTTGCAGTATGTCCCTTGCACTATGCACATCTTCATATACATATAGATACAGACTGCTAACACATATGGGGGTTCACAGAATGTAGATTATTAGATTATGTAGTGTACATTACCTTTGTTTCTGACTGCTTTTTTTGATGGCTTGCTGCTTGCTGTGTGCCTTGCTGCTGGCTGTGTGCCTTGCTGCTGGCTGTCTGCCTTGCTGCTGTATGGCTTGCTGCCTTGCTGCTGTATGGCTTGCTGCTGGCTGTGTGCCTTGCTGCTGGCTGTGTGCCTTGCTGCTGGCTGTGTGCCTTGCTGCTGGCTGTCTGCCTTGCTGCTGTATGGCTTGCTGCTGGCTTGCTGCTGTCTTGATTTTTTATTTTTTTTGTCTCTCTCTCTCTCTCTCTCTCTCTCTCTCTCTCTCTCTCTCTCTCTCTCCAGTTGCTGCAATGATATTATTGTATTTTGTGGACTGGGAGTACAGGCTGCTTTTGTAGGTATCTGCACATGTGCATGTGATGGCCTCTGCTCCAATTGTTAGCCAGCATTTACTAATTGCATGCAGCCTGCTGTGTGGTAATTGCAGTTCTCACTGTGATTTCAGGACAGTGCTATAAAATGTTAGATTAGGTAGGCGTAGCTCTTTCAGTTTTTCAAGGTGGGGACCATGCTGGTTTGCTGAGGACACTGTTCTGTGAGTCAAAAAGTTGGTATGTCTCTCATATCTAAGGCTGTGTTGTAGGCACTGAAATGCATGTTATACTGAAACCTGATTGTTGCTTCTTCCAGTTCATTCTTCTGTGTGTATGTTAACTGACACCTAATAATACTAATACTGTTTACATGGGAGTATGTACTTTCCTGTGGGACTTGTGGATTAACTGATATACAACAGTAGCTCTTGCAATTTGTTGCTATGGCTTCACTATTTAGCCTTTACATTCACTCCTTGAAGGCCTGCTATGTGTCTTTACTGGAATGTGTTGCTATGGCTTTCCTATTTTCCATTTACATTCAGTCCTTGTAATGCATGATATATTTCTTTCAGCAGCAGTTTCTTATATGTTTTGTGTGGTTTGGGGGTACTGCATGCAGTCTGGTAAGGCCAAGGTGTGGGGTTTGACACCTACAAGGGTATCTTATTTTGCAGCTGAGCAGTAGTGGGGCCTTGTACTTTGTACTAACAGTTATGAATATCAGGCACATGCAGTGCTTGTAAACTGCTATACTGTCCTTATTTTATTAGATGGCTACATCCTTTGATATTTCTGGGTTGTGCTCCTACATGAGGGTGTGCTTGTGGAAGCAATTCTACAGCTATTCACACAGTGTGTGACAGCAGACAGGCTGATATGCCTGTGAGTTTCTGACACTTGCAGGCCTCAGATACTCTTAGGTGCATATTTGAGCAGCCTCAGGGAATGGTACATATCAGTGGGATACACCTGTGATATATTTCAGGTATTCTTCAGTTGTGACTGTGGGGTATTTTGAGCATATGTATTACTACACCATTTCTGACATGCAAATAGTGTCTACTTTAACTTATTGACAGTTACCATTACATGGGATTCCCCACCTTTCTGCCTACTGTTGGTACATTTCACAGGGAGTCAGTGGGGCACAGTTAACATTTGTTTGCAAATCAGGAACATCCCTGTAAATCAGTCACAGTTGGGAGGTCTGGTCTCTTACCTATTTAAATACGGCGGTGTTTATCCTGCTCTGATAGTGTGTGGGATTTGCAAGGTGCTACTGTCACATTATTACCTACTAGCATGGCTGTTTTTCTTATCACACTAATGTAATACATTTCCACAAGAATTGCCAGTAAAGATACAAGAAACAAGCTTTGTGTAATAGCCTTCCTATATTCCCTTTACATTCCATCCTTCTATTTCATGATATATTGCTTTCAGCACCAAGTTCTTGTATATCAGTCATGGCTTAGTGGTAAGTCATGCAGACTAGTGTGTCCTGGGTTCAAGACTGACAGAGGAATTTTATTTTGCTGCTGAGCAGACAACAGGCCTTGTCATTCAGAGTGACTAAGGCACTTTTAAGCAGTTGTAAGCGGGTTAGCGCTGGTTTGTGTGGTGCTCACGCATGTGCACTGTCGCTTAACTTCGCGCACACACGCTTATCTAAGCGCATACAAGCGCACACCTGCTGACTACTGCTTAAAAGTGCTTACTCAAGACACCAGCTAATTTCTTTTAAAGAAAACAAAATGGGGAGATAGGAAAGTGGTGAAAAAGGGAGCACAAAGAGGGTAGGACAGAAGGAAAACAAGCTCTGGATTTGCAGGAAGGATGTAGGAAAGGCCCATAGCTGCCCATTTCTTTATCAGCAACAGCTGTGCATATGTGTGTAATTTGGTGTGAAATTTGAAACCTTCCACCCCTGAGAGAGGGGTGAGGACAACAAAATATGTTGTAAAGCCAATTGTAATTACCAGTTCACATGTCCAGGAGACATGTCTGCAGAATGGGCAGCTATGTATGGGGCATAATTTTTTTGTGGGAACAGAGTGCCCTTTTTTTATTTTTTTTTCAGGTGAGAGTGGAATGTGAGGTACAGGAAGTAGGTATATTTGGGAGGTAGGTTGGGGAGGTTAACAGACAAGACAAAGAAGACGCATACAGGGGTGGAGTATAACACATGTGGGGGGTAAACCCAATTGACGGGTACGGATGTTTGGATATCGCGAGCCCATGAGCCCATAGATGGCAACAGTGGAACTGAGATCCCCACCCATGGGCAGTTGCCACTGTGCCTTCACAGCCCAGAATGGGGCTGTGCTGGGGGCTGTATAGGATGGGCAGGCACACCCGTGAGTTGCGCCACCAGTGCCTCAAGCTGGCGTAGGGGTTCAAGCACAGAATGCCTGATCTCGCTACACACCACAGACTGGACACTTTGGAGGGTGAGTGGACGTTCTCCTCTGGCCACGCTTGCAGAGGGGGGACGAGCCCCATCCCCTGCAGCGCTTCCACCTGAAGGTGGCAGAGGGCCACCGGAGGAGGTTCCGGCCTGGGCAGTAGTGCCAGGTACACTCGCCAGCTGAGGTGGGAGAGGTGGGTCCGCTGGAACCCGCCTTCCCTGTTGTCCTATGTTTAGCAATATTTTATGACATTTTGGGTTAGTAACAAACAATACCATTCAAAATTAGTTGTAACTGCATGCATCAGTATTCCCATTAACCAAACACCCATGAATTCCAAGCATTGAACAGCAAGCATAACACATGCATATTTAGAACAATGGTACACAATCCAACAGCATGCAGGGTTGATTGATGGCAACAGGCCATCAGGTTTGGATATGTGAACAGGGCACATGCATCAACATACATGCAAATATGTATGAACCAACAGGACAAATGTCCATGGGAATTAATTGTGAATACACATACCCAGTTTGGTGTGGAATGGCATTATTTGTGAAAATAGGGTAGGGTGAAGAAATATTACATTAACAACTTCAACTACCTATACATATGCTGTACATTTCTAGTAGCTGCAGATATATATACCCTACATGTCTTAGTACAGTTTCCTATATGTAACCTTAGGAATGTTGGTGATGGGGAATGTTACTGCTACATTAATATACATTGCATTTTTATTCATACACATTCATATCTGGCTGTGTTCAGGTACAGCATCCTGCTACATTTGATTTATATGGCTCTAGACAACTGTGGATGTTCAGTATTTCATACAACCATACTATCTCCATATTGCAAGGGTACAGCAACATATCCAAATTGTGGCACAGACACATTCCAGCTTCAGTACTTTATTACAAACATTTCACTCTTTGGTTGTGGCTGTCTCATTCATTTCATTATGTACTGACTGCAGTATAACTTTATTCAAGACTTATTACAGCTTTCTTGGTCGATTCATACCTCTTTCTCACACCCTCACTTGTTTTATTTTTACAATTCAAGATGGTACTTAATTCTAGGCATTATTAACATTTCTTACTTGGTTACAACAATCCTTTCCAACAGACTCACTTGTTTCATATGTCAGATTTTAAAAGGGGATGTATTTGACACATGTCTATCGTCTGTAGATTGTTTACCAGTAATTTTCAGGCTGAAGCAAGTTATCTGATATTACAATACAGGTGGAAAATCTCTATTTCAGACTTGTTTAATTGTTATTTCTGGATTAAAGGCTGCATCACTTATCTAATCATACAGTACTAGCAGAATCTTTCTTCTAGTCTTATTTGAACTTTATTCATATGTAACAACAATGAACTCTTTTACAAGCTGTCTCACTTATATTCTATAACAATTCCAGCAAAATAATTACTAACCTGCCTGGTGGTGCAACCACACCAGCCTATCATCATAGACTCGCCGATTCACAGAACGCACACCTGCAGCTGTAATATAAATGAAGTAAGATTGGAACATACATCTCCATAATATCGGCTAGGATAATTTCTTACATACTTAATTACATGGATACTTACTCAGTAGTGTGGCGTTGGGCATTTGCCGGGCCTCCTGGATCCAATGGTTCAGTTGGGCCTGCTTATGTCTCTTCAGGTCCGCATGGTGGTGATGGACCTGTTCACCAGTCCTTGGTATGCCTGTGGCACTGGTGAGATCATGTGCCAACCGGTTCCACACCTCTGCCTTGTACGCACCCCAGGGAACCTGGCCCTGCATGAGTTGAGCCTCATGATCGTGGACTAGGAGCCAAACCATATATTTGGACTCCTCAACACCCCACCTCTGTACTCGGAAGTGACTGCCCTCTCCTACACCTGCCATCATGACTGCAAATGGGTTCCACAATCAGTTATGCTGTGTATTCCCACCTATGGGGCTTATATATGCCGGTTTTCCCGCACTTATCTGTGATTGGCCATTTTGGAAGTGTATCAGCTTAAAAAAACCTGCTTTGTCATGCTTCTAGTTCCATTCATTCCTATATATATGCTAATACTGCATTTCTCAGTACAACTGTCATGGCTTAGTGGTTTAGTACTTTGACTGCGGTGCACAGTATTCTGGGTTCAAGCCTAGCCAATGCTTTTTTTTATTTTACTACTGTCTAGACAGGCTAGAAGGTGTGTCTGTGTAAAGGCGGTTTTGATACAGCTTGCTCAATGTTGCTCGTCGGTACGCCAGTTGGTGCGCTATGCAGCTCCGCACAAATGGCTTACGCTGGGTAATGCATTATTTGGCTATGAGCACACATATTATGCTGTGTGAAGCATTGCTCAGCTACGGGCACACATTTTACGCGTGATAAAGCGCTGCTAAACTCCGAGCACTCATATTACACCTGTTAAACTGCTGCTCACCTGTGGGAAGTCATACTCAGCTTGTTAGAACGCTGCTCAGCTATGGGCACTTATAAATTTTTTTTTATTTTATTGTGTCAGATTTCTTCAAAAATACATGGCCTATTTCATTATATTTTACTTAAATTATAGTTTTATATATATATATATATATATATATATACATATATGTCAGGGGATTGTTTCATGCTTATTTCACTAAAAATAGAAAATGATGTTGTTGGGGCTCGAACCATGACTACCTCCTCTTTGGCCAACGTCTCTACCGCTATGCTATTGCTACTTGGCTTAATTTGCATATTTAGATCTTATATGCTTTTCAATGACTGCTAACTGTGGCTGAGTGGAGGGCACACCCATGCAAACGAGCACAACTACGGGCAAACATTTTTGAAATTATAAAAAATTAAACTGTTATTTTTATGTTCTACATTACAGTTGGGTTTATAGTCTGTGGGGGCATGTGTGGTGTTGTGTTTCTTGACATTTCTGCGGACTCGTGGGAGTTTACTTTCAGGACTCTGACTCTTCTGGAGGCGTGTTCCTTTGCAGAACTCGCCATGCGGACACGCCCCCTACTTTCCTACATGGACCGTGTTAGCCCAGGGTGTGATTCAGCATGCCCTCATGAATATGCATGGCATGCTGACATCATACCGTTTAACTGCAGCCTCCGTGTAAGACATATTAACTCTTACACGGAGGTTTCGTGAATCCTGCCCATTGTTAATTCTTTTAGTCATATCAATGGTGTTCCCTTTATTCCTAAAGGACATTTTACTTGTGTAACATCTAATGCTATTTATGTTCTCAGATGCTCCTGCAGTCTCTTTTATATAGGTGAAACTAAGAGAAGTTTTAAATTGAGACTGCAGGAGCACATTAGACACATAAAATAAAATAAAATAAAATAAAATAAAAGTTGTTAGTCCTGTTGCCATGCATTTTAAGTTGTTTCACAATAGCAATCCAGACTCTCTGTAAGCCAGCATCCTAGAACAAGTTAATTGGGGTGTTGGCAACTCTGAGTTTAAGAATAAACATAATTTGTTATATAAAGAAAGTATTTATATTTTAAAATACAATACTTTAAGTCCTTGTGGACTTAATACTGAATGTTCATGGAAACATTTGATATAATTGTTTCTAAATATAATGGAAATACAGTATTTATGTTTAGATATTAATTAATTAGTTAAGTGTTTTATAATTGATAGTTAATGTTTGTATAAAATGGCACAGTTTTTTTCTTTACTGATGTACTCCTAGAAGGCATTTCTTGTCGAAGCGCTAGAGACGTTCTTGTTAATAAAGTGCAAGCTGGTGAATTTTATATTTTTTTACTGGGCTTGTTGTTGTATTTCTAACACATGTAAATGACCCTGAATTTATGCAAATAGGTTCATGACTGCCATATTAACTTATGGTCACTTGAGATAGGTGGCAAATGGTCTAGGAAACTGCAAACTTCCTCAGACAGAAATAAAGAGTAAAAATGTTTGAAATTATTGGCAAGCAGTTCATATTGATATTAGATTATAGTGCTTACTTGAATAATTGATTAATTAATTGAGTGCCATTAATGAATGGAAATTCATGACAGCAGAACTGGAAATTATATTGAAGTAGTCATAATGACAATGTGAGAGATATTTTGGAAACTTATTTTGGTGTCTGTTTTACTAATTATGGTACACAAGATAGTACTACATAGTTTACAATGACTGTAGTCTGATGTACTGCATTTCAAGGATGCATTGCTGTGTCAAGATACACAATGCTTTACTGGGGGCTATCTGAGTGTCAGGCTTGAATAAAAAATGACAATATGAATATCAGGAGAAGGATACAAGTCTTTTAGCAATGACATAAGATGACATTGTAATGTCAAGTACTTGAAGGGTAACTATGAATTTGTTGATGCTGCTGTACAAGTTACTACAACACAACTTTAACTTGCAGGATTGGAATTTTCAGTATGCATATATGATACAGTTGCCACATTTTCAAATGCCCAAAGTGGGACATTTTTGGCACAAATGTCAGATTTTGCAGGCTGAAACATATCCCATGGCCAGTACAAAGGACAGAACTTCACTTTTTTGCCTAAATAAAAGCTTATTCTTGTAAAGTTTTCGTAGCTTATTCTGGTTCAGGTTAGGTGGTTCAGATACAGAATAACTGTTTTATGTAACTATTACATAAAATATAGGAAATAATTTTGTCCTAAAATCTCTGGACATTTGCCATTTTTACAATTTTTTTGCAGGACACAAATGCTCAAAGAGAGACTGTCCCTCGCAAAGTGGGACAGGTGGTACCCTAGTATATGAATATGGGTGTTGTGTCACCGTACATGTTTTTGTACTCAGATATTTGATTTATTTGTGATGAAAGCAAGCATGCTCTCATTGCTGTGTTGTTTGGCTGATAAGCATATAACTTTTTCATGTTGTTTTAGGTCAGGGGTCTGCAACCTTCACTATCAAAAGAGCCATTTATGAGGCCTCTCACACGAAATAAAATTCGTCAACAAACAACCAAACCAAAAACCACCTCCAGAGGAAGCCATAATAGGCAAAAATAGTAAAATGAAAAAAAGGCTTCCACCACAACGAAAAGTTCACTGAGAAATTCTGTTAAAATGTAGGTTTTAATAAAACGGCATTCATTTTACTTTATGGTTATCTCAAATGTGACTACTAACCTCCATGGAGGAGACATTGTCAACAAAACTGAAAAGGAAGAAAGCAAATGGATCATGAACCTCAGAGCTAATTTATTTCCAGGGCTCAACAGAGTAGTTCCTATTAAACCTATTTTTGAAAGAGAGTAGCCTAGTTAAGAAATGAAATGGAGGCTTAAGGAAGGCGTGCATCTGATTGCTGTATGTGATTGGTTGAGCAATTAAGGATCTTTATTTAACAGCAGTAAGTCAGGTCTACACACTAGGATCTGAAGAAGGTTTTTTAACTGAAAGCGCTTATCTTGTTCGACCTGCAACTTGAACAGCACAATTTGTCCTTTTTATTTCTTCGTTTTATTAAAGCCTACATTTTAACAGAACTTCTCAGTGAACTTTTCATTGTGGTGGAAGCCTTTTTTTCATTTTACTAAAATAAAATTCATCGGGAGCCACAAAACCTATTTGACCCCTAAAATGAAGATAACACAGAGTATAAAGATTTATATATAGTTATTATACTAAATATAAAAGGATTAAGTCTATAAGGGCAATATTTAAAATCCGTCTCTATTTTTGTTGCTTTGTTGGGATTGCTGAATCACTGTGTGTGTGTGTGTGTGTGTGTGTGTGTGTGTGTGTGTGTGTGTGTGTGTGTGTGTGTGTGTGTGTGTGTGTGTGTGTGTGTCATATCTTTCAACCTCTTAGAACAGGAACAAGAAATCTGGACAAAGCTATAAATAATGAGGCACAAAGACTGAAAACTACGGGCAGCTTTTAAATATTGCCCTTACAAACTTAGAAAGTTGATTGAATAACAGATTTTGCATTAGCATGAATTTTCTGAAGGGTATGAAGTCTGAAACTCAAATGTCTATTTTTTCTGACTTCAGCCCTCAATGATTTGCCAGAAAATCACAATTTTATGAGAAACAGACCAAAAATATGGGGCAGAAGTCAGGACATTCTGCAAAAATTGGAACAGTTGAGAGGTAACTGTGTGTGTGTGTGTGTGTGTGTGTGTGTGTGTGTGTGTGTGTGTGTGTGTGTGTGTGTGTGTGTGTGTGTAAAATGCATGTCAACAGAAACCATGTTATTCTAGCAAGTTTATAAGAGCAATATTTAAGTCCGTCCCTGTTTTTGTTCCTTTGTTCCCCTTTATTTGTGGCTCTGTTCAGACTTCTTGTGGTAAGACTTCGAGAGGTATGAGAGGTATGGGAACCTTTCAGGAGATGCTGCTGCCAGGGGGATCACTTGATCGCTGTCAGTGTGTGTGTGTGGAATGCATGGCAACAGAAATCGTGTTATTCTAGTAAGTTTATAAGTTTATAAGAGCAATATTTAAAGTCCTTCACTCGATCACTCCGGAAAAAGGGTTCAATTTAAATGTGTGTGGCTTTGTGTTCATACAGAATTTAGTTTATCACTGCAAGTGTGTGTGTGTGTGTGTGTGTGTGTGTGTGTGTGTGTGTGTGTGTGTGTGTGTGTGTGTGTGTGTGTGTGTGTGTGCGTGTGTGCGTGTGTGTGTGTGTGTGTGTGTGTGTGTGTGTGTGTGTGTGTGTGTGTGTGTGTGTGTGTGCGCTGTGCTGTAGAGTGGCCATTATTTTTCAAAGCTACAGGGAGCCACTGCAGAGGGGTGGAAGAGTCACACGCAGCTCCAGAGCCGCAGGTTGCAGACCCTTGTTTTAGGTAAATGAATGATGCAGCCTCAGGGATCCAAACAGAGAAAGCCTCAGGGATCCAAACAGAGAAAGAACAATTTTTCTTTATTCTCTTGCTAGGCCTTAGGACATATAGCAAATGCATTTTTTGGAAAAGGGGGTCCCAAACAGGCTGAGAGGGAAAAGGCCTAGAACTAGGTTGTTATGAATATAAATTCTGTTGGTGGAAGGAACTGCACATTAGCAGAGTGCAAGAAGAGGGCCAGTGTTATGGTACAATGTGCCAGAGATAAGATAAGGCAGAATGCAATTGTTCATAGCAGTACTGGGGGACTACATTTATCCTTTAACACTCAATGAGGAATACCTCTTTTCTATTCATGGGAATGACTGCAACACAGATGACAATGGTACTGGCATAATCAGAGGTGGTGTGGATACTGGCTATTACCCACATCTGCAGCATCAACAGACATCTGCTAAGGAAGGTTGGTTTAACTACAGTAACATATATTTATATAGAGAATTGCATGCTGATATGGAATGATTACATTAAACACATGACAATTACTATTAACAGGTGCATCCTCCACTTCTGCACATAAAAATATAGACTCCTAGCTTACTGCCCTTGTGGCCCATTTTAACTATTTTAACCCTAGCTAATAATCCAATTTGAGAATCAAACCCTGTACCTTTTGTCTGTAAGGTAAACACCTTTACCATTATTTCAACTGACAACTCCTTTAAATGTTTTTAGCAGCAGAGGCAGTTACTGAGGATCAAACCTGTCTCTTTACACATGTGAAGCTATTGCACTTTCACTAAGCTAAATCCCTGACATTGAACAGAATGTGTAAGGCCAACGTCCTGCATACCTCCTTACGCAGCATAAAGTAGTGTATGCCATTATCTGAATAGTTCATAGGTTCATAGGTTCATACTAGGCTATCTGCCCGAGGGCATTTACAAGCCTAGCCCATAGTTTTGTGGCTTACGCCAACCTTTAGTATGTATGGGGAACTATACCCATTTATTTTGCTGTGCTCTGTTGAGCAGTGACACTGAGGTAATCCCTGGGGTATATCTGCGATCTCCATCCATCTTGAACAAGGCCAGCGAGGTGCTCTGCCTCACATATACCGTTTTTTATCCACAGCATAGGGTCTTTGGGTGATGAATCTATCCCTCCAGCACGCCCCTATAATAGCCGTGTCGCGAGTTTAAGTCTCCCCGCCCTTGTGGCTCTGGCGGATCTAGATTTTTTTTGAGGTGATATTCATCAAATCTGGGTTTTCTGGACATGGCCTGTATGTTAGGGCAAGGTCACCTCCTCTGAGCAAGCTGTTGCGAGCTGAGAGCTGGAGAGTTTCTTTCAGTCAGGCATAGGAGGACAGATGTTTGAGACTTTTTTTTTTTTGGAGGTTTTAGTAATATATTCAATTAATTCTTTATAGGGTCAGTAGCAGAAACAAACAGTTCCAATACCACCCAAATTTTAAATTTTAAGAAGGTATAAATCCTGAGGCTGCCTTGTATGCATTTTGTTACCTTTCATTTCTCTGTAACTTTCATATTTCCAGTACTTCTGCTTGGAAATTCAAATATACATCTATTAGTTTGTTAGTGTGGTACCTTTCACCCTGTACATGGTTAGAAAAAGTTATGAGGGGTCATAGTGTTATTGCTAATATTTTATAGCTGAGTCAGTTTTGTTTATGATTTTGTGTGTGTTGATAATTTCTACAGTTTTTGTAGTTTAAATGTACATGACCTGCTGATTAACACATTTACTATGAATTTGATATGAACACTGACTTTTATAGCACTTTGACGAAAATGCTCTAAGCTTTCAGTGTGTGACATTGAGTAAACTGATATGCTACAATAATATTCTAAAATTTAAAAAATATAATGACCAAAACTAAACAGAGTACCATATATGTGAGTGTGGGCCAGTTAGTTAGCAGCAGCTAAATTAGTTGTTTCCTCCATATTGCAACTCCATTAATAGAATAAAAAAGGACTGGGCTTGCCACATTAATGTGAAGAAGGTATTAATGAGCATATCTGAATTTAGCAGCAACAATGACCTTAGTCCATATGCACTGCTACTGCTAGCAGTGACTGTCCGTTGACTGAGAGTCGCTCTGCATTTGACGAATGCAGTACCATGTGAGATGTAAGCTCGCTGACCCTAAAGCAGATTTCCTGATGCTTTTAAAGGATAAATCTGCTGGCATACTTAAACTACAGCTTTGAAAACTTCCAGAAACATTTCACCTGCTGAATAATTATGGAGGCCATATTTTTGGACATAGAAAGTGCTATTGAGCTGTAGTGGAGGGGTCAGGAGTGCCTAACACCAAGATGAAAAAAGAACATTATAGTCCATGTCCAGAATGGTACTGCACTGTGTCACTCTGCTCATATTGCTGTACAAGAAAACCAAAAAATAATTCAGTCTACATATTTGCGGGAGAAAGTCTCATGATTAAATTTAGAGTATGATTTGTCTCCTGTATTTTGTAATAGTATGCATCTTTTAACAGCATTAAATGGCTGTCTGCCTTACTGGAGTAGAATTTTATTCCTTAAGCAACATCCACAGGTGTTAATTTTGACGAGTTTTTAATGTTATCCCCAGAAAGACAAGAATGTTGAGTTAAATGTACTCATTTATTAAATGATTTTTTCTTTTAAGGCTTGAAAGCTTAGACCCTGAAGCAGCAGTACATGTCTGCCAAGCTGAGTGAAGAAACAAACTAAGTGTGTTTATTGCAGACATTTTAATTGCTTAGCTGATTATCTAAGGCATCATCTCCCGAGGCAGAGCACGAGGACAGCTTTTGTTTAAATAACAGTACTGGGAAAATCAGCTGCAGACTCAAATCCCTCAACAGATGGGCCACTTTGAAGTTAAGCAACTGATTACAGATAGAATGGTAGCAAATTATACAGCTGGTACTTGACGATGTGGAAAGTAAAAGAAAGCCCAAGAATATTCTGTATCACACATAGTATAACAACATTTTATTTTACCATTATTGATGAATGTGGGGAGGAGGGGTAACAAGGAAGTTGCTAGCTAAGCAGAAGAAATTAATGCTGTACTTTGAAAACAGAATCATCTGGGCCTGTAACATTCAGAGCCAACAAAATATAAAACAGGATGAGACTTTCTGTTTGCCAGTCTGTGTTCCCATATGTGAAGCTGACAGACTTGGCTGGTTTAAATAAAGCATACACCAGCCTCTTTTCCAGTAAGCTGTGAACTGCTGAAATGCAGAGAATGTTTGCAACAAAAGTAGCATCATGTGCTTAATATCTTTTAGAAATCTAATTCACTAAGTGAAAAACTATTAAAGATGTGTGGTTTTGGTCAAAAGTCAAACACAAAATATGGTCGCTATTTTTCATACTTGCAAAAAACTATGCCAGACATTTTGATAAGGACACAGCTACTTTTGTGCCGTTCTCTCTGTTCCACTGATATTTACCCGTATATTCAAGTGGATGTGTCAGGTCCAGAAAAGTATTGTATAATGAAGAAAAGGGCTGCGTATTCATTCAATGAAGAGGTATAACATGCTGATACAAAAACATGAGCAGGCCTCACAGTCTCTGCAGGCAGTGCCATACATATAAATATGTATATGTGTATATATGTACTCTGGTCAACCAACACCTGTTTAGTCAACACAGTTTGGTCAATTAAACAGATGACCAACCGGTGTGCAAGATTAACAGTCCCCAGACAGGGCAATATTCCCTTTCCCCCAGGACTGTCAGGTAGTGTAGGGGCACAGACCTCCACATGGGGATGCAGGGGGCTTGTCCCCCTGCAAAAAACAACATTTTCTTGCCCCCCCACAAAAAATGTTTTCTTTGTGTTTTTTTCTTTAGATTTTTACACGTGCCGAGATGACTGCTTGGTGCATGCATAGTAACGCATGGACCTGCATAATGTAAATCAGTTTGTACCGATGTCATGCATGTCAATATAATTGCTATTCAGCCAAAGTATATATATATATATATATATATATATATATATATATATATATATATATATTTATACACATAGACATACTCATGCACATTATATTTTCATGAAATATTGAGTAGATCAACAAATATCCAGGATTATGAGAGAAAGGTGTGTCAGAATCATGCAGAATAGGTGGAAGAAATTGAAAGAATGGTGCAGAGGAAACTGGGCGAGGTGCTTCGTGTTCAGGTTATGGACCTAAGGTCTTATTTAGGGAACCTCTAGTAGGCAGAAAGTGCAGTGGTCTGTTAAGATGCAGTTATGGCACTGGAGGCAATTACGGGCAAATATAAATAAAAATGCGGGAGCGAGAGTGTGCATGTGTGAAGCAGGATGAGACAGAAGTTGGGTGAGAGACAGGAAAAGCAAGTGCAAGCAGGGCTAAAATCCCATGCCTGTAAGCTGGGATAAGGCTGGACATGGTTTGGAGAGAGGTATGGGGGGGGTGAAGGGCATGTAGAATCAAGGGTAAGTAAGCATAAGAAGAAAGAAGTCACAGGATGTCAGTCTCAGAGTCTGTGTCTGGGTGCTAAGTTGTGCAATGTCTGTCAATTCAAAAAAGAGGTAGCTATGGTACATGTACAGCAGCAAGGATGAAGTAGGGAGAGTACCCCTGGAATCCATTAACAATCACATAGGCATTGTGCTACGCCTATGCGATTTAAGCATGTTAGCATGATGAACAGCAGTGCTAATTGAATACGCATGTTGCTTATTGCACCTAGACATTTGCAAGCACCTTTTTGTGGCTAGCGATAGTGTTTGTGTCCATGCAGGCTGTTTGCAAGCACGAACACAGAACGTAAACACATAGGCATGCACTGTAGCCCAAAAACACTAAGGGCAGGTACAGTGAAAGAATTCTAAAGGAAGGGAAGTGAAATGGGGTAATTATACACAAATACGATTGGTTGTACTGCAGAAGTAATTATGAGGGGAGTGAAAATGATAAAATGTACTCCGATACTGCAGGTAATTGTGTTGAATTGTCAAGAAACTTTTATAACACAAATAGTGCCATACTGATGTAATGATAATTAATCTCAGTGACAATACTTCACATATGCACATAAATAAAAACTGACATGCTAACAAAGGATGTGAGAAGGACATGAAACTGCAGTGAAACAAAAGGGAGTTAATGTGATATACGTGTAAATAAAATGTGGAGCTGACATACCACTTTGCAAGGACAGTAGACACTTTATGCAGTTATTCCATATGATATGTATATGCAGAGAATCTATGTAAGCTATTAGAAACCTAAGCTGTATTCTCCACTGCAGAATGTATGCACAAGAAGAAATGAACCTTATGGCTGCTGTGTAATGTACATAAGAAAGGGACATGTTTTTGCAAATAACTGTTACTGCCTCCCACAGGAAAAGGGTTTGTTACCTATAAACATGTAATAGACAAGCGTGTTGTATAGTCATGCAAGTGCTAAATGGTAATACGATAACACTTAACATACATAAGTGGCAAATGATAGAGATATGATGACATGTCACGATTTCAAGTTTTCTATTGGTAAATGGCACACATCTCATGCATTGTTATACTGAGCATGCTTTACAGGGGAGAGTAACATAACTGCAATTCAACAGCACTAACACACAAGGAAGTATCATAATGGAGGCCCAGTTCACACTTTCTGATAATCTGGCAGCATGCCAAACAGTAAGAAACTTTTATGTAAGCCTTCTTCTGCCATAAAGCTGTGTAGTATGAAGAAAATAATTGCAGTAACAAAGAAATGTTTTGATGAAAACATGCAATAAAGAGCATAATTATTTTGAAATAAGTAATATTTGTGAGCAATGAATGACATAATAAACATTCACATCTTGTCATTTTCGAACACATGCCGGGAGAGGTATCAGAGATATGCATAGCAATCATGAATGCCACAGAAATACAAATTGGTTGTGTCATGAAGAACATCCTTGGGGGGCTTACAGTATTTTACTATCATAATGGGTATGGATGCCCTACCTTGTAGAAGAATGCCTGAAAAAGGTGGCCCTCTGACTGTGCTATAACTATTTTTTGTGTATAAGCCTCTGCTGTCTGACCTCTGCCTATGATACTAGGTTGTCCACAGACCTCTGTATTAACTGCATGTACCACAGGAGCTAGCAATGGAGGCTGGCACAGATAACCGAAATCAATGTGTGACGTAAGAAAGGCGTTACAAATATAATGTCAACAATCTGATTTATTCAGTATGCTGAAAATGAGCTGTACATATTACTATCCACACAACAGCTAGCAGTACAATAACAATGCTTCTTTATCAAGAATGCTGCTTACATTGTGTAGTACACATCCTGTCTCAAAACTGAACCACATTCTATCTGTGTAGGTATGATATACAAGTCAGTACTCAATGCATGTGCCATAAGAAAACTCTCAGCACTACATGCCCCTGTGACAAAGGGAGATACTGCCAGCACAGCTATCTGGAATTTTGTAAATAATTATATGTCATTGGTAAATATCTAAATTATTTATATAAGATGATTGTGTTACAAATGTATTAGAAATGTATGTCTTGCGTATATCAAACTGCTGGTATGGATGTGTGTGTTGAGAAGTTTTTTTTTCAAAGTACTTGTACTTAAAATATAACCACAATGTGCCCTACTGGAATAGAAACGAAATGTACATGCACTATCGTAACTGTTTAAATGTATATATTTTAACAGTAGAAACTAGAATACAGAAGGTTAACTTCAGAAAAATAGCTGAAATTAAATTACTTTATGGCAGCAAGAGACAGAAAGTCTATACTAGGGAGCTCACTGCATTGTCTTTAAGGTGAAATAATTACTAGTTTTGAATGTGAAGGAATGCAATTGTTTTATGACTTCCAGCATCTGCCAGAGATCTGACGTCTATGTATTTTCACAGGTAGATGATAAATACTGCCAGATTACAGCAGTGGGAGTTTCATCTAGGATAGAGTCAGATGACAAGAAATTATGTCATTCTGCATTCTGCGTGAGTGTGCGTGTGTGTGTGTGTGTGTGTGTGTGTGTGTGTGTGTGTGTGTGTGTGTGTGTGTGTGTGTGTGTGTATGAAACCTCAAAGTGTATATTTGTCAGCTACTTGGGCAGGGAAACAAAGCACTGGTTGGACAGCGAGGGTGCTGGAGGTTTTGGCTTGGCCACTCATCTGAGATCTCAGCTCTATAGCAGTGCCAGTGGCATGCTGTATTGGAGATTTGGAGAAAGAGGGAGAAACCAGCCCCGGGTCTGGACGGACTGTGGTCTCTGTGTGCTCATAAAGGAAAGTGTACTTGATGCAGAGAGCTGCATCTGGAAATACTTTGTGCGTACTTGTTATCCTCCCAATGTACATCCCCCACTGTTGCCAGTGGTGAAGATTGAGGCTCCTTGATTACTGGCCCAGTGGTGGGGTGTCACAGCTTTGAATAACTGTTTCACTGCCATGCAATCACTATATGTGATTATATATCATTGCCCAACATAAAAATAGATATAAGTAGCTAGACAAAATTGTGTGTGTGTGTGTGTGTGTGTGTGTGTGTGTGTGTGTGTGTGTGTGTGTGTGTGTGTGTGTGTAGCATCACTGCATTTATATAATGTTGCCATTTTTAGAAATTGAACAGCAAGCTATGTAAGTCTCCTGACTAATGACATGTGGATAAAACACAAGTGCCACAGTGGAATTTTTAACACACGTGCAACACACCAACTGTGCTAAGTCATTATATCACATGATGGTGTTGCAAACAATCTCTTTGAGATAAATGTGATGGGGATGCCTTTCTCCCTGTAAATGGACACACTATAACTGGGGCTGATGCCATTCATGCATTACAGTATAAGGCCACACAATGCCAACAGTCATTGAATGTGGATGTTGAAGACCTGAGAATTTGACTACAGAAAATACATGATATTGTAGCGAAAGAATGTGCCACAGTAGAAATGTCAATAAGATTGTGAGATACATTGGTATTTCAAGGCATTATATCATGTTATTGCTGCAAGGGATAAACGTGCCTGTAATTTCTGTAGTAAAGCAACAACATCAGAATATTGTCTCACTCCCTCTTGCAAGAGTATAGTGCTTACTGCAACTGTTATGTAAGGAAGAAGTAATCACATGGCATCATTATTCTGAACAAAAGCATTGCTATGTGAGAAATTATCAGAGCTACTTCCTAGAGGAATCAACATTTATACAAGTACTCAGAAGATGTGTTTAACAACAGTGTTAGTGGCATGTACAATCACAGTAAGACTGACACTACATAGTGTGAGCAATAATGGATGGATTTTAAATAACTGCCTAGGATCCCAAGCTGCAGATTTGTGCCTGAATTGTAAGTACCACACTATATGTTGCTGTAGGGTCTATATTGAAGCATTGAATGCTTAGAAAAGCGAACGATGATTTATCGACCCCATATAAGCGAAAGCTTACAAACTCAAACACTTAGAGCAGTGATTTTTTTTCTAAGGGAAAAAAATTGCTGTTCCAAAAAAAAAAAAACACTTAAAACATAATATAAAGTGGGGGGCTTCACCCCCCCAAACCCCCCTACTAAAATATACCAAATTCGGGAACACACTACAGTGATGAAAATGGCAAAATAACGGACACAGCCAACTGATTTCTTTCCCAGGGAAAGAATTTGCTTATATGCCGCTTCGATTTTTCCTTTTCATCTTTTCAAGTTCAACCAAGACACATTTGAAAGAATGCGTCTTCAGTCATCTAATTGAAACCCGTTGCTGTACAACTGCGATGGTGCACAGTTGAATGGATGACATCACCATTGTTTATTCAATGGATGTTTATGCTAAAAAGTAGTCAAAGGGCACAATAACACTACAGCTACAGCTCATATATGTATGTGAAGCATAGTCTACATAGTATGAGAGGGAATGACACACTGACAGCTGGACTCAAGCTTCCTACTAATCTAGTTGAATGATATAAAAAGCACAGTATCAAAGTCACACACCACAGGAGAAGTCACACTGCAACTCTGAGATATTGCAGTTATGTAAGCATTATGTATTCATCGTGTTACCAAAAATACCTTTTCCCTGGGGATGGTAGAATTTGCTAGTTTAACATTGTGCCACTGAAAATGGATGTACTTCAGTAGATCAACTTACCTTAACACCAAAGCACAGATAACCAAGACAAAAGTACCGAACAGACCAGGATACCGAATGTTAAAATATCTGAAGTTTAACATGAGAAAAGAGATGGTTGGCCAACATGGTGACCTTTGCCGTTTTTGACACTATAGTGCGATCTTGGAGTTGGTATATTTAAGTAAGGAGGGTGTGGTGGTGAATCTCCCCACATGGGGGGTCTGGGGGATAAAGACCCCATTTAGATTGGTTAAATTTAGTGTGGTTTGTTTTCATGGTGGTGTTGGACAACATGTTTTCCCAGTGTAAGGTTACGATGTTTTGTACGTTCGGTATCCTGGTCTGTTTGGTGCTTTTGTCTCAGTTATCTGGGCTTTGGTGTTAAGGTAAGTCGATCTACTGAAGTAGATCCCTGAAAATACATCTCATAAATTTAAGTGTACCTAACAAAGGTTGTGAGTTAGCCAGCTGTATCTAACAGTAATCATAGTCACACAATTTATGCAAGGATGGACTTGAACCACCTACCTGACTAGTTACATAATCTATTGAGAACTCTAACAGCAGCCAGTACCACCAGAGAATTCTGAGTGCAAGTGAGGCATACAGCACTTATGAGGGGATGATATTAGCATTGTATTGCCAAAGTGATATGTGTGTTAAAGTGACTTTTAAAGCCATCTGGGGTTGTAAATGCTGCCACAAAAATTGTGTGTAAACCAATCCTAAATCCATTTATAATCATACACACTCTTAGAAAGCAATCATTGCTGTATTTGAACCTCCCACCTATCTAGTTACACATACTAGAGAACAGTGTAGGAACTGCAATCACCACAGAAGACAACTGACTTCTAAACTATGAGAGAGCACTTTTAGAAAGAATGACCTCATCAGTATGTTGCAGCGAAGATGTTGTTAGAAAAGTGGAATAAGGGGATTGGGGAGCACATCTACCTGTTGAAATGTATTGCGTTTAATGCATGCACCTCAGTAGAAGGCTGACTACCAGTGAGACATACAGCATCTTTGAGGGGTTGACATCACCATTTCATTGTAGAGAAACTGCTATGGTTAAAACTCAATACAGTTACGCTGGATTATGGCTCTAGGCAAAACATATGTACAGACAACAGCTCACATGCTGTTAGCAATACTGAGCATGGTTGAGTTTTATATACAGTTTAAAAAATAAATGTGTATCAATATGTATTCATACCCTCCTCTGAAAAATTAATAAGTAACTGTATTTGAACCCTGTATCACTTTACTAATTCCTCTCAATTCACTTCACTTCATCTTGTGCCACAGGGATTGTTATCTGAGATGTGGAATTTATTCAATAAGTATTATTTGGACTGCTGACACCTGAGCATATTTTTCAGGTGTGTTTGCTGTACAGAAGACAACCCAGATTGAAAATTTCACTTTGTTCTTCTGTAGTGAAATGTATTTGCATGCCACTTGGCAAACAGCAAATGCAAAAGGCAACAAAGTAAGAAATTATATGAAATTGTAATGAAAGTAAAAAATAAATATGAATACTACTTTCATCATTAGTTGGCAACATCATAACTTGTGTTACACCTCATGACTGTTTCAGGGTAAGGCAACATTCATCCTGTTCTTAAATGTATGTTCTCACATTTTAGAAACTATTTCTGACATCATACATAACATATGTTGTCATTAGCAAGAAGGATAGATGGTTTTACTACCACAACACAGTGACAACAGCAGGTCACAAGGACTATAGATAACACATTCAGTATGTATCACACACACACACACACACACAAGGTGTGTAAGTTATATTCTAAAATGTGTGTCTATCCCTGCAGCTGATACCACTATCAGAAAGTACAGTTGTGTACACTTACCATAAATGTAGATGTTCAAGTGTATTCACTGTTGCAGTCATTACATTTGGGTTATCTGCTTGCAGGTAGCTCTCAGTCGACCTGATTAACAAAGTCTTGGGTCCTGTGTCAGTTGCTGTCCCTTCTTCCATGACGTCAGGTCATCAGGTGTATAAAACATGCAACCAACACCATTACATCAGTTTTTCTTGCCCCAGATGTCAGGTGCCCCCCTAATGGGAAGCAATTACATATAAAAGTACAAAAATATACCTCCAACAAAAAAGCAAATACACCAAAAAGGCTTTTAAGCATAGTAAAGGAAAGTAGAGGTATAGCCAAAAGAAGTTAGGGGGCTGGAGGGAGGGTAACCAGGACTGCAACAGAGAATACACTCAAACATCTACATTTATGGTAAGTATACACAACTGCACTATGTTCTTCATGTTTTGCTGTTGCAGTCATTACATTTGGGTAGATTCCCAAAGCTATGGTTGGGAGGAGGAATTTAGATAGCATTAGGGCCAGCTATAAGGCCCTGCAAGACTGCAGTGGCAAAGCCAGCTCTGGATTTAGAGAAAATTGGCAAATTATAATGCTTGGTAAAAATATGTACAGAACTCCAGGTAGCAGCTTATAGGATGTCCCTGGTAGGGACGCCTCTGAGAAAGGCTGTGGAGGTAGATGTGGCCCTGGTGGAGTGAGGTCTGATCCCCTGGGGGATAGGTTTTCCATGGTGCTTATAGCAGAAATTGATGCAATGGCTTATCAATTTAGAAATTATTTGCTTTGAAATAGCCTTCCCCTCTGCCCCTGCAGCAAATGCCACCAGCAGTTGTTCAGATTTCCTTTGAGATTTAGTCCTGTCCAAGTAGAATCTAAGTTGTCTGTGCACATCTAAGGAATACAGTATCCATTCCCCTTTATTCTGTGGATAGGGAAAGAAGGTTGGCAAATGAAAGGACTGATTAAGAGCCACACTGGATACCACCTTGGCCATGAAGGATGGATTGGTTCTGAGCGACACCCTGTCCACATGAAAGATGATGAAAGGCTCCACTGCCATAAGGGCCTGTAATTCAGAGACCCTTCTAGCTGAAGCAATTGCTAAAATGAAAGCTGTTTTCCAAGAAAGAAATTTTAAGTCTGCAGTAGCAGCTGGTTTGAAAGAAGGTAGAGTGAGTTTCTCCAAGACAAAGTTAAGGTCCCAGGCTGAGGTTGGAGCTCTCCTGGGTGGTCTCAAATGTTTGGTCCCTCTGAAGAACTGCTTGAGCAGTGGATGAGAGAAGAGGGTAGGTTCTGTGTTATAATGAGCTGAAATGGCTGAGGCATGGATTTTAATGGAGGAAAAAGACAGGCCCTTGTGAAGCATCTCAGTTAAGCATTGTAAAAACTGAGGTAAATTGGGCACTGCTGTGCTCATCCCTTGAGATTGGTTCCAGGCACAGAATCTTTTCCATTTTTCAGCATAAGATTTTCTAGTACTAGGCCTCCTTGCCTCTAAAATGATATCCATCACAGGTTTGCTGAGGGATGGTAAAGGAGAGATTAAGTAATTAGACAGACTGCAAGTTTCAGTGTTAGAAGCTGAGGGTGCAAAATCTGGTTCTCCTGCTGAGACAGCAGGGAAGGAGTCTAAGGCAGGTGCCTTGGAGATAACTGTGACACACTACACAGGAGGGGGTACCAGTGTGTGTGTAGCCAGTCTGGAGTAATCAAAATCATCCTTGGTTTGTCCTGTTTGATTTTTAGTAGTACTTTGGAGAGCAGAGGCAGAGGGGGGAAGGCATAGACCGATAGGTTTTTCCAGCTGAAGGACACAGCATCCACTTTCCAGGCTTGTTTGTGGGGAGTCCTTGTGCAAAACCTGTCCAATTGGTGGTTCTAAGGAGATGCAAACAGGTCTATATCTAGGCTCCCCCATTTGCTTGCCAACATGTTGAAAATCCTTGGTTCCAGTTTCCACTCATGTGGATCCATGAGGTTTCTGCTCAGTCCATCTGCCAGTGTATTTAATTTTCCTGGCAGGAATTGAGCTTGTAGGTGCACTTGGTAGATCAAGGCTGCGTTCCACAATGCCATGGCTAGGCTGCAGAGGGGGTAAGAATGTGTACCCACCTGCTTGCTTATGTACCACATAACAGTGGTGTTGTCCGTCTTTACCATTAGTTGTCCTGGAAGAATGTGGTCCTTGAAGGCTGTCAGACCATTCTGTACAGCTATCATTTGTTTTTGATTGATATGCAGGTGCATTTGACTTGGGATCAATTTGCCCTGAATGCACTTCCCTGCCAGGTGAACCCCCCCATGCATAGTCTGATGCATCTGTTGATAGGGTTTGGGCAGCAGGGGGTGGTGTGAAAGGTAGTCCCTTGTTTTGGTGGCAGGCCTCTGCCCACCAAAGGAACTGTAGGCATAGGCAAGGTATGATAAGAATCATTGTTTCTAGGTGTTGAGAATGTTGACACCATAGTCTTTTTAGATACCACTGTAGTTTCCACATATGCAGTCTTGCATATGGAATTAGAAGAATGCAGGAGGCCATGAACCCCAAGGCTTGCAGCATTTGTCTTGCAGATAGCAGGGTTTTTGTGGCCACTTGTTTGAAATAGGTTATCAAATGAATTTTCTGGCGTGAGGTAAGCCATCTGGGAAGTTGTATTCAAGCTTGCTCCCAGGAATATAATTTGTTGAAAGGGTACCAGGTGTAATTTCTTTTCATTTATGGTGTACCTCAGACAAGTTAGAACCCTTTTTACAAAGGCCAGATGATTCAAAAGTATGTCCTGGCTTTCTGCCTGAATTAGACAATCGTCCAGGTATGGGTATATCTGAATATTTATTTGCCTGCAAAATGCAATAACTGGAGCTAGGCACTTTGTGAATACCCTGGGTGCAGTAGATAAGCCAAAGGGCAGTGCACACAACTGATAGTGAGTGTAGCCTGCTTTGAAGCATAGGTATCTTCTGCAAGATGCCCTGATTGGGATGTGCAGGTATGCTTCTTTTAAATCTAGTGTTGCCAATCAGGCATCTTTGCCTAGCATAGGAAGTAATTGGTGAAGAGTAAGCATCTTGAATTTTGGAATCTCCAAAAAGGTGTTTAGAGTATACAGGTCCAGGATAGGATGCCATGAATTGTCTTTTCTGGGTACCAGGAAAAGCCTCGAGTAGAAACCTTGTCCCTTTTCCTCTTCTGGTACCAGCTGAATAGTCCCCATGCTTAAGAGAGAAAGTACTTGTTTTTGGGCTTCTACCCACTAATTAGGGGGTAGGTCCAGCCACCCACTTGGTGTTGGCAACATGTGGAAGTGAAATCTGTATCCCTGGGACACTATATTTAAAACCCTTTTGTCCTGGGTAATGAGTTCCCAATTCTTTGCATGAAGAGCAATCTTTCCCCCCAAAGGGGTAGTCAGTTGATAAGTGCTTGGAAATTGTAAAAATAAGTCATTGAGGCAGTTTACCATAGGGGGGAGTCTTATTATTCCCAGATTTGGAAGTGGAGGCCCCCCACTGCTTAGTTCTGTGAGCCCCCTGGGACTGTAACCTGGGTTTTTTGCTGTGTCTGGGTTTGGCTTGAGAAGACCTGGAAAGGGCTGGAAAGGACCAGTTCTTAGCAGGCCAGTGCCTACTAAATCTAGGAAGCTGAACTTGTAAAAAATATTTAATAGTTTGCATAGATTTAGCTTTATCTTCCATCTTTTTAAGAACTTCCTCAGCCTAGTTGCCAAACAGACGGTCCTGATTTAAAGGAGCATCCAACAATTTAGCTTTAACATGATCAGGCAAAGATTGCTCCTTAAGCCAAGCATGCCTTCTGAGCACAGACCCAGTAACAGCAGTCCTGCAAGAGGCCTCTAATGAATCAAAACAACATTGCAAAGTATGTTTTCCAACTTGTTCGGCAGATTAATTCTTTATTTTCCACACAGTCAGGAATCAACATCATTTTCTGTTTAAGCAGTCCAATAACATGTTGCTGATACTTTAACATATGAAACTGGCAGTTTAAAGCCCTAATGGCCAAGGTTGCAGAAGGGTAAACCTTCTTACCCCATCCTATCAAAAGGGCTAGGATTTTTAGCAGTAGAAGCCTTAATGGCTTTGGGCCCCTGTGAAATAGTCTCTGGATCTGCAATAGGATTTTTGAAAAGGAACTTGTGGGACTCAGGGACCCTGTAGTATTTCTCAGGTTTTCTGGGAGCAGAAGGCAGGGAATCAGGGGCCAAACTACATTCCGAAAAAGCATCATCAACAATGTCTAGTACAGGAGGAATAGCTAAAGGCCTATGCTGAGGTAGGAGAAGGAAATCCCTAAGCCTCTTTTTTGAATTATAAAAATCCTGGCTTTCCCAGTGTAAATGCTCCCTTAGAGTATGTAAGGTTCCCCAAAAGAAAAATCCTCAGGAGGGGAAGCAGAGGGAAAAGAGTCCTCTGCATCAGAATCCTCATAAGTAGATAAGGGCAAATCCAGATCATCAGAAGAAACAGAAAAAACAGAATCCTGATCAGAAGATTCATAATCAACTTTGGTCCTAGGCCTCTTAGAAGGGAGGGGGAGTGGCTACCCCTGATTAGAGTTATTAGATCTTCAGCCATTCTTATCATTTGTTTTTTAGGCATAGAGACCTGAGCATGTGGCCTGGGCATCATTTTTTAGACATGGATCGAGATTTAGGCCTAAGTAAAGAAGGAGATTTGATTTAATATGCAAGTCCATAGGCCTGAATACACCCTCAAAAGCCGGTGCCTGCACAGCGGCTCCGGACTCATCCAAGGCAGAGACATCCGCGGGTTCCATAGTTGAAGCATTGCGTGGCATACCGGACTCCGAATGGGTCTCAATAGAGACCTGCAAATCAGAAGTAGCAGGTACCAGGGGCTGCGAAAGTGCCTCACTGAGTACTGGAGAACTGGCGACTGGCTTAGGAGAAGCGTCATTGGCAGTTTTGGACCTCGGCGGCCTGTCTCTGTCTTTATCTTTTCGTTTTTCAGAATCCTGGTAATCGAATGGCTAACCGATGACATTTCTGGATAATTGAACTGAGAAACGAAATATTTAGAGGCATAAATATACAGACGATGGATAGTACGTTGATTAAATAAAGGCACAAAACTGGCAGCAAGGTACGTCGTGGTCAGGGCCTAGGCAAGGAATACAGTACAAATTAAAATCTTTATGAGGTATTTGCTTTCCACAAGTAATGCAATTATTAACTTTTACTGACATTGGTAAGAAGCAAGAAAAAGTTTCCCCAATGGGGTACTTAGCTTTAGTTGAAGACTTCGATTCTGAAACTCGAAAACAAAAATTTCAGGATTCGGCCGACCGGCACTTGTGAACTGCTTCTGCTTCGGGCACCGTACGGCAAGAAAGACTGATGTAATGACATCGGCTGCATGTTTTATACCTCTGACGACCTGAAGTCATGGAAGAAGGGACAGCAACCAACGCAGGACCCAAGACTTTGTTAATCAGTCCGACTGAGGGCTACCTGCAAGCAGATAACCCAAATGTAATGACTGCAACAGTGAAACATGAAGAACATCTATCCTAACTAACAATTTGAACCCCACAGCAAATCTGTGTTTTCTCCAAAGTTATTTACAGCTTGTGCCACAGACACAGCTAGATAACAGATGCGTTTTATGCAGTCATTGCTATTTGGAGTGCTGACAGTTACACAATGATGCCATGCTTGTTTGCAATGCTGACAGCAATCTAAATAAAAAAAATCACTTTTATTCCATTGGTAGTGAATCTTACATATTGAGAATAATTGAAATATGATCTCTAAATAGGATTTGGAAGCTTTATCATCTGTCTTATTTCTCTCAATTCACTTCATTTACACCTTTTTCCACAGAGTTAGATATTTGCCAGATGCATTCTCTGCAGTCATTACTATCCAGGGTGCCGATGGCCACAGACCAATGACAGGCTTATTTGCTCTGCTGAAGCAAACCAAATAATCATGCTTACTTTTTCCCTTAAACTATGACACTTCATTGTGTGCTGCCAAATAGCATGCAAGTGCAGAAGCAATGATAAAAAAAATACAAAAAATCATTTTGGATAACAATTTAAAGTAGCATGAAGTGAATGAAAGTGTATAATCTAGAAATGAGCAGAGGTACTAGTTCATTACACTGACACATGAAACCTTCTCAGATCTTCTTGCCACATCACTACTATCCTTTAGATCTCAGAATATCAGGACTTCTCCTTGCCACATCACTATTATCATTTATGTCTCACAATAACATGACTTTAGGTTATGCAATGGGGATGGAAAAGGGTACAGGAGACAGCAGAAATGCTTTCATTTTTCACACAGCACACACAATTAACAGTGACACCATTTCAAATGAAATATCTGTCTGTCAGGTTTACTCAATACTGAGATTACCTGAGTTTCCCATCTCAACACATTCATACACCAAAAAGAGTGTCAATATTTATTACGACTACTTTCAATAAAATGATTTGTAAACAGGTTTTGAACCCTACATCTCCTGTACTATTTCTCTAAGCTCACTTCATTTACACCTTAGGCTACAGCGATAGGTGTGGGAGTTTGGATTTCTTCATTCAGTACTCCCCAGAATGCTGAGGAAAGTGTACCACTTCCAATCTCTATTGCACTAGTGATGACATTCCAAAGTAATTTGTCAGTTTTCACCTTAGGAAGTGAACTGCTCTTCACTGCTACTGCCCACTGCCAGTCAATGGAGCACAATGCCAAATGGCATGCAAAGGATAAATGAAAAAAGACATGTTGAAATAAGCACGTTAGATGTACATTTCTGATGTTTCCTCACCTTTGTTATCTTGCAACAGTAACATGTATGGATTTGAGCCATCAAACCACAGTATTAAGAACAATCATTATAAATTAATTCCCATGTTTGCCACTGGCAAAGACGTATATTAGCAACAATAAAAAGTGTTTTGATGTACTCAGAACATGGTATTATATCGTCACATTGAAAGTGCAACAAGTATTTCTTCCTCATTTCCCAGTAAATGTCTGGATGAGTGGGATATTGACAACAGTTAGGACAACCATGAGCTCATGCAATATTAAACAAAGAGTGCAAACACTGCAGCTGAATGCCTCTCTTTCTTTAGGTTGCCTCATTCCCTTATCTATGCTTTACTGAGTTCAATACTATCGTATTTTTATTCTAATTATATCTATATCAATGAGTAATGTACTCCCTTGTATATGCACATTTCTTAGTAACAGGCAGTAACTGTGGTCATAAAAACATCATTTGATTGTTAGGAATATTGCTCTCCTAACTCAGTCAATGAATTTTCAGATTTTTTTTGGTAAGTCTCCTCTCCCTGATACACCCTCAGTAATTGCACATCAAATAGGGCATACTGTGAAACCCTGATTGTTCCTGCAGTCAGACTATTGACAGACACCTGCAAGCCATTAGCAGGTAACACTTCTCAATGCTTGTCCTTGCAATGCTAGGGTGTGTGCTTGCAATCTGTTAGCTCTTACACCATGTTTATCTTCCCTGAACTTAGTGCACACAGTGGTATTTAGGAATGTGAATAATTTAACACCTCATTTGCATGCTCATAGTGCTCAGAGGGTTGAGTCTGCATTATATAAAGGTAATTGTGCAGCTAAGGAACTTGTATCATAGTGGGGAGACTTATTGGATCCAGAGAGCTCTACTGTTAAATACAATTTGAAAAGGTTATCTATTACTAAACTGCTTTATTGCCAAGGTATGTTGCTATTTTTTACAAAATGCTTTTAGTTTAACATTAAGGATGGATTCCAGTGCCCAATACAGCTATCAGTTTATCAGTCTGCTTATTCATTATAGTTTACTGTTGGCATAGCCAATGTGGGTATACTTTGACTCATCGAAATTACAGTTCATAGAATTGCAGTTTCGCAAGTCCATTATAGCAAAAGTGCATATATTCAAAATGCACTTTCACGAAAACAGAATTACTGAAAATAAATACACTAAACACACGTATGCAGGGAACAAGCCCCCCTGCACCCTCTACATCCCCACTACTTATATATACTAACTCCAAGGTCGCACTACAGTGGAAAAAAGGGAATAGTCTCTTATCCTCACTGTATAGGTTCATAGGTTCATAGATTAGTACTAGGCTAACTGCCCTTGTGAGCCATTTTAAGCCTAGCTAATTATCCCTTGTGAGACTCAAACCCTGCACCTTGTGTTTGTAAGGCAAACACCTTAACCATTAGGCCACCCTCCCAAAAATAAATATCTTCAGTATATAAAGCTCTTTCCAGTAGTGAAAATCAAATCTTGTACCTTGTAGTTGAAAGGCATACACCTTATCCACTGTACCACTTGGCCTTTCCAGTATCATGATCTACAACAACAAACTCTCCTCCCATACACAACAGACAAAAACACAGTGCCCTTACCACCGCAGGATCCCAGAACTGGTGACCTCACTTCACTGAACTGAATTTTGTGAAAGTGCATTTTCAAATGAATGCACTTTCTCAAAAATGGACTTGTGAAATTGCAGTTTGATGAACTATAATTTCAATGGGTCAAAGTAGACCCAGCCCATGTATATTAGTTATTTGTCTGCATTACAAAGTTAGGTAAAGAGGGCTACCTGACATGATTGTGTAGGTTTTATTTTCCGGGAATTTGAACAGTTATTGCAGAAAAGTGTAGGATAACTTTGTAACAAGATTGGGTCTTTTAACATGTATAGCCAAAAGAATGTTAAGGTTGTGATCTGCCTGCCCTCCACACCAGTGGAGATGGTACTACAAGTTTTCTCAACTTCTGCTTGTACAGTGTGAATTAATATTGTTAATGTTGATATGCATAACACAGTTACACAACTGCTGTTTGCATTACAGAACTGTTAATAATTGTTGCTATTTTATGATTTTGAGGGAGGCTTTCTTAAATTGTGTATAGTCATAGGGAGTATTACCTTTTCAATTGTGTGTATGATGGATGCGCATATTTATACAACTCTCACAGCCATCCTGTCTGTGAATTATACATTTAATTTTGTATCTGTTTTCTATTTCATCTCATACAGGGATATGGCATCCATGACATCTGTACCCTGCAAGCCACCATTCATTGATGCAGAAAATGTGGTCATTATCCAGGCCTTCTGTCACCATGGAGCATTTCTATTAGGGAGAGGCAGAGATGACAAATCTGCCTGAAACAATGGCTATGGCAGTGGGTGGTCAATGGCATCAACACTATCAGAGGGCATGGGAGAACTTGAACAGGGCCCACCATAGTGTGCTGCACTTGCCCAGAAACAGGTGGCTGCAGGAGATGATCCTCCTACTGAACTACCACTAACTGAAACAGAGGAGTTTCTGTCCACTGTCAGAGATCTAGACAGCTCAGCAAAGGGTTTGACGTTGATGCTGATGTGAATGACAAACCATAATGTCTCAATCAGAACTTCTAGGTATGCAAAATAAAAATAATGTAAGTGCCTTTTTTATATCTTTATATGCGTATATCTTAAATTTCTGATATATCTATTGTCAGTGATAAGTGTGAGTTAGACAACACAGTGTAAGAGAGATAGAGGAGGATTTGAGGGGAGGGAATTTACCTGATAACTACACTTTTGTATGAGATGATTCTAAATCTACACATGTAAAGTGGATTGCTCATTGTTTCTTGTTAAATTTGCATTGTGATATTTATCAGCCTTTTTCTCTTCTTCTTCCTTACATACTGGGTCATCTGGATTGTAGACTGTAAGTACACCTTTTTATTGTTATTAGTGTATATAAGGTAGATTTAAGTCTAAACTAATATTTGTATTGCTATAGCATCTATTATAGTTTAACATACTTTTGGATAACAAAGTTTTGATTACTTTCATTCCCTGTTTCTCTCTTTGCTGTGTTTATTGCTTATTATCACAGGTGATCCTGACAGTGGCACCATGGAAGTCCTACAACCTGACACACCAGCATCAGGAGGATGGTGCCTCTGATGATGATAGTTGTGATGAAGAGGCACAGTCTGGGGGTGCAGAGGGTCAGTCTGACACTGAGGTTGTGGCTCCTATATCCCCACCTCATATTTCAGACACAGTCCGTCTGACTATGCATACTCATGACACAGAGTTCTCTGATATAGAACAGGTTGATGGTGACACAGTTGATCAGAGTAGTGTGGTTACTCTGGTTACAGAGCTGGTTGATTCTCCCCATAGCCATTGTGAGGGCGAGGTTCCACACAGATGGGTTGGTAGAGGTGCTTGGACAAGGCCTGCTGTCTACCCTCTTCCTCATGCCGATGTGTCATTAGGTTTCAACAGATATATGTGTAGGGCCATAATGGGTTCACAGGCACATTCCACCAGGGCCTTGAAAGATGCAGTGCAAGTACTAATGTTGTGCATTCTGATGTGCATGACTCCATGAACCATGTGGGTGACTCCTTGGACAGGATGAATTACACACTGGATCAGGCTGTGTCTGTGATGGAATGCTTCTTGGGAGAAGGTGGGCATCTATCTGGCCAGAGAGCCACTACATCTTATAGTGTTAGCAGACATGGCTGTGTCAGATCCCACTCCTGTAATAACACTACTTCCATTGCTCCATCAGTGATTGTGGTGTCCACATCTACACTTGGTAGACCACAGGGTTATGGTCCTGGATGTAGTCATGATGAGACATTCAGCATAAATCACTCACTAAACTAGGTATAAATCCCTACGTCACAAGATGGGTTGCCAACTGGCTCACTGACAGAACCCACACTGTAAAAGTTGCAGACTTCAAATCTGACCTCAAAGCAGTGACAAGTGGAGTAAAATAGGGTTCCGTCCTGAGACCTCTCCTGTTTGGTATCTAATTATCTGAAGTACAGGCTAACACAGAAGGCCTCTGGCTAATGAAGTTCCCAGATGACTGCAAACTAGGAGCAATTGTCAAGTCCCCAAGTGATGTGGACATCCTACAGAAGGGCCTCGCTGAGACAGATGCCTGGTGTCAAAGCCATGGCCTCAAGCTCAGTGCCAAAAAGTGCAGTGTCATCCCCTTTGGTAAAAACTCTGTACCCATGAACTACCACATAGGCATCAATCGACTTAACACCGAATGCATGATAAGAAACCTTGGGACCCAGGTGGACAGTAGTCTCTCCTTTGATAGTCACATCGCCACAGTAGTCAGGAAGTCCTTCTACATGGCACACCTCATCATAAAAGGGTTCTCATCCAGGAAAAAAGAGGTAAGTGTTCCCCTCTACTCGACAGTTATTAGACCCATTATAGAGTACAACACCCCTTTTGGAATGCACCTCACAAGACATCTGCAGCAGCTGGAAAGGCCACAGAAGTACCTCACAAAGAGGATTACTGGCCTCAAACAAATGCCCTACACTGACCGCCTCAAAAAACTCCAGCTTTACTCCGTAATATATCGCCTACTCTGAGGTGATCTCTGCCTAACATATAAAGCTATGTTAAACCCAGAGCTGTTGGACATGCTACACCTAAAGAAATCCCAATCCCTCCGAGCTACACGCTCTAGGGACCTAAGCCTTGACACCACAATAAACAGGACATCATGGAGGGATAGATTCCTGTCCCAGAGACTTCCCATACTCTGGAACAGGCTACCCATCTATGTCAAGCAAAGTTCTTCATTAGCACTCTTCAAGAAAAATCTTGATGAGTAGATGGGAAATAGGAAATACACCCCAGGAATCACTTCTGTGTCTCTGCTCGACTGTGGCACAGGAAAATAACTTTCTTGGGTGGCGTAAGCCAGGGAACCATGTTGGCTAGGCTTACGTAGGCCCTTGGGCCTATAGTCTAGTACCTACCTATGGACCTATGAACCTATAATACTCAGATTTCTAGCCAGGGCTTGGAAGTAGCAGTGCAACTCCTGGCAGAGGTAGTTCTCGTGACTGGGAATGACTACTCTACCACACATAGCTCACACCTGTCTGAGATGCCAGGACGTAGTGTTAGCACAGTGATTGATTGACTGTGTTCATGCAGAGACACACACACACACACACACACACACACACACACACACACACACACACACACACACACACACACACACACACACACGCACATACACACACACACACATTGAATAAAACTTGCCAATACCACCTCACACATGAAAGCTATCTAAAGAGTACTGCTGAGTGCAATACAGCTCTTGTTACTAATGCTGACCACTGCATACATTAATAAATACATGTGCATCTTCCTCGTACGCACTCATTTCTTTGATGTCACACTTGCCCTCCTGCCAAACCCACAACCACCCTGTGCAAATGATAATGACTGTACCCTGCCTTTTGCACATATCTTTGTGACTTATAGTTGCATATATGTCTGATGCACACAGTGGATAGTTATTGCTTGCTTTCTCACAGGCTGGCATTTATCAGAATGTATTAGAGAAAAAAAGGTTTTGATTTCTTGTTCCTACTCATTTGTTAATGATTGTTTTATAATTGTTGAACCTCCTTGTACTTCAGTTAGCATTGAAAAAAAGCAGTTGAAGCAGCAGGTATTTCAGTTTTGCTTATTGCTCTGCTTATGCAAATGATGGTACCACTGACCTGTTCCATGGCTTATAAACAGCCGTCCTGTGAAATTGTTGATGCACAGTATTGAGTTGAATACATAGCTGTATACTGCAAACATCGGTCATATAAGCTATTACTGATGTAACTGTATATGTCAGACAAATGCTCTGCTTAGGGGCATATGCATATTTCCATATGATAGTACTTGATTATATCACATTTTTTCCTTACTAGTCCTTGGGGGTTATCCCCGTCTAATGCTGTCAAAACACAGCCATTACATGGTTAAGTAAAGGTCTGTGGAGTTTGACAGGCAGCAGTTTGCATATTTGTATGTGTGTGAGATCTTAGGCTTTGACCTAGGTAGTCAGTGTCTGTGTGTGCTGTCCTTTGCTCTTAGTCAGAACCAGGGCATATTGTGCACACCTCCATCTGACAGCACCATCTGCAGCTGATGTTTCTCCCTCACACTCCTCATCTGTATCTGCTGTTGCTGCTGCTGGCTCTGCCTGTGCTCTTTGAAATGGTGGTCTTGCCTCTTGCTGTCCTTGTTGAAACTGTTTCATGAGAATTATATTATTTTACATGCCGCAGACTGTGAGTACTTGGGCAGAGCATACCTCTCAACCTCTTAGGGCATGAAATCTGGACAAAGCTATGAGTAGAAGTGGGATAAAGGCTCAAAAATATGGACAGTTTTTAAATATTGCTCTTAGAAACTTAGAAAGTTGATAGAATATATTTTTTTATATTATCATTTTCTTTTCTTCTGAAAGTCTGAAACACAAAAACTGTCTCTTTTTTTATTAACTATTCTTTTTAATGAGTTACATAATTTGCCAGAAAACCACGATTTTATGAAAAATGGATGAAAAATATGAGGCAAAAATCTGGACATTCTGCGAAAAACTGTACAGTTGAGAGGTATGGGGCAGAGGTGTCTGTGTCATACTAAAGGGCACCTTCTGATGTGTCTACACACTGGAACCTTGACGTGAGCAATCCAAACACATTCTGTGATATTCCTAATTTGAGCATGGACCTTGTATCATTGCTCACTGGGGTTGTGTGGGTTTCTCATGGGTGTCATGAGTCAGGGCTCCAGTGAATAACCTGCATCCCCCACTGGATGACTTTGTGGAAAGTAATCCCTAACAACCTTGTGTACAACTTGCAGTGTGTCATATGTGTGAGTCATGAAAACTGCCTGGGTTACCTGCACAGACATTGTAGATGATCTCTTGGGCATTACAGACAACCTGACAGTTTATAGAGTGGCATCATTTTTTTCTTGATATATTTCCTTCTCTGTTCATCAGGTAGGACTTTTATTTCTATGTTTGTGCAACCTATGGCCCTCAACACTTCGGGGAAGTGTGTCATTGCATAAAATTCTTGAATGGTTCTTGCTCTCTCCTGTGGGTTGCATGGGAAACAGATGTGATCTCTTGCATGTAGTAGCATTGCATTTAATAACTGATGTAATACTCCAGACCCTGCTGCCTGTGACACCCCTAATATGTCCTCTATTGGCCTCTGGAAAGTACCAGTAGCTAGTGGAAAGTACCAGTAGCTAGTATATGTAATGCTACATATACATTTGTTTCCACTGAGATGGCTTCTCCACAATTTCTCTGAAGCCTGAGGTGGGGATGGCAGAAGTTACATAGTTCCACTAGTGTTTCCCTGTCCACCCTATTCTTACCCCTCAACTGTACAGATTTTTGCAGAATGTCCAGATCTTTATCTCATATTTTTAGTTTGTTCCTCATAAAATGTTGGTTTTCTGGCAAACCACTGAGGATTAAAGTCATTAAATAATGACATACATTTGAGTTTCAGATGTCATATCCTTCAGGAAATGCATGTTAACACAAATCATATTATTCTAGTAATGTTGTAAGTTTATAAGATCAATATTTAACATCTGTCTCTGTTTTTAGGCCTTTGTTCCCCCCCTTATTTTAGGCTTTGTCCAGATTTATTGTGCTAAGACGTTGAGAATTCTGCCTGTATTGCTCTGCAATTTCTGTGTCATGCAGTCCATGATAAGTCAATAGGGTCTTCTTGCCTGAAGTCTGGCAGTAGTATCAAAAGTAGTACCTTGATTTAAAGCCTGTTGGACACACAGCATAATGATAGCAGCAGAAACGCTGAACATTTATTTGGTTGTAACTGAAATTGTGCCTGCATTCCAAAAGCTTTAGGAGTTCAGGGCAAAACTAAGCACTGAGTGTACACGATTGCTTTTCAACTTCCTGAATAACTTCGCCATATTGGATTGGTTAATATGCATGTAATCGGCTCTTTATGCTTTCATTAACATATACTGCCATTTCCCTTTGTTTGTGGCTCTACACAACATGTAGTGCCATTTAATGAATACCAAATAGTGCACTATCGTGTGCATGGCATGCTTCCCTACCAACAAGATAGCAGCACTTAGTGTAGCCGTTAATGATTACATCATTTCAAACTCATAAAGATAAAATTCTAAATTACTGCAGTGCAGATAAATTATCAAAACTTCATTTGGCTAAAAAAAAGTTTATTTAGCTGATCTGCTCAGTAAAATATAATCTTGACCTAGGTGCTTTGATCTCAGTGTTGGTCTGTTTAGTAAAGGAAGGTGGCATAAAGCAGCCTCGGACACTGGGTTAGAGCTTTCCCCGTGTTCAGTGAAACATAGTTTTCATATTTTAATAATCGGTACACTGGAATTCAATCTTTCCAAATTCTGAATTCTGTAGTGCTCCAGGAAGCAGATTATATATGAGCTCAGCCAATCAGGGCAGAATTACAATGCAGAGAGAATGATGGCGCATAATGATGATCAGGGGAGGAAGTGAAGATCCTAGGTCAGAAGTGAGATGTGTAGATAAATTCATCAGGGCAACACAGAGAGTGAAGAGGCAGCTTGGACATGATAGGTGAGTGCCTGATGACAGGGGATTCTATAAATAGTGGGAAGACATGAAAAGTACAAGGAAAGGAACACTACTGGTGGAGGTAGAAAAACTTCCAGTTAATGTTAACCATGTTATACCAAAAGTGAAAAGGGAATGTCATAAAAGACAGAGAACCTACAGTGCATGGTCTAAGTGGGAAGTAACAACCTCTCAGAAGGATCTGTCGAGAACAAGGCAGAAAGGATCAAGAAGCAAACAAAAATATGGAGAGAAATGAAATACTCAGTAGGCTTTTCTGAGATGTTACAAGTAACAAAGGCTAGTGGTGTTTACAGAAGAGAATAAGGCAATACAACTGGTATTAACTGTAGCAGGGTAGAGATCAGGAATATCACATGATGATGGACTGTGATAATGTAAGAGAATGTAGGTAAGTGTTCACTACAGACAAACTGCCCCTCAACTCTGGAGTCAATGATGAAACCAGCATGAAAAGGTACTTCTAAATATTGACACGTCAAGACAAGACAAGAAAATATATATTGATCAAGATAAGTAAGAAAAACCCCATGTTTGAGTGGGTTTCTGCTTGTTTCTGTGTCACGCAGCACTATGCACTACTGCACAATTGTGCACCATATCTGGACATATAATTTTGACAATTTTTCCCTTAGATACAGCTGTAGCACATTAGTGTTGTCCTCGTCTTTAGTACATCTCTAGTTTAAGAAGTATTGCTTGTAAGCTGTGACCTATTAAACCACCAGCCAAAAACCCCATCAGAAATAACCATCTACAGAGCACCTCTTAGATAAGTCCTGAGAGCACCATCTTTGTGATAACAATTATTCAAACCTAACATTATGTACAGTTGGACTACCCTTGTTTCTCCTGCCAGCCTTGCTGACTTGGATTTCCTGAGGCAGTGTAGCAACTGCCTCATGTACACTGACAACCCTCTATTAATAACTCACTCTAGTACATAGTAAGAGATGTATCTACACCAACAATCTTGAATCCATGCTCTTTCACATATGAAACAATATCACTGAAGAGGTTATCAACTCATCCACCATTATTCATGCACATAAAAACAAGTAGAAGTGCTCAGCAATCAGACCAGTCTCCAGAGCCTTAACGCAATTTTATTGTATTAATGGAATAAACAGCGTTTTCGCTACTGCAACAAAGTAGCTTCTTCAGAGGCTAAAAACACAGAAAAAGGCGCCAACTACTTTTTATAGCGTTGTCAACCTCATTAGCAACAGCTGCAATAAGTAAAACATCACTTCCTTAAAATTAGGTATTTTTAAAACAACACTCGTTTGACCAAAAAGCATAAAAAATACCTTTAAATATACAACAACAGGTATACATAAATTAATAAAAATAATTCTATATGAAATAATATATATATATTACTAACACACTAAAATCAAAACTGGAATAAATTCTAATAGCCCAATTGCATTTATGTGTAAAGTATATAAGAAATGTAACAAGATTTTAATTACACATTGTAACTATACTCAACATAGAAAAAATGGCTAATTCAGAATATACATTTCTATTTATTAACGTAAAAAAGATCTGTATTTAAGAACAGGGGCTATGTTGCAGCTCTCGTTTAAGCCTGGCATGTTAAAGGCATCCAACTTGAGTTGCCATTCCAGTTCTAAAATCTCTAATAGAAGGGAGGTAGGTCCACCCCTGACAGACCTATATTTACAATCAATACCCATAAATACAAAGTTGTGCCCAGGATTAGAATCTGCATGTTTAGCAAGGGCATTCTCACTTTTATTATTCCTAATTGCATAAATATGTTGGTATATGCGCTCTCTGAATTTCCTATCAGTTTTTCCGACATAAAATGTCGGACAACATACAGAAAGCGACATATACAATGGATTTGGTGTCACAATTAATTTTACAATTAATGTCATATTTTTTGTGACCAATGCTGAAGGAATTCCCTGTTCGCAAAACATGACACCAGTTACAAAACCCACAGCTAAAACATCCTTTAGTTCTCTGAAGTGTTTGACTGGAGTAGTTCCGCTGCAGTAGTTCCTTGATGTTATTACCTCTTCTGTATGTAATTCTCGGTTTAACACCAAGTTTTTCCACCAACAAAGAATTATTGGTAATAAAATACCAAATCTTGTCTATAATTTCGGATATTTCTTTAGAATTCAAGCTAAAGACAGTAGAAAAGGACAAAATGTAGTCACATTTAGGTTGCTCAGTTCTAAGTGTGATACTAGTTCCTGCATCTATCTCCCCATTAAAATTACTGTTGTTAACAAGAAGTGCAGTTGTTCGATTATCTATTAAAGGTCTAATAATGCCATTTGATCTTTTGTTTGTGACTTCCGAAATTAATTCTTCTATAATAGACAGTGGGTAACCTCTGCTGGAAAAGAATTCAGTAAGTACACTACATTCTTTTTCAAAATCTTTAGTTTCACTACACATTCTAACTGCCCTAACTAACTGTCCTTTGATGATTGCTTTTTTCAGTTTAAATGGATGGGCACTTGTGTAGTGTAAGAATGAATTGATGTACGTCTCCTTTCGGAAGATAGATGAAATGAACCTAAGATTACTTGTGTCCTTTTTAAGTTTGACATCCAAGTAATCTATCTCACTAGCCTCAAATTTAAAGGTGAATCTAAGGAATGAGGTAGTACTGTTAAAATAATCAACAAGTGACTGTGCCTCCACTTCACCCCTGAAAAGAATAAAAATATCATCCAGGAATCTGGTGTAATGACATATTCTATCTTTCCAGATTGAATTTTTCAAGACAAATTCTCTCTCCCAATATGCCATAAACATATTCGCTACGATGGCACCACAAGGGGAGCCCATCGCTATGCCCTGCTTCTGGATGAAATAATCCTTTCCAAAGATGAAGAAGTTAGAGGACAGAACTATGTCTAAAAGTTCTGTGATGTTGTTGATCTCATCTCTAGGGGCTTTGAATCCATCAACAACAGTTCTAACCATTCGATAGCCTCCAAGTGTGGTATTGAGGTATATAAGTCGATAACGTCGACTGTCAAAAAATTAAGTGCGTTATCAAACTCGATGTTATTGATACTGGCAAGGAAACTCCAAGAATCCTTACATATACTTGGAATGAATTCTAAATATTTCCCTAGCAAAAAATCAATGTATTTTGCTGATGGATAAGTTATGGAGGATCTCCCATCAACTAACGCCCTCATAGGCGAATCCACAAGGTTCTTATGTATCTTGGGTATACCAAACATCACAGGCGTCCTGGGTTGAGAAATATTGATGTATTCATAAGTGTCGAGGTCTATTCTACCTTCTATGAATAGATCTCTGTAATAACCCTTGATCCTGCTAGTGTTGGTATTCATTTCATTGAGGGAGGAACTGTTGTAAGCAGGTGTATCCAGTACTAGTGACATTTTCTCATCGTACAGGCTATTCTCAAAAACTACGAGCCCCCCGCCCTTGTCGGGTTTCATAACCCTGACAGAGAATTCTTTTAATTGGTTGAGGGCCTGTAGCTGTTCCCTGGAGATGTTAAATTTACTTTTAATGACTCCTTTTGTTTTTTCAAGATGTCTAATATCCAATTCACAGGCATTTTAAATAGACCCACATGTAAAGGAGGATTAAAAGTACTTGGCAACTTTAAACCAACCCTGTCATCTGTGCTCGTGTTATTGAACAATAATTTTAAGTTCAACTTCCGAACATAACATTTAAGGTCAATAAGAACCTTGACAACGTCAAAGTGTTTTGAAGGGACAAAGTTGTTACCCAGTGCAAGTAACTCAACTAATTCTGGTTCTAGAATAAGAGAAGAAAAATTATAGATAGTAAAATCCCCTTTTCTGTTCTTCACAATGTGTGGAAGGTTAGAGACAACTAACGGAAAGGTGTCTACATTTAGTTCTTCCATTTCTTGTTCTTTTTCCTGTGATCCTGATTGGATACTTTCCCTAAAAAATTCTGGTTCTCATTGTTGACATTGTTCACAGAATTAGTGACTGCTGCAGGTTGGGTTTCAAGCCCACCTGCTTTATTTCTATTTCTGTTACTCCTTCTCACAACGTTCCAGCCATCTGTAGAAGTTGTGGAAGTCCCCTCATTTGATTGTTCAATACCTGTGGCATGTACCTCATAGTCGTCAGAAGGCGACACTTCCTTGTGATTTTCAAAATTCTTTAATTTAGGGTAAGCTGTATTCAGTGAGGAAACCTGCCTATCCCTGAACAATTTCCTGGTCTTCTGATTTTTTAACTTCCCATATAGTCATCAATACTAGCAAAAATACGTTCATGATCAAACTTGAACCTTTCAAAACTTGCATGCATCCTAATGTCTTGATCTATTTGATTAATTTCCACAGTTAATTTATCAATATGTGTGGAATAATGTTTAACAATCAATTCTAACAGTTCAAGACCTTGTTTCTGAAACAAGTCCTTTAAGTCAGACAAAAACCCATTATCCATAATTAAACCCGAAGGTGTAAAGTTATTTCTTAAGCCCTTTGGTATCATATTCTCAAAAATGCATTGCTTGAAATAAGCAACTTCAAGCTGCAATTTACGTATTTTGAGGGTTTTAATGTCCAAAGTTTTAAGCTTCGCCGAGATGTCCGTATTGCCTAATGTAGAAGACCCTGGTGTTTGCACCGGCAGTCCATCGTTAAGTGGTTGCAGGAAAGAAAAAAAGTCACCTGTATTCTTTATCCAGTCCACCGCTGATGTCACGCCAATGAGTGCCCTTCCGTGTTCAGAATGGTTATTGGAAGAAGGATCTTGTAAAGGAGTTCCGGCTAAGCCATTTGTGGGAATCTGCTGTGTTCTTTGCATTTGCCCTGGTGGTATTGAGTTCTGAATGAACCCACTATTGGAATCGTTCGGTAATTGTGTCAGGTTGTTGCCGAAAGTCGTTGGAGCCCGTTGTACTTGAGCCGCTGGCAAAGAAGCGGAATTGACTTCCGCAAACTGTTCACTCACACAAACTGCACCACGGCTCTCCTGAAGGGGAGGAACAACCAAACCGCCACTCTTTTCAATAGTATTCAGTCTTGAATTCATAACATCCAACCTTTGCGAGATGGCCAAAAGTAAGGAAGAAATGTCTGTGTTCTCGGGAGGGCTAGTCCCGAAAATATTCGGACTAGGCGGACTGCTCAAACACTCCGAGGCCATTACGAACTTGTGAAAGAGACTTGGACAAACTTCAGAAAAACAAGTAGAAGTGCTCAGCAATCAGACCAGTCTCCAGAGCCTTAACGCAATTTTATTGTAATAATGGAATAAACAGCGTTTTCGCTACTGCAACAAAGTAGCTTCTTCAGAGGCTAAAAACACAGAAAAAGGCGCCAACTACTTTTTATAGCGTTGTCAACCTCATTAGCAACAGCTGCAATAAGTAAAACATCACTTCCTTAAAATTAGGTATTTTTAAAACAACACTCGTTTGACCAAAAAGCATAAAAAATACCTTTAAATATACAACAACAGGTATACATAAATTAATAAAAATAATTCTATATGAAATAATATATATATATTACTAACACACTAAAATCAAAACTGGAATAAATTCTAATAGCCCAATTGCATTTATGTGTAAAGTATATAAGAAATGTAACAAGATTTTAATTACACATTGTAACTATACTCAACATAGAAAAAATGGCTAATTCAGAATATACATTCCTATTTATTAACGTAAAAAAGATCTGTATTTAAGAACAGGGGCTATGTTGCAGCTCTCGTTTAAGCCTGGCATGTTAAAGGCATCCAACTTGAGTTGCCATTCCAGTTCTAAAATCTCTAATAGAAGGGAGGTAGGTCCACCCCTGACAGACCTATATTTACAATCAATACCCATAAATACAAAGTTGTGCCCAGGATTAGAATCTGCATGTTTAGCAAGGGCATTCTCACTTTTATTATTCCTAATTGCATAAATATGTTGGTATATGCGCTCTCTGAATTTCCTATCAGTTTTTCCGACATAAAATGTCGGACAACATACACAGAAAGCGACATATACAATGGATTTGGTGTCACAATTAATTTTACAATTAATGTCATATTTTTTGTGACCAATGCTGAAGGAATTCCCTGTTCGCAAAACATGACACCAGTTACAAAACCCACAGCTAAAACATCCTTTAGTTCTCTGAAGTGTTTGACTGGAGTAGTTCCGCTGCAGTAGTTCCTTGATGTTATTACCTCTTCTGTATGTAATTCTCGGTTTAACACCAAGTTTCTCCACCAACAAAGAATTATTGGTAATAAAATACCAATTCTTGTCTATAATTTCGGATATTTCTTTAGAATTCAAGCTAAAGACAGTAGAAAAGGACAAAATGTAGTCACATTTAGGTTGCTCAGTTCTAAGTGTGATACTAGTTCCTGCATCTATCTCCCCATTAAAATTACTGTTGTTAACAAGAAGTGCAGTTGTTCGATTATCTATTAAAGGTCTAATAATGCCATTTGATCTTTTGTTTGTGACTTCCAAAATTAATTCTTCTATAATAGACAGTGGGTAACCTCTGCTGGAAAAGAATTCAGTAAGTACACTACATTCTTCACTACATTGCAGCTGTTGCTAATGAGGTTGACAACGCTATAAAAAGTAGTTGGCGCCTTTTTCTGTGTTTTTTGCCTCTGAAGAAGCTACTTTGTTGCAGTAGCAAAAACGCTGTTTATTCCATTAATACAATAAAATTGCGTTAAGGCTCTGGAGACTGGTCTGATTGCTGAGCACTTCTACTTGTTTTTCTGAAATTTGTCCAAGTCTCTTTCACAAGTTCGTAATGGCCTCGGAGTGTTTGAGCAGTCCGCCTAGTCCAAATATTTTCGGGACTAGCCCTCCTGAGAACACAGACATTTCTTCCTTACTTTTGGCCATCTCGCAAAGGTTGGATGTTATGAATTCAAGACTGAATACTATTGAAAAGAGTGGCGGTTTGGTTGTTCCTCCCCTTCAGGAGAGCCGTGGTGCAGTTTGTGTGAGTGAACAGTTTGCTGAAGTCAATTCCGCTTCTTTGCCAGCGGCTCAAGTACAACGGGCTCCAACGACTTTCGACAACAACCTGGCACAATTACCGAACGATTCCAACAGTGGGTTCATTCAGAACTCAATACCACCAGGGCAAATGCAAAGAACACAGCAGATTTCCACAAATGGCTTAGCCGGAATTCCTTTACAAGATCCTTCTTCCAATAATCGTTCTGAACACGGAAGGGCACTTATTGGCGTGACATCAGCGGTGGACTGGATAAAGAATACAGGTGACTTTTTTTCTTTCCTGCAACCACTTAACGATGGACCGCCGGTGCAAACACCAGGGTCTTCTACATTAGGAAATACGGACATCTCGGCGAAGCTTAAAACTTTGGACATTAAAACTCTCAAAATACGTAAATTGCAGCTTGAAGTTGCTTATTTCAAGCAATGCATTTTTGAGAATATGATACCAAAGGGCTTAAGAAATAATTTTACACCTTCGGGTTTAATTATGGATAATGGGTTTTTGTCTGACTTAAAGGACTTGTTTCAGAAACAAGGCCTTGAACTGTTAGAATTGATTGTTAAACATTATTCCACATATATTGATAAATTAACTGTGGAAATCAATCAAATAGATCAAGACATTAGGATGCATGCAAGTTTTGAAAGGTTCAAGTTTGATCATGAACGTATTTTTGCTAGTATTGATGCCTATATGGGCAAGTTAAAAAATCAGAAGACCAGGAAATTGTTCAGGGATAGGCAGGTTTCCTCACTGAATACAGCTTACCCTAAATTAAAGAATTTTGAAAATCACAAGGAAGTGTCGCCTTCTGACGACTATGAGGTACATGCCACAGGTATTGAACAATCAAATGAGGGACTTCCACAACTTCTACAGATGGTTGGAACGTTGTGAGAAGGAGTAACAGAAATAGAAATAAAGCAGGTGGGCTTGAAACCCAACCTGCAGCAGTCACTAATTCTGTGAACAATGTCAACAATGAGAACCAGAATTTTTTAGGGAAAGTATCCAATCAGGATCACAGGAAAAAGAACAAGAAATGGAAGAACTAAATGTAGACACCTTTCCGTTAGTTGTCTCTAACCTTCCACACATTGTGAAGAACAGAAAAGGGGATTTTACTATCTATAATTTTTCTTCTCTTATTCTAGAACCAGAATTAGTTGAGTTACTTGCACTGGGTAACAACTTTGTCCCTTCAAAACACTTTGACGTTGTCAAGGTTCTTATTGACCTTAAATGTTATGTTCGGAAGTTGAACTTAAAATTATTGTTCAATAACACGAGCACAGATGACAGGGTTGGTTTAAAGTTGCCAAGTACTTTTAATCCCCCTTTACATGTGGGTCTACGTATTTTCGAAAATGCCTGTGAATTGGATATTAGACACCTTGAAAAAACTAAAGGAGTCATTAAAAGTAAATTTAACATCTCCAGGGAACAGCTACAGGCCCTCAACCAATTAAAAGAATTCTCTGTCAGGGTTATGAAACCCGACAAGGGCGGGGGGCTCGTAGTTTTTGAGAATAGCCTGTACGATGAGAAAATGTCACTAGTACTGGATACACCTGCTTATAACAGTTCCTCCCTCAACGAAATGAATACCAACACTAGCAGGATCAAGGGTTATTACAGAGATCTATTCATAGAAGGTAGAATAGACCTCGACACTTATGAATACATCAATATTTCTCAACCCAGGACGCCTGTGATGTTTGGTATACCCAAGATACATAAGAACCTTGTGGATCCGCCTATGAGGGCGTTAGTTGATGGGAGATCCTCCATAACTTATCCATCAGCAAAATACATTGATTTTTTGCTAGGGAAATATTTAGAATTCATTCCAAGTATATGTAAGGATTCTTGGAGTTTCCTTGCCAGTATCAATAACATCGAGTTTGATAACGCACTTAATTTTTTGACAGTCGACGTTATCGACTTATATACCTCAATACCACACTTGGAGGCTATCGAATGGTTAGAACTGTTGTTGATGGAATTCAAAGCCCCTAGAGATGAGATCAACAACATCACAGAACTTTTAGACATAGTTCTGTCCTCTAACTTCTTCATCTTTGGAAAGGATTATTTCATCCAGAAGCAGGGCATAGCGATGGGCTCCCCTTGTGGTGCCATCGTAGCGAATATGTTTATGGCATATTGGGAGAGAGAATTTGTCTTGAAAAATTCAATCTGGAAAGATAGAATATGTCATTACACCAGATTCCTGGATGATATTTTCATTCTTTTCAGGGGTGACGAAGTGGAGGCACAGTCACTTGTTGATTATTTCAACAGTACTACCTCATTCCTTAGATTCACCTTTAAATTTGAGGCTAGTGAGATAGATTACTTGGATGTCAAACTTAAAAAGGACACAAGTAATCTTAGGTTCATTTCATCTATCTTCCGAAGGAGACGACATCAATTCATTCTTACACTACACAAGTGCCCATCCATTTAAACTGAAAAAAGCAATCATCAAAGGACAGTTAGTTAGGGCAGTTAGAATGTGTAGTGAAACTAAAGATTTTGAAAAGAATGTAGTGTACTTACTGAATTCTTTTCCAGCAGAGGTTACCCACTGTCTATTATAGAAGAATTAATTTGAAGTCACAAACAAAAGATCAAATGGCATTATTAGACCTTTAATAGATAATCGAACAACTGCACTTCTTGTTAACAACAGTAATTTTAATGGGGAGATAGATGCAGGAACTAGTATCACACTTAGAACTGAGCAACCTAAATGTGACTACATTTTGTCCTTTTCTACTGTCTTTAGCTTGAATTCTAAAGAAATATCCGAAATTATAGACAAGATTTGGTATTTTATTACCAATAATTCTTTGTTGGTGGAAAAACTTGGTGTTAAACCGAGAATTACATACAGAAGAGGTAATAACATCAAGGAACTACTGCAGCGGAACTACTCCAGTCAAACACTTCAGAGAACTAAAGGATGTTTTAGCTGTGGGTTTTGTAACTGGTGTCATGTTTTGCGAACAGGGAATTCCTTCAGCATTGGTCACAAAAAATATGACATTAATTGTAAAATTAATTGTGACACCAAATCCATTGTATATGTCGCTTTCTGTGTATGTTGTCCAGCATTTTATGTCGGAAAAACTGATAGGAAATTCAGAGAGCACATATACCAACATATTTATGCAATTAGGAATAATAAAAGTGAGAATGCCCTTGCTAAACATGCAGATTCTAATCCTGGGCACAACTTTGTATTTATGGGTATTGATTGTAAATATAGGTCTGTCAGGGGTGGACCTACCTCCCTTCTATTAGAGATTTTAGAACTGGAATGGCAACTCAAGTTGGATGCCTTTAACATGCCAGGCTTAAACGAGAGCTGCAACATAGCCCCTGTTCTTAAATACAGATCTTTTTTACGTTAATAAATAGAAATGTATATTCTGAATTAGCCATTTTTTCTATGTTGAGTATAGTTACAATGTGTAATTAAAATCTTGTTACATTTCTTATATACTTTACACATAAATGCAATTGGGCTATTAGAATTTATTCCAGTTTTGATTTTAGTGTGTTAGTAATATATATATATTATTTCATATAGAATTATTTTTATTAATTTATGTATACCTGTTGTGGTATATTTAAAGGTATTTTTATGCTTTTTGGTCAAACGAGTGTTGTTTTAAAAATACCTAATTTTAAGGAAGTGATGTTTTACTTATTGCAGCTGTTGCTAATGAGGTTGACAACGCTATAAAAAGTAGTTGGCGCCTTTTTCTGTGTTTTTAGCCTCTGAAGAAGCTATTTTGTTGCAGTAGCGAAAACGCTGTTTATTCCATTAATACAATAAAATTGCGTTAAGACTCTGGAGACTGGTCTGATTGCTGAGCACTTCTACTTGTTTTTCTGAAGTTTGTCCAAGTCTCTTTCACATTATTCATGCACATGGTACCACTACTCATACACATAATATGCATCCAATGCACAAATCAGCATACACAGAGGTTCTCTCAAAAAACTTACCAAAACACCAGAGACCTCGAAAACAAAAGACTGCTACAACTAACACAGTTCCCACAGCACCCAAGCACATAGCAACACCACTGTCTCAACTACCAAGCCCTTAAGGCATAATACTCAAAAAATAAATGTTCTTGTCATTGGAGACTCCATAGTGAGACACATGGATGTCCCACTCATCGGGTTAGACAAGGAGAAAGTCACAGTCAGCTGTTTGTCTGGTGCCAGGATTCATCAGATCACACGTGCAACTTATGTTGGAGTGAATAACCTGGAACATACCTCACTGAACTATAAGAAGAGAGACATGACTGAGTTCTCTGAGTATTTGTCCCAGGCAGGTATGTCCCTAACCTTGAGCCTCATATTACCCTCACCTAGAATGATGCCACGGTATAAACAAAACATGATCAATTTCAATAATTGGCTTAGCTTTTGGTGTCATTCAAAGGGCATCCAGTTTCCGTCTGCCTGGGATGAGATGGTCAACAAACCTCGTCGCTTTGCTAGAGATGATTTGCACATGGCACCACTAGGTTTTCGGCTGCTGGCTAATGCTCTTGCCTCCCCATTAGTGCCTTTGTTAAGCAAGATCTCAAAAACAAAATGGCCAGTGTGAACATTTTTTATTTATTTATTTATTTTACATTTTATTTTACATTTGTTGACCGGGCTGGTCCAACTGGATATATGTCCATTTTCAGTGAAGGCCCGGGGAGAAAAGCTCCACAAACAGAGTAATATTTACAAAACACAGGTAAATTACAAAGATTTGGCAATCATTACATTTCATTGCATATAACTTATTAATAAGGAAAAAAAATCATAGTATGTAACAGCTATGAATATTCATACAGAATATTTACAATGACAGTATTAAACTCTAAAGTCACACACACATTATTATTAATAGATAAGTAAACAAGCTTATACAGGTAGAAAGTTCAGTGTAGCTAGTCTGGGTTAGCACAACCATAACAAAATAAGGGTTATGCTGCAAAATGCTAGGAGCATAAAAACTGCACACCTTGGAAGCACTTCCATCACTGGAGGATGTAGATGTCTGTGCAATCACAGAAATCTGGCTCAAGGCCTCTGAGAGTACCTCGGCCTTGCAAGGCTACAATGCCTTCCACTCTTTCAAATCACAAAACGAACATGTAAGAACCAAAAGAGGCAGTGCTTCTATCTATATTAGAGATAAGTCCACCTCCCAACTAATTAGAATGGACAACTCCATGGAGTTACTCCAAATTCAGAATACTGCAAGTAAGACCCCATTCAAGTCATAACTAGTTATAGATCCCCCTCCATGGATCATGATGCACATGAGGCCCACTTGACCAAACTGGAGTCAATCCAAATATTGCCAAACACTCTGGTCAAGGGGGATTTCAATTATCCCAAAATCAACTGGAAACCTACTCTAGCCCTAACTCACTAATGCAAAAGTTCCTTGACTTTGTTAACTCAAATGCCCTAGAACAAATTGTTCAAACCCCAACAAGAAGAACAATCACACTAGATCTGGTCCACACCAACATGACAAACAGATGCACCACCACAACTGTTGGACCCCCCATAAGCTAAATCTGACCACAAATCAGTAATCTTTGAACTGCCACTAACACCAAAGTTCACAAAAGGTGAAGTCAGACTAAAAAACTTTATCAAAGCAAAATATACCCTCCTAGGGGAAAGTTTAAAAGCATTCCAAGCCTCACCCCCAGCTGGAAGTGGTAACTACAACAAAGCTTACACAAAAGCCCTGTACAATCACTTGTATAAGTGCATAGACTCAGCTGTTCCAGACAGAATCAAAGCCAGAGCCCCAAGTAAGAACAAGCTGCCTTGCTGGATATCCAGCATCAACAAACTTTACACCAAATGCAAAAAGTTGCTGTCTAAGAAAACTAAGGCAAGGCCCAATGGAAAAAGCCTCTCCTCAGCCTCAGCAGGCAAATAAGACAACATGTCAAATCCTCTAAGGGTAACTTTAAGAAATACTGAGGAATCACAGCGAAGAATAATCATAAGGTCTTTTACAGCTACGTATGTAGCCTAAAAGGTAGGACCCAAGTATGTGCCAAACTAGTAACTAACAGTATCACACACACTGATCCTGCAGAGACAGCAAACCTGCTAGTAGACAGATTTGGCAAACATTTCACTCCCTTATCCCCTCCAAACTTATCACAAACCTTGCCCCCAACCCCACCCATCCACCCACCCACCCTACATATCCACTGAGCAGGTCATTAAAGCCTTGTCTAAGGCAAAGAAACACAGCCTCTATGGGACCAGATGGCATCCCAGGCTGTCTTCTAAACAAACTAAAACATGAACTAGCATCACCATTAAGTACCCTATTCAATCACAGCCTAACCACTGGCTTTGTTCCTGTGGAATGGAGAACAGCAACAGTTATTCCCCTCCACAAAGGTGGCTTAGCAACAGACCCAGGGAAATATAGCTCCATAAGTCTGACCAGCCTCATCTGTAAAGCCATGGAACATATCATCATGGATCTCATAAATAAAGACATAGGTAACCTACAAACCCTGGATCTGACCCAATTCAGCTTCATCAAAGTCAGATCCTGCCTGTTAAACCTGGCCTGGTGGATTCCATTGAAAATGTGAGCAGGGCCATTGACAAGGGCAAATCTGTGCACACAGAACACATCAACTTGGCAAAGGCCTTTGACATAATCCCACAATCAGGAATTACCAATAAACTTAGCAAACTGAATGCAATCCCCTTTGTTGTAAGATGGGTTACCAACTGGCTCATAAACTGGTCACACACTATCAAAGTGGGTGACTCCACATCAACCAGCAGACCTGTCACCAGCAGGGTGCCTCAAGGGTCAGTGCTGGGCCCCCTACTGTTTGATATATACTTCTCAGTAGTTCAGGGCAAAACTAAGGGGCTGTGGCTGACCAAGTTTGCGGATGACTGCAAACCGGATGCAATTATTGAATCCCCAAATTATGTCAATATATTCCAGGAGGGTCTTATGCAGACCAACAACTGGTGTCTTAGTCACAGTCTCAAACTAAATGCAAAGAAATGCATCATCATTCTCTTCAGTAAAAATAGTGTCCCTTCACACTATCAAATTAACAACAATACCCTATGTACCTAGAAAATGGTAAGAGATCTGCGATCGCAAGTAAACTGCGACCTTAACTTCGATGCCATGTGTCTAGTGTCTACTGTAGTAAGGAAGGGTTTCTATGTAGCATACTTGATTAGCAAAGGCATCACCTCAAGAGGAAAGGAGGTTATAACCCCTCTATACTTGTCACTAATCAGGCCCATAATTGAGTATAACTCCCCTTTTGGCATGTGCTGTACAAAGCACCTCCAGCAAATGGAGAGACCTCATAGCTTTCTAACTAAGAACATCAAGGGATTCCAGCATGTGTCTTGCACAGACTGATTAAAGTTGCTGTCACTATACTCAGTATCATATAGACTTCTCAGGGGAGACTTATGCCTGGCTTGCAGGGCAATCTCTGTCCCAAACCTAATGACTTTGCCTCACATTCGTAAATCAAAAGAGGCTACAGCTACCCATTCCTGGAACCTAAATATAGCCTGGGACATGCTGAATGGACAGATTTGTCTCCCAGTGATTCCCACATCTTTGGAATAGGCTGCAAATTCATGTAAAACAGAGCACCCCTATGACACTGTTAAAAATAACCTGGACGAGAGAATGAGGTGCCATAAATTCTTACTGGGGATAGTGCCCACAACCATCCTGGGCAGTCATTACTAAATACAATCCTGGGTATTGACTAGAGTATTTATGGTATTACATTGGGATGAAATGGCTAGGCTTGAAATGACCACCGGGTCAATAGCCTAGTAACCTCCTATGATCCTAAGAAAAGAATCAAATGGGAAGATGATAGACAGCATGGAAGGCAAGGGCAGCAAATTATTAGGGGGCAGGAACAGGTGGAAGGGCTACAAACTGTTACCAGGCATTGCCAAAAATGTGGGGAAAATAGCAATGACACACGTGATGAAAACAGACAGGGGAGTGGGTGTTGAGAGCATTACAGACATAGGCAGACAGAAGCATGTCTACCATAAGGCCATCTATGAGCACATTAATTTTCTGGATGGGCAGAGTAGGAAAAAGGGATGGGAAAGCATTGTAGAATACCTAATGGCTGGAACTGAGTGATGCACAACAGAAGAAAAGTAAACAAGAAGGATCAGTATATCAACTGGAGAAGCAAAGAAGAGCAAAACAATGAATGTTATCTAGCAATCTAGGTAGAGGATGGAAAAGGTGCATGCTGTTGGACAGATACTAGATACAGACCTATTAATAGATCAGTGGAGAAAAATCCATGAATCTGGCATGGCGTTAGTAGTTGGAAGGGCAGGAAAAAAATTCAGTCGCTCAACACAGACTGCAGCATCATAACATCATCAGTGGGGAATGAGCATGACATGGTGGTGGTAGTAACTGATCACAAAGGATTTGTGCACAAAGTATAAGAGTAAACTAAGAAAGGATGATTCGGGGGCAAGGTTTTACATATAAAGGACAAAGCAGAAGGAGCAGCTCTGCTGGCAGAAAGTGATCGTCTTACTCTTTGGTTCTCAGAAAAAGCAGAAGTAAGCACCACCACAGACAGAACATTAGAGTGAGATTATGGAGGTGCTGGCTATTTGGAGATTTAGGAATTAAAAGAGTTGGGCAGGAAGACTTAATGATGTGCAAGGACACAGTGAGATGTTAGAAAGTGATTAACATGGCAGGTTGAAAACAATGGTGGGAATGGTTTAGAAGTGCTGAGAAATAAAAAAAAAATCAGAAATAACTGATGTAGTGTAATAAGATACTGAAGTAAGCTATAAGCATTAAGGAAAAGACCAACTTAATGTGCAGGTAAAATTGTATCCTTCCATTTTCTATATATACTTTGATGTGTCCTATACACCAGTTCTCAACACAATATTAAAGTACTTCACTGACATTCAGTGACAGTATACATTTTGGCAATGAAAAAAAGCTAAATCTTCTGCCACTAGAAGTGAGTTCCAGTCTCCCTAGTCTGTGTTACTATTTTCAGTCAGATTAATTTATACTGCAGACAAGGTGATGACAGAATCAGAAGTTTCATACTTCAAGAAACTTTATCTGAAAAGTTCAGTCTTCAGAAAGCTTTACAATTTTTCAAAAGGATTAAAAGTTATAGCTGGAAGGAGTGCTGAGGTAGCTTATAACATAAAACTACAAATTAAGACCACATCACAGAACTGAAGCACGAAAGCATCAACCATATAACTACTGACAACGTAACAGTGGCCATTTGAAATGTTGGGACCTGTAAAACAGTTTTGAAACTCAGAGAATGAATGGATGAAAAAACAAACGTGTATATATATATATATATATATATATATATATATATATATATATATATATATATATATATATATATATATATATATATATATATATATATATATAAAAGTGTGAGATGGTCATTTCTCAGGATATTATATTTTCTTCTAGGTATGTTGATCTCGGAGTTAGTATATATAAGTTCAGGGGGTGTGGGGACTTTCACCCCTGCAAAAAATAAGTTATTTAAAGGAAAAGACCGATTTTTTTTAGAGTCTTTTCTTGGGTTTTCCGTCTTTTTTCAGCATGTTGAAATTTCAATAGGGGCCCATAAAGATACAAGATTTTACAGAAACATTAAAAAACAGTACCATAAAAAGAAAGCTGTTCGTGCACATACCTGGTTTGGGTGGGCATGTTTGACATGGACAGATCAACAAACTGGAGAAAACAGACTGCTAGACTTGGCAGTTGCATCAATGTAGTGAATATTACTGTTGAGTTTAGGTTAAAGATAATATTATTGCACTGGACAGGAGGAATATTCACTTTGTCGGTCTTGTAAGATAAGTAAGTTGCCAAAACAAAATAAAGAATTATTTTGAACCTAAGGAAATGCACAAAGTAAAATCTAGAAATTCAGGAAGACTATACAGGACAGTGAAGAGATACTATATATATTCTAAATCAAATTACAAATTTAGCTTACAGCTTGTGGGTTCAGTAATATTTATCAAGAAACTGAAGCACAGATAATTCATATATACTTATCAGGAAACCTAAAGAGGAAAACAGAGATACAATGGGATATAGGTTTAAAAGAATTATTGGAATAAGAATGGAAAGCTAATCACCCCAGATAGCCACGTCCTGCCCCACCACCCATTAAGGGAACCACGGTAAAACATTTCTCCAAAGCCAACTTTATGCTTCTTAAGACAGAAGTGGCGAACTTCATGACACCCATGCAGATGGACAATACAGTTACAACTGCTGAGTCCTACACAAATGCACTCTATAAGCACTGGATTGTGCTATCCCAAATAGAACCAAGACGCTATCATCCAAAAAAGGAAGCCAATCTGGTGGTCCCCTGCCATAAACAAACTCTACAACAGAAGGAAGAAACTGTTGCAAAAGAGAGTAAAATCCCACGAGTGGAGGAGCTCCTGGGTCAGCCTCAGTAAGAAGTTGAGATCCCTTATAAGATCCTCCAAAGCTAGTTACAAAAACAAAATCGACACTGATTCTAGGGACAATCACAAAGCATTCTATAGCTATGTCAAGGATCTCAATGGCAACACCCAGATCTACTCTGAATTACAGCACAACAGCACGAAAATTACAGAACCAACTGATATTGCCAACATCCTGGCAGATAGGTTCAATGCTAACTTTACCCTCCTCTCACCCCCTAAAGGGCCCATATCTATACAGGAAGAATGCAGAGTCCCTGTAATCACAACTACGCAGGTAAAAGCTGCACTGTCTAAAGCCAAAAGCACAGCATCCATGGAACCGGGCAACATCCCAGGCTGCATTTTACAGGAACTTCAGAACAAACTAGCTCCCCACCTAAGCACCATGTTCAATCATAGCCTCACATCAGGCTTTGTGTCCACTGAATGGCACACAGCAACAGTTATCCCACTCCACAAAGGGGAGCCACCACTGATCTAGGGAACTATTGCGCTATTAACCTGATGAGCCTGGTCTGTAAGGCCATGGACCATATCATCATGGGACTCATAAACAAAAACATTGGTAACCACCAAACTCTGGACCCCACCCAGTTCGGGTTTGTGAAAGGCAGATCATGCCTCCTGAACCTGATCAACTTTTTTGAGGCAGTCACCAAAGCCATAGACGAGATTGAGGTGGTTCACACAGCCTATTTTGACCTCACCAAGGTGTTCGACACCATCCTCCATTCTGAAATTATAGCTAAACTCACTAAAGTAGGTATAAATCCCTAAGTCACAAGATGGGTTGCCAACTGGCTCACTGACAGAACCCACACTGTAAAAGTTGCAGACTCCAAATCTGACTTTAAACCAGTGACAAGTGGAGTACCACAGGGTTCAGTCCTGGGACCTCTCCTGTTTGGTATCTACTTCTCTGAAGTACAGGCTAACACAGAAGGCCTTTCACTAATGAAGTTTGCAGATGACTGCAAACTAGGAGCCATAGTCAAGTCCTCAAATGATGTGGACATCCTACAGAAGGGCCTCATTGAAACAGATGCCTGGTGTCAGAGCCATGGCCTCAAGCTCAAAGCCAAAAACTGTATAGTAATCCCCTTTGGTAAAAACTCTGTACCCATGAACTACCACATAGGTGGCAGAGACCTTGGGACCCAGGTGGACGGTAGTCTCTCCTTTGATAATCACATCACCACAGTGGTCGGGAAATCCTTCTATGTGGCACACCTCATCATAAAAGGGTTCTCATTCAGGAAAAAAGAGGTCATTGTTCCCCTCTACTTGACACTCATTAGACCTATTATAGAGTACAATGCCCTTTTTGGAATGTACCTCACAAGACATCTGCAACAGCTGGAAAGGCCACAGAAGTACCTCACAAAAAGATTACTGGCCTCAAACAGATGCCCTACACTGACCATCTCAAAAAACTCCAGCTTTACTCCGTAGCATATTGTCTACTCGAAGGTGATCTCTACTTAACATATAAAGCTATGTCAAACCCAGAGCTGTTGGACATGCAACACCTAAAGAAATCCCAATCCCTCTGAGCTACATGCTCTTGGGACCTAAACATTGTCACCACAATAAATAGGATATACTGGAGGGATAGATTTCTGTCCAAGAGACTTCCCATACTCTGGAACAAGCTACCCATCTATGTCAAGCAGAGTTCCTCATTAGCACTCTTCAAGAAAAATCTTGATGGTGGGCGAGCCTGAATGGCTAACTGAAAGCAGTATTATTTTAGAGCTCCATATAACTAGTTAAATAAGACAGGAAAAATATTCTTTTTTTTTTCTTCAAAGTATAACATTTTATAGATAAAGGACTAATTTACATAATTAGAAACGTTGGTGAAAATTTACAAATAATTTCCTGTCAAAAGCTTGGAGATATATTCACTTGTTAAAATGAGCAACTCAAGGAATTCTCACCAGGATGCTGCCTTAAAGAAGGAACTACAACAGATGACATCTACACAGCAGGAGTTGTCTTTGAAGATGGATGATTTAAAAGAGAACCTAGAAAATCTTAAAACAAGCAGTCAAAAACAGGCTGACACCCTCAAGGAAATGTTACAACAACACCAGACAAGGATAACAGGAATAGAGGTTTCACTAAATGACTTAGAAAGCAGACTTAAGGAAGAGGAAACACAGAAAGAACTGCTTCTTAAACAAAACACTTGATTGGTTAATAAAGTAGATGACTTGGAAAATAGGGAGAGGAGAAATAACATCAGGATTTTCGGATTACCTGAAAACACAGAAGGTGCTGATATTATTTCCTTTTTATCAGGCTGGATCCCTGACTTTTAAAATTAAAAAAAGGATTTTCCTTTGGCTTTGATTAACGACTATTCATCTAGAATAATGGAACAAAGGAAAAAAAGTGTGGCCAATGATAAAGTTTCTGAAACAAAATAACATTGAGGCACAACTTGCATATCCAGCTAAGATAAGAATACTGTATGCCAACGAGATGAGGACTTTTACTGACTTAGAGGAAGCCTCTTTGTTTATTAAAACTAATAATGTGATTACTTTACCAGAAGATATGGATTGGATGTCACCTTCTCTCAAGAGAACAAAAGAAACAAATGTCTGGACAGATGTCAAAAAGAAGAAGCAAAAGACTGATACTGTTACAGTCAAATCTCTCAAAGCATCTACAATGACATGAATTGTTTTAACAATACTTTAAAGGACCAATTTTTACTGCTTGGAATTTTAAAACAAAGGCAACTAAATACTGAAATCTTTATCTATATTTTTTTGAAAATAGATGACACAAGAGTTTTCACATTACCTCAGGTATGTAAAACAGGGTACTTTTCTTTCACAGAAGGAGGGTTATATAGCACATAAAATATTTATACTGTAAATCAACATACATAGTATATGTGTATTTTCTCTTAATTTTCTCTCTTCTTTCTCTTGTCTCTCTTTTCTCACTATTTAAATGCATCTTGTCTCCCTTTCTAGATTCTCTCCTATTTACTATACTAATATAGTCTGTATATATTTAATAACTCACTATCTATACATAGATAAATAATAGTCTAAAATAATCTAGTTTTAAGGTAGACTAATTGGAATAGTGAACTCAATTGTTATTACAATATTTATTAGATTAATGATAGTCACTGTTATGCTTATTGGGACTGGGGACATATTCATGATTAACTCTGAAATGTTCCATTCATGTACATATGTCCTTTGAATTATCTCCTTTTAGTATTAACAAATATATATATATAAGGAGGGAAAAATGTACTGTTGGTTAAGAGAAGTGAAACTTTCTTCACATCCTATTTGTGTTGCCATAGTAACAGTAAACAATTGCTACAGTTGCTAATGACACTGTGAACCTGTGAAGTGCATTTAGCCTCACAGATAACAAATAATAAGAAAAAGCAATGTTTAGTTATTAAAATGAGAAACAACCTAAGCAAGGTAAAATAAATACATAATAGGACTATTTGTAAATATTTTATGATTTGTCTCCATAGGATTACATATTCCTGGAAACACAACTGAAATGTTCCCAAAATACACGTGCACTTAAATGTAGCTGCTTGATTAAAAAGTATTGCTCAGTTTAACATGCTGATTCCACAAGCTGTCTGCACTGTAAAAGGTACATTTTATATGTTACTTGAAATTGACAGTCTCTAGAGCACATGAAAAGATACATATTACTTTTTGCAACATGTTATCTTTTACAGTTACCTCACACTCTGTACAAACTCACTTGGCAACTGATAGCTATTCATTTAAAATATCAGTTTAAATATTAAATGTGCCCTTGAAATGCTATTGACATTTTGACAAAATATAATCTGAACTGTAAAATGAATGACTTGAAAGAAGTGAAGTAATGCATAGATTTCAAAGACAGTTCTTGACACTACAATATAAGTACAAATGTATATTCACAAGGAAGTATTGAAATGTTTTAGTCTTTTGGCTTTTCCTGGTTAGGGTTCGCCACAGCGGAACTCCTGTCCGGTAATGATTGGATTGGGATTTTTTATGTTGTCAGCCTGCAGCCCGCTGCCCAACCTTCAAAGAAGGCATTCACGTACACACCTACCTACATGTCTTTAATGTCACTTGACCATGGGGAATACATGCAGACTCCACACAGAAGGCGCTCCAGCCAAGAATTGAAAGGGAGGGTCTCTTGCTGTGAGGTGACAATGCTAACTGCTGCACCACAGCAGCCTATTGAAATGTTTTAGTTTTCCAGTTAAAATAGCTTACTGTCAACATTTTGCAGTATCAGAAAGTTTGAAGAGCTAAGAAATTACTATTATTTGTCTTTATAATGATTATTAGACAGATGTTAGACTCTGCTTTGTTTAATGAATTGTGACACATGTTTATGAGGAAAAGTGGACCCAATTACTCACATTGGACTACACATTCCTGGAATCTCAACTGAAATGTCCCCAAATTACTTGTGAACTTAAATGAAACTGCCTGATTAATAACCATAACTTACTTTAACAACCTGAATTCATAAGCTATCTGCTCTATCTATGCTACATTATATATGTCACTTGCATATGACAGTCTCTAAAGCACACGAAAAAATACATATTATTTTTGCAACATGCTATATTTGCACTAACCATACATTCTAAACTAACTCAATTGGCAACTGACAAGTTATTTATTTGAAACATCAGTCTAAATATTAATTGTGCCCTTGAAATATTGTTGCCGTTTTGACAAAACATAACCTGAATGGAAAATGGAATGATTTGAAGAAGTGAAGTATTGTACAGATTTCAAAGACAGCTATTGACACTACAATATAAATAGAAATGTATACATGCAAGGAAAATTTTAAATGCTTTACACTTTTAGTTAAAATAGCTTATTGTTAACTTTTTGCTTTATCAGAAAATTTAAAGAGCTAGGAAATTATTTCTAATTTGTCTTTATGTTTACTAAAGTGATGTTAGTCATTGACTTGTTTAATGGATTGCGAGTCATGCACAAGATGGACTACTGAATGTTATTTCTGTTTATCTATGTTTGCTGAATTTCTTTTATTAGTACGGATTTAAAACAAAGGAAAGAAAGGGAAGGGAAATCTGTTTCTGGTCAAGGGAGGAGAGGCATAAGAGTATTCTAACTGCCCCGAGAACTCTCTAAGATGCTTTAAATACTATTTGATTAATACTTACATAAGGTAAGTCTTGATTAACATATGGGTACCTATACATTCATTCTAGACCTGATGTGATTACCCATTCTGGAAGCAAGAGGTGCCCTATGCAGGGTGGGAATTGTCAGGGTGATCATAGTTTATTCTTAGACTCTTCTTTGTAAATCTATAAATATGTAAACGCACTGCACACTAGAATGTAGGGAGCCTCTACTCAGAGTCAGGATACCACTGATAAGCCATGTCTTTTCATAAGTGTAAGCTGAAGTTGGTGAGCTGAAGAGTGGGAAAGTAAAGGAAGACAGTACACCTACAGTAAATTCATATTTCATTGGTAATCACTCATTGTCTTCTACAGAGTCCTTTTAGTCAAATTATTTTAGTAATAATCTATTTGTTGATGGCTTATTTAGTGTATGCTCCTCTGTTGCATTTAATTTATCCAAAATGACATATCTGACATGTTTGGGATCTCTTAAGGGTAACTAAATATTGGATATTTTCTAAGTCAACATAATAATTGATTACACTACTAACATTCTATCCTATAAAATACTATAGAATAATAATAGAATAATATAGAATTGTATATCTCTTTTAAGAAAATTCTCCATATAATAATTTAACATATGGAGCTCAGTTGATATTGTTGGTTAAAGGTATGACTGATAATCCAATAGATCTATCTTTATCTAGTGGATTAGGAATGACTTTCATTCCATGTTTAATGGGAAATTCATATTTATTTGTATCTGATACTTTAGAATTAATGTTTTATAGAAGTACTTTTTAAAGCCTGACCAGACTTTTACCCTACTTCTATTTAAAGAAAAAATAATATTAAATTACACTCCCAAGTTTACACACATAAAAATAACATTCAGTGTTATCAGAGAATATGGTATAACTACTATAATCAAAATTAAAAAAAGAAGCAAAATGTTTCTTCCAACAATAACTTGAAATAGATTTAACATTCTTATTATTAAATACTAATGGCTTAAACAATGCAAATAAAAGATCAAACACTAAAATATTTAAATCTAAATAAGGCACAAGTAGTATTTCTCCAGGAAATTAATTTTAAGACTAATGATAGCTTTATTTGGAACCCTAAGGACTATACAGTCTCAGCTCAATCCTCCTATAGAACAAAGACAAAAGGAGTATCAATTCTCTGGAAGAAAAACATAATCACTCCAAAAGTTATTTATAAATATGAAGACAAAGAAAGTCTACTAGTGTTTGTTATAATTAAATTTAATAACAGAATATGGACCTTAGCTAATCTATATTGGTTCCCAGGAATTGGAGCAGGAACGGTTAAAGAACACCTAGATTTTATTTCCAACAATTATAAAGGAATTATTATACTAGGAGGAGACTTTAATTGTACCTTAGAAGCTTCAGAAACCACCAAGAAGTCTTCGCATAGCTACGATTTCAAAATCCTTAAAAAGTTGGATTGATTCATTTCATTTAATAGACACTTTTAAAGTAAAAGATGATAAATTCTTATTATTTTCCCATAAAGACCATAGATTTGGAACACAAACCAGAATAGACAAATTATTCGTAGTTCAAGATTTACAAACAAAAATCCTCAACTTCTCAATAGTTCCATGACCTTTCTCAGATCATGACTCTCTGATAATGAAGCTCCAAATAGAGTTTAAATTTTTAATCCTCTCAACTAGAATTCCATCATATATCATGAAAATTAAAGAATTCATACCCTGGATGTTGTCAGAACTGCAATTATTTCTTGAAATTAATAATACAACAGAAATCATTAGAGTCATGGTTTGGGACTCATTAAAAGCATATTTATTTGGTAAGACCCTTAGCTGGTATAAAAACAAAGTTAGAGAGTGGAAATCTGAAACATTAGACTTGCAAACCAGACTCTTGACAGCAAAATCTAAAAAAAATCAGAATTGTCCAGAAGTCAAAAAAGAAACAGAGGAATTAAATAGAAAATATAATGAAATTCTAACACACAAAATTTGTCTAGCCTTTGAAAAATTAAAAATAAACTCATTAGCCACCTCCCCCAGAAATCTACATAACATATCTGCAAGAATTAAAATACAATCTAAAGCAAATTACATTAGTAAAATATATCATGAAAAGAAAGAGAAAAAATGTATTAGATACAGGAGACATCTTTGAATCATTTCGGTTCCATTTTATGGAACATTTCAACAAAGATTTAGATACAACCAAATAAACTTAGGTACAAACCTTATCAATATAAAAAAAATTCCAGAAAACTTTAAACTAGACCTACAAAGACATATATCCTACAAAGAAATTGTTGACAAGATAAAAGAAAGTAAATCTAACAAAGCTCCAGGGATAGATGGTATAATTACGGAAATTTACAAACTCTTCCCTTCAACAGTAATCTCCATTTTTCATAAAACTTTGCTAGAAGTCCAGGCAGAAGCAAAAATACCACCCTCATTGAAATATTCTCTCATAATACCAATTCTAAAAGATAATAAACCATCAGACCTTTGCACCTCATGCAGACCTATATCATTACTGAATAATGATTACAAAATATTCATGTCAATCCTAGCTAACAGAATGAAAATCCCACTTTCAAAGACAATTAATAATGATCAGACTGCATTTTTATATAACAGGCACACACATGATAATATTAAAAGGATACTTACTCTTATAGATTATGTGAATAAAGTAGCTAGAGAAACACTTGTAATCGGTTTAGACATAAAAAAAGCCTTTGATTCCCTCAACTGGGAATATCTATTTAAAACTTTAGCATTATTTGAATTTCCTCCTCCCTTCATCTTATTACTAAAAACATATATATTAATAACTTAGCCTACATTAAATTAGGTCATTTCACCTCAGAATCTATCCATATAATGAAAGGTTCTAAACAAGGATGCCCCCTTTCTCCTATTTTATTTGCTTTGGCTTTAGAAATACTTGCAGAAATAATATGCAATAATCCAAGAATAAAAGGAATAGAATGACAAGTACATATCTAAAATAATGCTTTTTGCTGATGATATTTTATTAACCCTATCAAACTCCAGAGAGACATTAGGAGAGCTAGAAAAAGAAATGAAGAAATTTTATAAGATTTCAGGTCTACACTTTAATAGAGTGTAACATCAAAAACGGACCTCCTGCGCGAGTGCAATTGCACAACTCGAAGCAAAGATTCAAAAAAAACATTCATTGAGCCAGCAAACTGTTGCCTGAAGGAAAATGTATTATATAGATGTAGAAGACATAAAAACAACAAACAACCAGACCGGTTTCAGCTGGAACAAGAACCACAGCCTTCCTCAGTGTAAAATCAAATAATCAGATGTTGCTGTTTAAATACATATAACTGAAAGTTCATTGGTTCAACCTAAAATTGTTCATTTAGACCAGGTGGGAATAATCCACCTAATTTGACAATCCACTTTTTCTCTTTGGAGTTTAGAATAGAGTGCCAACCTGTTTTGTTGAGTTTGTTACCTTTTATAACATCAGTTACCATAAAGGAAAATTTTGCAGTTTTGTGCAACAGATGATGTTTGTATAGAGCCATTACTGACCTTTTTATTTTTGATATTACTTACATGTTCAGATATTCTGAGTCTAAGCGGATGTGAAGTTTGCCCAATGTAGAAGGATCCACAAGTGCACGTAGCCAAATACACCAACCAGTCAGTGCTGCAGTTAGCAAAAAAATTAACATCATAAACTGTAGCAGAATTCCGACGGGTAAATTGTTTGGATTTGCTTACTTTGTCACAATATGTGCAATGACCGCATGGAAAACAACCAGTCAGAGGTTCCCCTGTTAGTGTAGTCTGTAGTTGCTGGGACAGCCTGTTGTCATGAGAGTGTTTATAATGATTGAAACAGCCACCTAAATTCTTGCCTTTTCGAAATGAAAACAGACATCTATCTGGTATAATGTTTGCCAATTCTTGGTCACATTGTAAAATGTTCTAGTGTCTGTGTTTACTGTGGATAAGGGTGTCTGAATTCCTGGCAAATGTAGTTACAAACCTGATGGGTTGTGATACCGTGGTATTGTGCTCTTTGTAACATAACAAATCATCCCGCTTAAGTGTGTCAACCAGATTGCTGGCTTGCAGAACATGCCCAATCTTGTAACCCCTAGATCTAAATCTGTTTGTAAGATCTTTTCATTGTTCCTGAAAAGCAGATTCATCAGAACAGATATGCTTCATTCTGATGAATTGGGATTTAAGAATGTTCCTGGCAATGTGTGGTGGGTGAAAGCTGGTGGCATGGAGGATGGTATTGTATTCAGGATACTTTCTGAATACCTCAGTACTTAATGTATGGTCTGGTAGCCTATTGATCAGTACATCCAAAAAGGTAAGGGTGTTAACATCATAGTGTACTGTAAACTGAAAGCCCCATTTGTTGTCATTGAGATACATTAGAAAATCAAATAATTGATGTGGCTCTCCTTTCCATACCATCCAGCAGTCATCCAAATAACGTCTCCAAATATCAATATTTTCAAGAAAGATGTTGTTATGGCTGTTGTAAATAATATCCTTTTCAACAAACGCCATAAACAAATCAGCATAGATTGGGGCAAATGATGCTCCCATTGCTGTACCCTTTGTTTGCCAATAGCCAATGTCTTGATAGAAGAAGACGTTATTGGTCAGGACATGTTCTGCAAGACCGACCAAAAACTGGTTGAAGTCAGGCTGATATAAGCCAGCCAACTCCAGCCAATAGGCCAGGGCCTCCAAGCCTCCTAGATGAGGAATGTTAGTGTAAAGGGCACTTGCATCAAGTGTACACATTAACCAATCTGGTTCCAACTGAGTGTCTGAAATGATTTGTAAAAAGTTGGTAGTGTCCTGTAACCATGATCATACTAAGGATAACAAAGGCTTGAGTTGTTTGGTAAGATATAAAGATAATGGTTCAGTGATGTAACCCTTCTCTGAAACAATGGGTCTCCCTGGAGGATTCACCGGGTCCTTGTATATCTTAGGTAAAAAGTAAATGTATTGATTGGCTGAGTCCTGAATCATGAGTTGATGCATAACGTCAGTGGCAATAATGCCATCGGTCCTTGCACTCAACAAAAAATCATCAATCTGTTTTTTGAACTTAAATGTGGGATTAATCACCATTTCAGAATAATATCTGTTGTCAGAAAGTTGTCTTTTGGCCTCATTGTCATAATCCGACCAATTTAAGATGACTACAGCCCCACCTTTATCAGCAGAAATGATGACTATGTTGCTATTGTTCTGTAACTCCTTGATTGCTTGTTGCTCAGCCAATGTGATGTTGTTCGATTTATACCATATCTCGGACCTAGAAAAGTGTAGATCTTTGAGTATGCTATTCTGAAATTGATGTACAATAGGATGCATAGGAGGAAGAAAACGTGATTTGTGATAAATTAATTTATCATGACTATAGTTATTGTCCATATCACCAAAATGCAACTTCAAATTCAACATTCTACAAAAGGACATGACATCCCGTGCTAATACATCTTCAGATACCAAGAAACCCGGTATAAATGTAAGACCTTTATTAAGAACAGACAAATGTATAGGTGACAACACAAAGTTTGATAAGTTTAAAACATTCACATTAGGCATCACATTTACTTTTGCATTGTTAATTTCAGTAGGCTCTGTATGCTGTTTATTTTTCTTGTGTTTTCTCCCCCCTCGTTGATATCTGGGCCTAAAGGGATAGATGCTGGTGTTCTTTTGGGGGACGGAGAACCTGATGCAACCTGCAGATCACTGTCAGTACAGGAAGAAAGGTCATCGGTAGATGAACCAATATCTGGGGTGCGATTTCTGAGTATAGACCTAGGTCTTTTCCTTTTGTGGGTTCATGTTGGATGTGGTGTGAATCTTACATGTTTGTTGGTGTTGCTAAAAGGGTTAGTACTTTGATAATCCAATTGGTCTCTGTTAAATTTCTTAATTTTTCTCATTTTCAATTGTTCCTCTAGATTGTTTAAATCTGATGCCACTTTGGTCAACTGTTTGTTAAAGAATGTTTCCCCTTCAAATGAATGTACATCATTAACTAGTTTCATGACTGCACTGATTTCACGATCGATAACTCGATCGTGAAACTTGGCTAGTGCTTCAACAAAAGACATAGTAGCCTGTTGCTGAATAGCTGTCCATTGATTATTGAGCTCCTCATCAACTTCCCCCACATGTGGTTGTATTCTCACTCTGAGTCCTCTTGGTGTTATATTTTTGGCAATATAAGCCTTGAACAATTTTGAATGCCAAACATTGGATCTCAGGGATCTGAGATGTCTGTGTAACTGATCAAAAGCTATTCCACATGTGGCCTCTGGGCCCAAGGCCTCACCTGTATTAACAGTTGGTGTACAAGAACCTAATCCAAAGGCTCCAAGGTCTTCCCTGTCTGCTGATGGACCAGAGACCAAACTTAAGAGATCCATCTCAATGTCAATGTAAGAAGTTAGATACCAAATAAAAACTGGGGATTAAATAAAACAATGGTATATAATAATTGGTTCAAAAAAGACAGACAATAATAGCCAAAATCCAAAAGATGGAAGTGCTAGGTCAGAAAATGAACCATCATAGACCAATTGACAAGAAACGAGACAATAATAGCCTATGAAATACAACTTGTACTGTGATGTACAAGAGGCTACGTCTCTTTGAGAAAATCAAAAAAGAAAGAAATAGCTGTATGATATATTAGAAATTTGCCAAATCCTCAATAAAAAGACCTGAATAATATCCAGAATCTAGCTTAAGACATGTGATTAATATTAGGAAGAACTCGAGTGATTTCAACCATGAGGTGAGAAATATAATCAATGGCAGAAGTAGCTACAATAGAGAATGCAAGTGTCCTTATCAATATCAATGCAGTCACAAAACCAGTACAATATATGTACTCTGGGATATCCAACAAACAAAAATGGGGGACCTGGGAGGAAAAAGACTTATATGATAGGAATCAATATAGTACCTGATAGCTGTTGGTATAAGGATCAAATGTTAACCCTGTATTGGCAAATGTTCCATGCAAGTGAAATATCCAATATTCATGTGTATGACAAATAGATATAGTTTAACTAGACCTAGTGATTCAATTCCTGATGTTTTAAAGCCAGAGTTTAATTAGAAAAAATATGTTAATAAGGCCCAACTCCATCTGTTGAGTCACTGTATCTATAAAACACTATACATAGATAGAGGAATCCCCAGCTTGGTGTTAATGTAGTATGCCTGACTAATATATAGTATGATTAGATGTGTTTGGTTTAAGTGACTAATATATTTGTAAGCAAAATTATTCATAGCCAAATTCACATTGCTGGGTATTAATCATATGAGCAAAAAGATCCACATGCCATAAAGAGAAACCAAAAAATTGCAGAATCAAAAGGTACAAATGTATTGGTAAGTTAAAAGTTCAACTGGAAAAAAATCCAGGCAGAAATTGTCCAGGACCGAACTTGCAAAAGGCTAAGTTCTTAATATATTTCTCACATCAGATAGATATGGCCAGATCATCCAATAATGGTTGGCAGTTGGTAATAAATCCGCACAAACAGTTTTGGTCCCTGAATTGCAACTTGCGATATACACTAAAAACCATTAGTCCAAAATGTGGGGTAAAGATGAAAAGCAGTGTCTTGTTGATCAATGGCGTGGGTAAGCAAATAATCAAAGTGTGTAAGTCATGCGACCGCTAGAGCAAATATCATGCTGGTTGGTGATCGATAATAAATCCATACGAACTGTTCCCCACAAAAGCACAGCTTCCTATACATAGCCAATGTTAAAGAATGCAAAAAATGACAAGAAAGGACCAGAAGGTGTAGTAAAAAGAGGAAAAAACAGAAAAAACAGGACCTTGGTTTTTGTATAAAACACAAATGTTCACATATGGATGGCGCCCATAAAAAAGCAGCTCTCATGACAACAGGCTGTCCCAGCAACTACAGACTACACTAACAGGGGAACCTCTGACTGGTTGTTTTCCATGTGGTCATTGCACTAATTGTGATAAAGTAAGCAAATCCAAACAATTCACCAGTCGGAATTCTGCTACAGTTTATGATGTTAATTTTTTTGCTAACTGCAGCACTGACTGGTTGGTGTATTTGGCTACGTGCACTTGTGGATCCTTCTACATTGGGCAAACTTCACATCCGCTTAGACTCAGAATATCTGAACATGTAAGTAATATCAAAAATAAAAAGGTCAGTAATGGCTCTATACAAACATCATCTGTTGCACAAAACTGCAAAATTTTCTTTTATGGTAACTGATGTTATAAAAGGTAACAAACTCAACAAAACAGGTTGGCACTCTATTCTAAACTCCAAAGAGAAAAAGTGGATTGTCAAATTAGGTGGATTATTCCCACCTGGTCTAAATGAACAATTTTAGGTTGAACCATGAACTTTCAGTTGTATGTATTTAAACAGCAACATCTGATTATTTGATTTTACACTGAGGAAGGCTGTGGTTCTTGTTCCAGCCGAAACCGGTCTGGTTGTTTGTTGTTTTTATGTCTTCTACATCTATATAATACATTTTCCTTCAGGCAACAGCTTGCTGGCTCAAACCCTGGTACACACTATGAATAAGTATGCAATGTAATATAACAAAACCTTCTAAAACAACGCTGATTAATCATTGCATCAATTCCTTTAGGAAACTTATCAATGCAAACATTATTTATTTATTATTATTTATTTACATTTGTTGACCGGGAATGTCTGACTGAACGCAGGTCCATTTTCAGCAGAGGCCCTGGGAAAAAAGCTCCACAAATTAAAATATTACTGATATAGTTACAGATGAAGAATCCTAGCAATTAAAATATTACAAACATAGTTACAGATGAAGAACATAGTACATTCAGTAGATAACGAGCGTCTGTTCCATCCACGAAGTCATAGCAGATATTAACAATTGTTACAGTAAGAAGTTACTGCGGTATAATAAGTAGATAGGCATGGAAGTATCAGAGCTTGCTGTAATCAAAGATAGTTTGTGGGGTGGAAGAGAGGTAGAGCATAGATGGAGTAAGAGAAGTTAGAGGAGAGAGAGTTACAAGGGCATAGCCAGCATGTTTTTAGGTGCACTTTAAGTAAAGATTTGATGTGGGTGCATGATGGTACAGAGGTTATTGTGGGGGGGAGGGTGTTCCATAATTTGGCAATAGCGCTAAAGAATAGTCCTTCTCCAGCAGTGTTATTGACGCTAGTAACCTGTAATTGATTTTTGTTGCTGGATCGTAGTGGCCTGGTGGTGAGATAGGGTTGGAGTAGATTCTGGAGGGATGGGACCTTTAGAGGATGGTTTACTAGTTTGTGGGCGAGTGCGAGTTGATACCATTGATGGAGGTGAGGGAGTTCTAGCAGCCTAGTTCAGTAAGTGAGAGACAGTGGTGACTGTGGTAGGATGTCCTGGTTGGCGAATTTGGTGATTTTGTTGTAGCAGGTCTCGAGTTTATTTAGATTGCATTGCCTTAGGTTGGTATATGTTGGAGAGGCATAAAGTAGGGTGGAGATAAGTTGTGAATTTGCAACTGAAATCCTAGCTGCTTTGGTGAGGAGTTGCTTATTTCTGTATAAGGCTCCTAGTTTCTTGTGGACTTTTTTTATGGTCATGACTATGTGAATGTCAAATTTGAGATTGTTGTCTATTTCAACTCCTAGCAATTTGGTGTGATCTGTTGGGTGGATAGTGATGTTGTCTTTTGCTGTGATGTTAAAGTGTGAGCTGTTTTGAGTATGTTGGATGGATTCGAAGATGAGGAGTTTAGTTTTGTTTGGGTTGAGTATTAACTGGGCATTGGATAGGCAAGTTTCAACAGAGGAAAAGGCATCCTGTGTGACTTTTTGCAGTTCGGGTAGGGACTGGGTTGAGCAGATGATGCTTGAGTCATCTGCGTATTGTATGAGTGTGCCATGTTTGATGGCAGAGGCTAGAGTATTGGTGAAAATAGAGAAGAGTAGGGGTCCAAGGATGAATCCTTGGGGAACACCAGTAGAGACAGGTAGTTGGGGAGATATGTCATTTTGCCATACAACGGATTGCTGGTGGTCAGACAGATAAGTCTGAAACCAGTTGGTGACTGATTGAGAGAAGGATAGGTTATTGAGTACAGAGATGAGTTATTTGTGTGGGACCATGTCAAATGCTTTAGATAGGTCTAGGAAAGAAGCAGAGGAGAGATGGCCATTGTTTTTATGGTGAAGGATAGTGTTAATAAAAGAGAGTAAGGCAGTGGTGGTGCTATGGCTTGTTCGGAAACCATGCTGGGTATTAGAAAGGAGGTTGTTAGTAAGGAGGCAGTCTGGGATTTGAGAGTGAATGCATCTCTCTAGTATTTTGGAGAGTGGAGATAGAATGGGGCGGTAGTTGGTTAGTTCTGTGGAGGGGCCACCTTTGTGGATGGGGAGTTATGTGTGATATTTTCCATAGTGTAGGGACATAGCATTCTGACAGAGATCGGTTAATCAAGACGGATACTGGGTAGGCTAGGGCGTCAGCTGCAATTTGTAGGAATTCACTTGGGAGGTTGTCTGCTGCTAATTTTGTGGGTTTAAGTTTAGTTAAGAGTTTTCTTATGTTGGCGGTAGGAATGGGAGAAAATGAGAAGAGTGTGGGGAGATTACTGGGTGAAGGTGTTGGGTGTAGGGGAAGGGGGTTGTGTTGTCTAGCTAGTGATAGTACGGTTTGTGTGAAGTGTGTGTTGAATGAGGTAGTAATATTTTCTAAGGAGTGAGGAATGTTAGGTGGAGGGGTATTGATTTTACCTGGGTGGAGGATGGAGTTTATGGAGGTCCAGAATTGTTTGGGAGTGTGTTGGGAGGAGGTGAGGGCAGACAGGTAGTATTGGATTTTGTCCTCCTTTATTAGCTTTTTGACTCTATTGTGTAGTTCTAGGAATTTCTGTCTAGCTGAGCGGGTTTTGGTTTTCCGCCAGTGTTCCCAGGCTTTATCTCTGTTTTTCATTTCTGACCTAGTGGTTTTCTGTAGCCATGGGGAGGGTTGGGCTTTGGTTCTGGTAAGTCTTATGGGGGCGTTGTTATTTAGGATGCTTAGGAAGGTAGTATTGAAAAATTGGACTGCGTCATCTAGGCTGAGGTAATTTAGAGGGTGCCAGTTGCATTCTTTGAGGGATGAGATGAATGTGATTGGGTTAAAGTGTAGTTTTTTACGTATTTGACAGTAGATATATAACATAGATCTAAAACTTTAGTTTGACCTTTTAACCCTATTTACCATCACTAAGAGCTTTCCTCACAAAATATATAGGGAAACAATAACCTCCTGGGAATACAATGGAAACTTATGCTGGTTTTAAAGTGTAAATAAATTAAATGTTTTAGATATACATATGATAAAAACTAATTACAATAGTCCAACACAGGACTGGTTAACCTTTCAAGCAGTCTAATGTACACTCAATATTTATGCAGATTAATTAATAATTCCTCATTTAAAGATATTCCAAATCTAATAAATTTTCTGTATGAATTTATATATAATAGTTGTGAAAAGAAAAATTCAATTTCAAATCTATATAAAGAGTTAATAACATATAAAACAATTCTCAAACCATCATACTGGCAGTTCTTAACAAAAGGTCAGTCATTGCAGTTAACAGAAGAAATTAAAACTAAAATCTTACTATCAGTTAATTACACCTCTAACACACAGTACTGGAAAATATTTAACTGGAAATACTTACATAGAGCATTTTAACACCAGATAGAATTAAAAAGCTCAGTACTACTACAAATGTTTTTTGCTGGAGGTGTGAAAAGTCAAATAAAGCAGACCGGATTCATATTTTTTATGAATGTAATAAAATTAAATCATATTGGAATGGAATCAATCATTTTTACAAGCTTTATTTAATGAATCCTTTACCTTAACTAAAGCATTGATTATACTAAATGTAAATGAAGGTCCCTACCTGAATAAGACAAATATGTATTTGTTATGGACAATACTTGCTATATCTAGGAAATGCGTAACCAGAAGGTGGAATTCAAATATACCCCCGACCTTGGAAGAATTCTGCACTTTACTGAAGACAACTGCATTGATGGAAATAAAAATCAAAGAACTACGAATTTATCCCAGGCCATTGGTAGATAATCCTTGTAAGAAAGTTATATCTTTGTTGGACACTCTGCAATAATCAATATTGTATCTCTGATAACTGATCTGTTAATTCTATAATTAATAACATGCCGTGTATATAATTGAAAGTCAGGCTATTGTAAATATTGTATATAGTTGTTTAAAATGATATTTAAAAATATTATGTAAATATTATTTTAATTGAAAATAAAAAATTTTTTGAGGAAAAACAAAAGAAAAATCTTGATGAGTGGATGGGAAATAGGAAATACACCCTGGGGATGACTTCTGTGGCTCTGCTTGACAGGGGCACAGGAAAATAAGTTTCTTGGGTGGAGTAAGCCAGGGGAACCTTGTTGGCTAGGCTTACTTGGGCCCTTGGGCCGATAGCCTAGTACCTACTTATAAACCTGTGAACCTATTAAACTGAAAGTCAGGCAGAATTGCACATCAGTCCTGCCACTGAAACAAGGTATACAACCCAACAAAAGAGTTTAATTTCATTCTACACAAAAAGTGGAACAAGATCTGATGAAACAAAATAATTCATAATACAATAACTATCGTCAATGATTAATATGTCTGCCATACTGAAAGGTGAGTCAAAAGTAAGTTATAAAGATGAGAAAAAAAAAAGGCAATCAGAATAGAAGGGCATTGAAGACAACCAGAACACGAGGGCAATTACCGTCAGCAGTTAAGGAGACAGCACATGATCTCAGTCTTGTAAAGGTACATAGCAAAACTAGACAATAGATAATGCAGAGGTCAGCAGCCCAAACATAAGAAGAACCATTATTAAAAATTCATTCAAGAGACAAGCACTTCAAGAGTTTGGTCTTTCCTAGATAAGTAGTCAAACGACAGAATATGGATGCAAAATGGTCTTAATAAATTATGATTGTTGATACCACCAATCAGTGTACATATCCAGCCTTAAACAATATTGATGTGCTTAGCAGTGCTACAGTTAAGTATTTCCATATTATTAAATTGCCACAGCCACCTATCTACATGCAGCTATGTTGCAGAGCTCACTAAAGTTACACACAACAAGCAGCTGTGCCACTTCTTTTACAACAGACGCAGAGGTATTAAATGCTATAGGTGGCTCCTGTGTGGCATCACTTCAGGTGCAGAAATAACTATTCAGTATGCCTTAGAAGGAATCCAAAAGGCAAATCCTAGGTGATAACATTACAGTTTAGGACAAAATACAAGAAAAACACATGCAATCAGTAAGAGATGTATTAGACTAATGGGAGTAAAATAAAATTAAAGAAAATGAATATTTAACAAAGGTAGCTGATAATTTTATGGACTGTTGTTTTCCTATAGATGAATGTGAAAGGTAAAAGACCCTAAAGCATAAGATTTTTGTTAGCAATCATGAAATACAGTGCTAGATTTATTAATGATTTCTCTACCATAACAGTTCCATTAAGACACCTCACTAAAAAGCTGAAGTATGAATCTACAGAGTAGACATTATGAATTCATTTAAAAGCTAAATGACTGTTTAATGTTTAACACATTTATGGTATACTTTTATTCAGATTGTGAGACATATTTAAAAGCCAGGGCTAGTTTTGCTAGTCTGTTTGCTGCAATAATTCTTAAGTATGATGTTGAATGTGCAGTAATAGCCTGTGTTACAGACAAAAAAAAATACTTGTGGCCATAGACTGGGGATTTTGATGCTTCTGGTTTTACACATGTGAAAAATAATTCAATTAATTATTATAGATGACAGTCTACTAAATATAATCTTTACTGATTCAAAACTCCATACAATACTTGAGATTGATAGACAGACATTAAGTCTATTGCCATAGAAGCTCACAGTCATAAAGAGAAAGGGAAAGTACATTATATGATGAAACATCTGGTGAATTATAGTCTACTTAATACTCAATACAAGATAAAATAGCTGAAGAATATATAAATGCAATTGCAGGATTGGAGAAATTATATACGTAAAACATAGACAAGCATGTTGAATTTCTGGACAGGGAGCAAATTGCTCCAGGAATCTGACTCTTCCAAATGTTTTATCTCCTCTCATTAAAGTAGTTATTTAGTCTTTCTATTAACCCCCCCCCCCATCCCATTGCAATCTAAACTTTTACATGTATATGGCAGGCTATTCCAACAAAAGACAGCTTGGTCAGTAAATCACTTCATCTGACTTGATTTACTGTCCTAATTAGGCTCCAGTTAGAAAATTTTAAATCCCACTCTGTCTTATCTTGCAGCTCCAAGACTGTCAAATAAGTATGGATCATACAGTGCTCTAAAGGACAATACAAGGTCTCCTCTAATTCTTCTATAGGACAAGAAATATAACTTCAGCTAAGCCAGTTATGAAGAATAGTTCACATGTTTAAACACTGTTCTTTCTTTGGACAGTGTTTCTGAAATCTTTCAATTTATCTGATTAAATATCCTCTTGGAAAGTGACCACAGTGTGGCTGAATATTTAACAATTTACTTGATGAAGCCAATAAGAATTAGGACCAGAGGTGCTGCTGCACCTCCATGCAGACATATCGGTGCCCCACTAACAGATTTAGCTACCTTAACAATGAGATGTCTGATAAGTTCAAGTTTGTCAAGATGTACATGTGTGATAACTTCCTTGATCTACACCATGTTAGATCACTTCCTTGACCTACACCATGTGTGATAACTTCCTTGATCGACACCATGTGTGATAACATCCTTGATCTACACCAAGTTAGATAACTTCCTTGACCTACACCATGTGTGAGAACATTCTTGATCTACACCATGCTAGATAACTTCCTTGATCTACACCATGTGTGATAACGTCCTTGATCAACACCACATGTGATAACTTCCTTGACCTACACCATGTGTAATAACTTCCTTGACCTACACTACTTTTAGCTAATAATTGCTAACAAATTCTAAATTGCATCTTTTTATGCAGTCTGATTTGTTGACATTTCAATAACATTATTGTAAACATACCATTCACACAAGGTCATAAACACTCCTTGTTCTTTATGTCTGTTGCAGGATTAGCAACTTCTATATTCTCAACATACTTGTTGATAAATATATTGTCTGTGATGGCTATGACAGAGATAAGTACTAATGGGGCCATACTTTGTCCCAAAAGAATACGTATTTCAGGACCAGTTTACACACTAACTGATAATATGCACAAACATTGTAGTTTCTAGTTGCCATCCAGTCATTAACCCTGGCCACCTGCTTCTTATCTTTGCCAAGATGTGGCAGTAATGTTTTTAACGAAGATATTATGTCTTACAAAAATCAAAATCTCAACTTAGTTTAATGAACATGACATCTACTTGCAATATGTCATCTGTCTGTCGAAAACATAGTCAAAAACAAACAATTAATGGCAGTGAAGATGCCTTTTCTGTAAGCAAAATGTGAGATGTCAGCTCTTCTCAATACTTCCAGTTCCTTAGTAATTCAGTCATGCATTAATTTTTCTAGCATCTTAGATGTGCTAATAAATTCAGAGTGTTTCTTCTATGACTGACTTAAGTCCCTAAAGCCTCTTATCTTATAAATTGGTATTCCTACTCCTTCCTTGACTGTCCATACTTTTTACTTAAATATTGGTATTATTTTTGATTCAAGAGGTGACAGACACTATGGTGTAGACTAGGACACTTTAATGGATGAAACAAAAGCAATGAAACAATAAAACTCTGTAAGCACCTTCACGTTCAATTCCGAATGCTTCTTCAGACATATTGAAAGCAATCAGATCATTTGTATAAATACTATTGTCAGCCAATCACATTTCTGAAATGGCCAACTCATTTAGATAAATCTATTATCACATCTCTGCTTAAAATCATGCATCTCACTTTGTAAAAACATTAATATAGTAAAACAATTCCTGGAGTATGTAAAAACATAAAAAGCTTATGAATGTATCATTAAATATTTGTGGTGACACATTTAAAATACTGGATACCAAAACATGCTACTATATAATTCGTCAGTAGATGGCAGTGGATGTCAATGTCAAAAATTATAATGTCTATGAAATACTCCTAAATTATCAACAAAACTTAAATTATATAGTAATAAAAACTCAAGAATGTCTGAGTAATATCAAACACCACTTATAAATTCTTATGAAACAGAACAGTATTGTAATGTATAATAAAAAAAAAACTCATTCAAAAATCATACAACACTATGCTGTCATAGAGTATGTAAATCATAATATTTATAATAATCAAAACAGCATGTCAATGAAATATGTGAAGAAACTTAAATATCTGAAAAAACATTGCAGTAATGTGACTAGCTAACAGTAGTATTTATACAAATGATCTGATTGCTTTCAATATGTCTGAACACGCATTTGGATTTGAATGTGAAAGCACTTACAGAATTTTATTGTTTCATTGCTTTTGTTTCATCCATTAAAGTGTCCTAGTCTGCACCGTGGTGTCACCTCTTGAGTCTGTTTTTGTTGGATTTACTGTTTTCTCGCAGAGGTGCTTTACCCTCAAAACTGCCTTGGCTTTCATCATTTTTGATTCCTTACACTCATTTGTTACCTTATAAAATGTCTGTTAAATAAGTAGCAAAGTGCTGAGCTTAAAATATAATCTATTTACCTCAAAACAAAATCTGATATCTGGCCTACACCATTTGCTACTTAATTTTTAGTGGCCCCGAAATATAATATGTAAATCAACCAAGACAAGATCAGTTGTAGATTTCTCATACTCTTGTCTATCTCATGACCAACTGGACACGGCACTGATTAGGCAGATCGTTGAGTATAATGCCCCTGTGGTATGTAACTGTCTAAACACTTGTCACAACTGGAATGACAACAATACCTTCTCTCTAAAAAACTGAAGGTTCTAAATCATAAAAGCTATGCAGACTGACTCTCAAAGCCTTGTCTCTCTTCTCGGGATCATGCAACCTGTGTAGAGGTGACCTTTGCCTTGATTATGGAACATGCACCATGTACCAAAGGCAATATCACTTTTATGGAACCCTCTTCCACTCCTCGTAAAGCAGAGTAGTTCTTTTGCTCTAGTGAAATGTAATTTAGATGAATGGAAGGGTAACTACAAACTCACTCCTGGTTTAGCATCACTGGCCCCCATGGATAGGGGAAGCTTGCAGTTACCCCAACATATACTTGTATGGCTGGTCTTTAGATGTTCATATTGCACAATATGATAACTAAAAACTGCCATGGGAATGCAAGGCTAGGCTTCTTAAGATCTTCACTGATCAGTACCCAAGTAAGTACCTATAAACCTATGAACTGATGACCATCAATGCTAACGTAAATCTACTTTAATTTGTACAATTCCATTATGCCCAGGTCATGTTTGAAAATAATTGATATACCAGTCCACTAGCTTGGCTAACAAATGTAACAAAAATAAAATAAATTGTACACTATCCTCACAAAATTCAATCAACTTAGTCTTCAGCACACCCAGAGTTCTATCTAAAGCTATAGTGTGCTGATTAAAGCAGTGCTAGAGATGTAGCTGATTTATTTTGCCATTGCCTTTTCTCTTGCTCCACATGCTCTTCTTAACTGTTACACTTTCTCTCCGATTGAACCCATGATTCTTATTGATTCTAATGTTCCTCAGCCTTAATTCTATATAGCATAAATTGCAGATTGCTAGCAATCAGTTTGCTATATAATCAAAGTCATTTTTACAATCTGAGAAGTAGCTCATGTCTCTTATCTATCAGGTATTTGTAAACAGTATTTCATTCTCCTTAAAAAGTATTGTTGTGGTATTTCCTGAATTTCCCTTTATTTCACTAAAAATGGGAAAATGTTGGCTACCTCATCTACTGGCAAATAACCTTTTCTATGAGGACTTTATAAGTATTCATCCTGTCCAAACCTCTCATAATTTTCAGGACAAACTGTCCCTCCTTCTAATAGAGCAAGAGTGATACCTAAACTTTGTCTTTCCAAATTTGGTTAAGTCTCTTCACTGCCTGACTACACCTGCAGGTCTTAAATAAAATCAGAAAGGAGATTCAATATGCTCCATGCAATTGTACCTTTCCCCTGTTTCTCCAAGACTTAACAGACTGGCTGCCATGTAATGCTATTTTTAAGTCAGTGTTACTGCCTTCTACAGCTATCATTAGCTGCCATATTATTTTATTATGCAACACAATATCCTCCAAATACCACCTAATATCCTGCAGTTAAGCCATGGAAACAGAAGTTGTCTTTTAAAATTGTAACCCCTACATTTGCATTAGCCCAACCACCTTTCTATTGAGCCCTCAATCATTAAAAGTTCATCATTTACATTATTTTGGTTATTAGTTATCTTTTACATTACAAATGCTCAGTTTCCGTTCTCATAACATATTGTAAGTCTTCTGTTTATGAATTTGAACACTCCTAGTTTGCTCGTTTCTTGCACTATTATTAAATCCTGTTAATATTTTTGCTATATTCTTCCTTGTTATTATCTGCTTTTTGCTTTATTTATAATTTATTTTAATGTATTTATTTACTGGGATAGTCTGTCTGGGCGATGAAAAGGTCCATTTTCAACAGAGACCCAAAGATAAAAGCTCCACAGTTAAAAGAAATACAGTTAAGATACAACTGGAAACACAAATTTACACGTTTTAGGAAAGACAACTGACATACAAAATTCAGTTAAATTAATTATATACATGTTGTGAAGGTAGTTCTGATGAAATTAAACTATTTTTAGTTTGAGTACAATATTAAAAATTGTAGTGAAGACAGAGTCCAGTCAGCACATCAGAATATAACAGTCACTTTATTAAAACAACAAACAAAAACTAAAAGATAAGCCCTTTCACGCTTAACACTGGCACTTCATTAGATGTACTGTTTAACTAACTAAGCAGCATTTAAATACACGGTAGCAGACTTCAATGAGATAGGCCCCTTGATCTCAGAACATGTTTTAAAGACACAGTGCCATTTAAACCTCTGTAGCGATCTGCTTGTAATTCTAAAATCCATTTGATTTCTATGCACTCAGTTCTTGTTCTGATGTCACCACCTCTAGTGTTGGGTGTAACTAACTCTAACATCGAGAAGACAAAAAAATATATATAATTTGGAGGAAGAGATGAGTTATATAAGAGGAAGGAGTTGTCAAAGATTATTTGGTGGGAAAGGGTATAGATATATGAAGATTGCATTGTATAGAATAGTTAAAGAAAAGAGTAACACCCTTTTAGAATATGAATCCCCATTTTAAGTGTATCTCATTGTCCTCTAATTTGTGTACCTTACTTTCACTCTAAATACCTCTATAAGGAATCTTCACCTCCTTCACCTTTCACAAATTCTCAGACCCAAGAACAAATTATTTCTTTCATCACTTGATAAGTTGATTCAAATAAGCATATTAACATTTCGTCTCATGTATTAAAATAAAAGTAATGTTCACATAAATTCTGAGCTTTATAGGTTCATAGGTAGGTACTAGGCTATCGGCCCAAGGGCCTATGTAAGCCTAGCCAACAAGGTTCCCTACCTACGCCACCCAAGAAGGTTATTTTCCTGTGTCACTGTCAAGCAGAAACACAAAAGTGATCCCCGGGGTGTATTTCCTATTTCCCATCCACTCATCAAGATTTTTCTTGAAGAGTGCTAATAAAGAACTTTGCTTGACATAGATGGGTAGCCTTTTCCAGAGTATGGGAAGTCTCTGGGCCAGGAATCTATCCCTCCAGCATGTCCTGTTTATTGTGGTGACAAGGTTTAGGTCCCTAGAGCGCATAACTCAGAGGGATTGGGATTTCTTCTGTGGCCTTTGCAGCTACTGCAGATGTCTTGTGAGGTACATTCCAAAAGAGGTGTTGCACTCTATAATGGGTCTAATGAGTGTCGAGCAGAGGGGAACAATTACCTCTTTTTTCCTGCATGAGAACCCTTTTATGATGAGGTGTGCCACGTAGAGGGACTTCCTGACTACTGTGGTGATGTGACTATCAAAGGAGAGACTACTGTCCACCTGGGTCCCAAGGCTTCTTATCACACATTCGGTGTTAAGTAGATTGCTGCCTATGTGGTAGTTCATGGGTACAGAGTTTTTACCAAAGGGGATGATACTACAATTTTTGGCATTGAGCTTGGGGCCATGGCTCTGACATCAGGCATCTGTCTCAGTGAGGCCCTTCTGTAGGATATCCACATCATTTGGGACTTGACTATGGCTCCTAGTTTGCAGTCATCTGTGAACTTCATTAGCCAGAGGCCTTCTGTGTTAGCCTGTACTTCAGAGAAGTAGATACCAAACAGGAGAGGTCCCAGGACAGAACCCTGTGGTACTCCACTTGTCACTGCTTTGAGATCAGATTTGGAGTCTACAACTTTTACAGTGTGGGTTCTGTCAGTAAGCCATTTGGCAACCCATCTTGTAACGTAGGGATTTATACCTAGTTTAGTGAGTTTAGCTATAATTCCAGAATAGAGGATGGTGTCGAAAGCCTTGGCAAGGTCAAGATAGGCTGTGTGAACCACCTTACCCTCATCTACAGCTTTGGTGACTGCCTCAAAGAAGTCAATCAGGTTAAGGAGGCATGATCTGCCTTTCACAAACCCGAACTGGGTGGGATGCAGAGTTTGGAGGTTACCAATATCTTTGTTTATGAGTTCCATGATGGTACGCTCCATGGCCTTGCAGATCATCAGGCTAATAGGTCGATAGTTCCCAGGATCAGTGGTGGCTCCCCCTTTGTGGAGTGGGATAACTGTTGCTGTGCGCCATTCAGTGGGTACAAAGCCTGATGTGAGGCTATTATTGAACATGTTGCTTAAGTGGGGAGCCAGTTCATTCTGAAGTTCATGTAAAATGCAGCCTGGGATGTTGTCTGGTCCCATGGATGCCGTGTTTTTGGCTTTAGAGAGTGCAGCTTTTACCTGCATAGTTGTGATTACAGGGACTCTGCATTCTTCCTGTATAGATATGGGCCCTTTAAGGGGTGAGAGGGGGGTAAAGTTAGCACTGAACCTATCTGCCAGGATGTTGGCAATATCAGTTGGTTCTGTAATTTTCTTGCCTTTGTGCTGTAACTCAGAGCAGATCTGGGTGTTGCCATCAAGATTCTTTACATAGCTATAGAATGCTTTGTGGTTGTCCTTGGAATTAGTGGTGATTTTGTTTTCGTAGCTAGCTTTGGAGGATCTTATAAGGGATCTCAGCTTCTTACTGAGGCTGACCAGGGAGCTCCTCCACTCATGGGATTTTACTCTCTTTTGCAACAGTTTCTTCCTTCTGTTTTACAGTTTGTTTATGGGAGGGGACCACCAGATTGGCTTCCTTTTTTGGAAGATAGTGTATTGCTTCTGTTTGGGATAGCACGATCCATGCACTCGTGTAAGTGCTTATAGAGTGCATTTGTGTAGGATTCAGCAGTTGTAACTGTATTGTCCATTTGCATGGGTGTCATGAAGTTCACCACTTCTGTCTTAAGAAGCATGAAGTTGGCTTTGGAGACATTTTTTACTGTGGTTACCTTAATGGGGGGTGGAGCGGGATGTGGATATCAAGGGTGATTAGCTTATGGTCGGATCGGACCAACGAGGAGTTGACTTCAGGTGAGGAACACCGGTCACTCATGTTGTTAATGACTAGGTCTAGGATATTCTTGCCCCTGGTGGGGATATGGATGAGTTGATCCAGGGCATTGGAGTTTATGAATTCCAGAAAGTGTTGAGCTAAGGAGTTGGTAGTAGAGGTAATTGATAGTTTGTGCATTGTACACTGTAGCATAGTGTTATTTTTGCACAGTAAAGTCCAACAGCTGACAATTTATCATACTTTGTTCATCAATGCATTCAGTTATCATGAAAAGCAATCTTGCTTGGCTATTTCCTGTTTTGTGAAAAATTTTAATTGTATAGAGTGAATGCAATTCCTACCAAACAAAAATAAATAAATAAATAAAGACAGAACGACCTGTCTGCCTTTATCATATTTAAGTACCACAGCATGTCCTTAATATATTTTCAAGCTTAAAAACAGGCAAAACAAACCTAGCTCTAATAAAGTATCTACCATACAATTGATAAAAGAGTGAGTCAAAAAAACTTGAAGCCTGTGTTTCTTAATGTATTATCTATCACAACTTACATTTCTACAACCAGTCTTCCTTAATATATTTTCTATCTTACAAAGAGGTATACTGCTACACTGTCCTAACCTGGAGCTCACTAAAATAACAATATAAATCAGATGCCCTACAATCTGAAACTTAAAGTATTCTTTCCCAGAAATGTGTGCCCTATAATAAAGAAAGTCAACATGGCTACCTTTTCCTATTATCAGACTTAAAACAGAGATACCATGCAGCCCAGTCCTTTTTAGAATCCTGCCATAAAAGTTTACTGTTTTACAAAAATGTTCCAAAAACACTGACCCTACATGAAATGTAGAAACAGCAGCAGACAAGATACTGTAGACAGTTGCTGAATTAAGCTTAAATAACAAATAGTCATTTGTAATCTACTGTCTTGTATTACTGAATATCTGTTGTATTACAGAATACTAAAGGGGTTACTGAACATCTGCTGTATTACAGAATACTAAGGGTGCTACTAAATATCTGCTGTCTTACAGAATTCTAAGGGAGCTACTGAACATCTACTGTCTTACAGAACACTAAAGTGGGTTACTGAATATCTTTTGTCTTACAGAATACTAAGGGAGTTACTGAACATCTGCTGTATTATAGAATACTAAGGAAGTTACTGAATATCTGTTGTATTACAGAATACTAAGGAGGCTACTGAACATCTACTGTATTACAGAATACTAAGGGAGCTACTGAACATCTACTGTATTACAGAATACTAAGGGGGGGTTACTGAATATCTGCTGTATTACAGAATACTAAACTGACCCTACATGAAACGGAGAAACAGCAGCAGACAAGATACTGTCGGCAGTTACTGAATTAAGCTTAAATAACAAATAGCCATTTGTTATCTACTGTCTTGTATTACTGAATACCCGTTGTATTACAGAATACTAAGGGGGGTTACTGAACATCTGCTGTATTACAGAATACTAAGAGGGTTACTGAACATCTGCTGCATTAAACAATACTAAGATCGGTTACTGAACATCTGTTGTATTACAGAATACTAAGGGGGCTACTGACCATCTGCTGTCTTACAGAATACTAAGGGGGTTACTGAACATCTACTGTCTTACAGAACACTAAGGTGGGTTACTGAACATCTTTTGTATTACAGAATACTAAGAGGGTTACTGAACATCTGCTGTATTACAGGAATACTAAGGGAGTTATTGAATATCTGTTGTATTACAGAATACTAAGGAAGCTACTGAACATCTGCTGTCTTACAGAATAATAAAGGGGTTACTGAACATCTGTTGTATTACAGAATACTAAGGTGGGTTACTGAACATCTTTTGTATTACAGAATACTAAGGGGGTTACTGAACATCTGTTATATTACAGAATACTAAGGGGGTTACTGAACATCTGCTGTATTACAGAATACTAAGGGTGCTACTAAACACCTGCTGTCTTACAGAATACTAAGGGGGCTACTGAACATCTACTGTATTACAGAATACTAAGGGGGTTACTTAATATTTGCTGTATTACAGAATACTAAACCGACCCTACATGAGATGGAGAAACAGCAGCAGACAGGATACTGTAGACAGTTACTCAATTAAGCTTAAATAACAAATAGCCATTTGCTATCTACTGTCTTGTATTACTGAATATCCATTGTATTACAGAATACTAAGGGGGCTACTGAACATCTGCTATATTACAGAATACTAAGGGGGGTTTACTGAACATCTGCTGTATTAAAGAATACTAAGGTGGGTTACTGAACATCCATTGTATTACAGAATACCAAGGGGGTTACTGACCATCTGCTGTCTTACAGAATACTAAGGGGGTTACTGAGCATCTACTGTCTTACAGAAAACTAAGGTGGGTTACTGAACATCTTTTGTATTACAGAATACTAAGGGGGTTATTAAACATCTGCTGTATTACAGAATACTAAGGGAGTTACTGAATATCTGTTATATTACAGAATACTAAAGAGGCTACTGAACATATTCTGTCTTACAGAATACAAAAGGGTTACTGAACATCTGCTGTATTACAGAATACTAAGGTGGATTACTGAACATATTCTGTATTACAAAATACTAAGGGGTTACTGAACATCTGCTGTATTACAGAATACTAATGGGGTTACTGAACATCTGTTGTATTACAGAATATTAAGGGGGCTACTGACCATCTACTGCATTACAGAATACTAAGGGGGTTACTGAATATTGGCTGTATTACAGAATACTAAAGTGGGTTACTGAACACATCTGCTGTATTACAAAATGCTAAGAAAATCTGCCACCTATTAAGTAACAATCATAGCATACACTGATAGGGAAAACATCCTGAGGAGGTTACTGAACAGCTGTTGTATTAATGAATACTAAGATAATCTGTCCGCTATTAAGTAACACTCACAACATATACCGATGAAGAATACATACTGAGGGGGTAACTGAACATCTGTTGTATTACTGAATAGAAATAAAATCTGCCCACTATTAAGTAAAACTCACAACATATACTGATGGAGAATACATAATGAGGGGGGGTTACTGAACATCTGTTGTATTACTAAATGCAAAGAAAATCTGCCAGCTATTAAGTAAAGCTCACAACATATACTGATGGACAATTCATACTATGGGGGTTACTGAACATCTGTTGTATTACTGAATATTAAGAAAATCTGCCAGCTATCAACTAACACTCACAACATATTCCATAGAGAGAGAGGGAACATGGGATTCCTGGATTGACCTATTTATAAGGATTGAGACAGGATAGGTAATGCTACTGGCTACTATTTTTAGGAATTTGCTTGGAAGGTCATCAGCTGAAGAAGAGCACAGTTTAAGTTTGTTTAAGAGGAGTTTTATATTGAGTGTGGGCACAGGTTTGAAGGTAAAAGTGGATGCGGTGATATGTGGCTGTTGGGCAGGGTTGGGATTAGATGCTGAGGAATTCTTAGTCAGAGATGCTATACTATCAATAAAATAACAGTTGAACTGTACTGCAGTTTCAAGTGGTGAGTTATCAGGAGAGGAGTTTGGGCTGAATTTCTGGCCGGGATGTAAGATTTCTTTAATGGATGTCCAATATGTTTTAAGGTTGTGTTTAGTACTATTCTGAAAGTTATTATAATATAGTTTTTTGTCTTAATTTATTTGCTTTTTAGTATGATTGTGAAGTATTCTGAAGTTTTCAAGATATTGAGGTGTTTTATATTTTTGCTGTTCTTTCCATGCTTTTTCTGTATACTGAATTAAATTCTATTCTTTTTTGGATAGCCAAATTGCATTATTTGCTTTCATTCTCTTCCTTCTAGGAGAAGTAAGACTATTTAGGATATTAAGAAAAGTTGTATTGTATTCAACTGCAGCATCATCTAAGGGAAGGATTTTTAGGACGTTCCAGTTAATAGATGAAAGTGAGGTAATGAACATTTCTGGGTTAAACTTGAAAAGGTTAGTGTTGTTTTCTGAATATGCTGAAATGTCTAGTTATAGAAATTGGGAGATGATCACTGAGAGAGTCTGACATTGTACCTGTGATGGAGTATTTGCTAGGGTCTGATACTAGGATCCAGTCTAATAGAGAATTTGGTGTCTTAGTATAATGTGTGGGGTTATTAATTAGTGGTGTGAAACCATATAAGTCCGTGTTAGATGTAGGGGTGTTATAGTTTATGTCTAACCAATTGACATTCACATCATGTAGTGAAATTGTTTCTTGTGGAAATGTTATGGATACATAATGCAAGACATCTTGCAGTATACCTGTATTGTCGCTGTTGCCAGGAGGGACATAAAGGACAATAATACATATTTGTTTATAACTGTTTATTTTGAGGAAAGCAATAAGAAGTTCTGCTTCACTGAATTTTGGTGTTGGTTTGCTGTAATGGGAAACATGGTAGGGACTGGGAAATATTAAATCAAGACCATCACCTTTCCTCTTTATATGGTCATTATAGATGATATTATAATCAGGAGGTATAACTTCAGAATCTTTTATGCCGAGTTTAAACAAATTTTCAGTTACAGAGTGAACATCAGGCTTATGTTGGGTAATCCAGGCAAGAAGTTCCACAGTTTTATTTCTTATACCTGAAACAGTTATTGCAGCAAAAAATTAGATTACCAGGGTTATGGATTGGCAGTTGTAGGGTTACAGAACTGTGTGGGAGAGAATTATCCTTATGTTCATTGTGATAGGTGGAGCCAGGATAAGGCTGTATATCTCCTCCTAAAAGGATTTTGGTATATTGTGGAATTATGCATACTTATTTTTGGAGAGGATTCCTGCACTTAATTTTTTTTTTTTGGTTTGAGTTGAAGTGCAATTAATCAGCCTATATTTGGAATAAAGGTGAAGATCAATATTGAATAGGTTTGGTGCAATGTGTGGAGTGTGTAAATAGGAAGTATGGATATGTGGATGGGACAGATTGGAGAGATGTTGCAATATATTATTGAGTCATAGAAGGATGATGAGAAGAATAGAGGATAAGCTGTAAAGTAGCATAATTAATTACAGGAATCCATATTTTATAGATATCACATAGTGGGAAGAAGCAATGAAGAAGGAAACAAGAAGTTGCAAGACAGTAGGAGATTCAGTGATGGTGGATTCTGAAAGCTAGAAGAGGATAGGTAAGGATAGAAGTATTTTCCATAAAAGAAGAGAGTAGGTTATCCTGGTATCTTCTCTGGAATGTAACAAATAGAGGAGCATTAAATGCTAGAATATAATAATGTAGTCAAAATAAGAAGAAATGAAGGTTTGGAAAAAAGAAAAAGATACAATGTGGAATAGATAAGTACTATTATGGAGGGTTGTGATTATAAATTAATATAGTGCAAAGCAGTATGGGAGGAAGAAAGATATATGGGAATGGAGATACAAATTAAATAGTGATAGAGAAATAGGAAACAAGAAACAGAAGTGTATGTATATAAGTAGTACTGACACTGGGGAGGGTTTTGGAATAAGAATCACAAGTGAAATATGTATGTAGGAAGTATAATATTAGAGTAATAGGGGGTGTGTGGGAACAGGGGTTGGGTAGGGGACCAATGAGAAGCTGAGTGTAGGGTGGTGACAAAGGGGACAGTGGCCTACTTAGTAAGAGCTCCTTAGAGTGCAGAGAATTACAATGAAAGTTGTGCTGGTAGTAAGCAGTGCTAGATTAACTAGACTTTCTTATCCCCACAACAGCCTCCAAATAATCCTGTGGGATGCCAATATACTCCAGGCATGTTTAGAGATATATATCCTCCAACATATTCAGAGTCTGCCCCAGGGTTTCCTTGAAGTGAACCAAGATTTTTGCATCCCCCAGAGTGATGCCCAGGTCATCCTCAGAAAGTACCCAAACCACCTCAACTGATTCCACCCCACATTAAGGAGCAGGCGTTCCACTCCAAGATCCCTCAGATTACTAAGCCCTTACTTTCTCACACAGTGTAAGCCCAACTTAATTTCTACCACTTGTATCTCATTACTTCTGTCACTATTCATATCTCATGACCTTAGATGAGGAAAGAGACATTACTCAGTACATTAAGAACATTGTCCTAGGACTATAATTCTATCTTCAGCATCACTGTGTGATAAAATGTCCACAGTACTGCTGCTGCTGCACCTCTCTGCTGGTCACTCTCCCAGTCCCCTCTACCTTCACTCATTAACAACACACCAAGATACTTAAATTCCTCCTCTAGAAGTGTTTGTTTCTTAGTCACCCCACATGTCCGGGATATTAACATGACCTTTGATTTAGAGGTACTGATATGGACCCCAGCTGTTTCACAATCAGCATCAAATTACTCCAGTGCACACTGAAAATCACAGTCACTTGAGGCTAAGAGGACAAGATTATCTGTACATAGCAAAGATGCAACACTTACATCGCTATACTTCATGCTTTCTAAAGCTTGGCTACATGTTAATATCCCCTCCATGAAAACTACAAACATGAGGGAATAAGACACAGCCCTGGCCCCTGAACATGTTCTATGTAAAACCAAGAAGATGGGCACAATTATATGGCACAACTCTGACTCATCAAATACAGGGTCAAAATGGCATACAGTAGTGGCACTAGGACCACATACTGTTCATGGGTTCATAGGTTGTTACTAGACTAAAATAAAACTGAAATAAAAAAAAAATCGGATGAGTCTTCTTTCATGTATTTGCCAGATGTTTACTTAATCATAAAACATTTTTTTCCATACAATATGGCTGTCATGTGGAGAACAGACAAAATTATTTATATTCCCCCACTGTGAAAACAAGGAAGCAATGCATTTACTCAGGCAAGCACACTATGAGCTGCATTCTTTTACAGTCCTTTAATACGTTGTACAGTCTGAAGGATGCCTAAAATTATATCTGGTCTTCCTCAGCATATCTTCTAATTTGCAGCTAAAAAAATACATATAAAAAGACAGATGCACATTATATAGTAATATCACCAATGTCTGACACATTATATCAGTCAATCTAGTTCAATTTTTTCAATTGGACACAACTTTTGCTTCCTCCAAGTTGGTTGATCTAAGGTCTCGAGTATGGGTTATGATATCGTTTTCTGATTATACTTTTCTGATGGTCAACTTCTAGGTTGAAACTGAAATACAGGACAGTTCTCCCAAGATTTGGAATCTTTTTTAATTTTATATACGGTTGATTTTTTTTTTAATTCAGTATGGCTTGAGAAATATATTGCAGAATTTCTGCAGTCTTAAGAATCTGATGAGCCACTTTTATATTTCAGATAGGATGTTTTTAAAGTTTTTTTGTGTGGTTGGTTCAGATCTTGGACCACTTTTCTATGGCAAAGCTGGATTGAGGAGTATAAGTCAACTATGCAAATCTGATCTACCCCCAGTCATATTAGGAGAGAAGTGGAGACTTTTTTGATAAATTGAAGACTTTCACATCCATAGAAAACAAGTTCTTCCCTGTCAGTATTCAAGCACAACTTGGATCTGTGGATGGGAAGTGAGAAAATGTACCCTAGGACTGTCCCCGTACTACTAATGGACAGAAGCAGCTTCTGAATGCTTTATCCCATGCATGGGTTCCCTCTAATTATCTATAGTAGACTGGTGTGATCCCAGTTATTTTCATTAGGATTAGTATAAAATTATCGACCATGGGATCAGTCTCTAACCAAATGGGATAGGTTATTTTGAGCACAAAAAGGGAAACTGGCTAGGCTTAAAATGGCCCTCAAAGGCAGCTGGCTTAGTACTTACCTATGAACCTATGAACCCTTACAAGCCTAGCCCTGCACTCTAAACCCATTTGGATCCCAAGTATTATGGATGTCTATATTGGAGGGTCAGGTTAGTAGGGAAGTAACTAATGCATTTGTAAAAGGAGATGTTATTTAGGGTAATACTTTTCTTATTGATGGCCTCTGCTCCTAAAGGACATGTGGGACAGATAGGGAACAAATTTACTATTTCCCAACCAATTTTCAAGGTTTCCTTTGAAGAATGCTAGGGATGAACTTTGTTTTACATGGATGGGGAGCCTATTCTACAGCATGGGACACATATCTGTCTCCCCAGCACATTCTGTTTATATCACAAGCAATGTTAGATCCCTGGATCGGGTGTTTCTGGTGCTGTTGGTTTTCTGCATGTGCAATAGATGCATCAGGGATGGGTCTGAGGAAGCCCTATGAGCCAGGAAAAGATCCTCTCTTCACACAAGATATTTAGGGGTAGATGGTCATATCCCACTAACAAGTCTGCAAAACATATATTGACACTCTTAACAAACTTCCATGGCTACCACATAATACCCATGCGAGGACAAGGAGTTGATCCACATATTCAATTCCATGACAGATTCTCCATTATTCTTCCTGAATCAAAGCCTCAACCACTGGATAAAGTCTCTTTTCCAGCACCCTGGCATATACTTTTCCAAATAGGATGATGAGGACAGTCCTTTGATATTGGAACACACTTTTCTGTCCCACTAATTTGAAAATAGGGATCACTATTCCCAAGATTACTATTCCAGACATACTGTCCTAGCCTTCTATATAAGACTGAAAAATATGTTAATCAATAAATCACAACAGTATCCAGCACATTCAGCTTTTGCAGCTGGATATCTTCCATCTCTACAGCCCCACTTGTACAGCAGAACTGATTAATCATTGTAGTGGTCTCATCTACTGAAATGGATGTAATATGACTGCTTGCTTTTGGCACTGTTTTCTCAAAGGAAAGTATGTCACTGATTTCAAGAGTTCCTCAAAGTATTCCATCAACCTCTCAACAATATTCCCAGCAAGGGGTCAGCATTTCTCCACTTTGCTGAGATCAGCTTGGCCATACCCTACCTCTACCCCCTGAGCAGTCAGATGCATTGCAGAACCCTATGTAGATCCTACAACAGCCATCCACTATGGCCTCACCAAACTCCTCCCACAACTGAGCCTTCACTTTGGTGACTACCACAGCTGCTGCTTTCCTAGCTTTCCAGTATATTTCAGTCAAAGTGAAAGACCTGATACAATGCATCAAGTAATCCAAGAGGGGAAAAGACAAACACCAATGAGAATAGAAGAATTACAGCTATACATTATTTATTCATTTGCTCATTCATTCATTCTAACGATATGGATTTTCACAAGTTAAGTGGACTGGTTCACAATCCTTTTTTCTCCCACAACCTAGGCTCAATATGAAGCACATACAGAACTAACTGCAGGAATGCCTTCTCCCCACCCCTTGAATCAGAGCTCAAATGAACCTTTATATCATTTATAAATTTAGGCAGACAAAGGCTATCAGGAAAGTAAAAGCTTGAATCCTAGTTGAAGCATAGCTTCTTTAGTGGTCTGCTGCTGGGCTTTGGTCAGGGTCTTTGCACTTAGTCGTGCTCCACAGTGAGCCTGGACTGTGGATGAAAGATGGTCTGGGGACAAGTATCCCCACCTACTCAAAATGCAAACAGCTTATAAAAATAAAAACAAATACAGTTAAAACAAATAAATGAACAAACAAATATGAATGTGTAGCCGCAATTCCACTGTTATAACTAGTTTGTTTTAGCACATAGGTATGAGAAAGAAATGATTCTTTAAAATACCTTGGCCAGTTCGCAGCTACTAAAATAGCTTAACAGTAGAGCTGCCTGAACAACAATCATGAGGATCTAGGACTGAATTCTGTTTGAAACACACATTTCTTTAGTGCTGTACTCTCGCTTGACCTGGGGCTTTATCTGCTAAAACTACTAAATGATATATTGTGGGGAGCATTGTTTGTCTGATTACTTGATGCATTGTGTTCTGTATGTACTCTACAGTGATCTTGGGTCATGGGTAACATGGGTCTGGAGACCAGCCCACTCACTTTGTAAAATACAAATAGTTACAAAGATAGATGCAGTTTAAAATAAATACATACAGATATAAAAAATGTAGTTGCAAGTTCTCTGTTCTCATTGGTTTGTCAATGTAAATCTAGAGACCTGCCCTGTTAGCGTTGCATGGAATGTCTCTTTCTTTTGGCTGACAACATTCCTCGATGCTGCTGTCCACCATGAGGTCCAGCACTTACTGCCATGACAAGCATCACTAACCAGCACCTTTTAGTCACAGATCTGTATCAGTGTCTCATGTACTGAGGTCTTAAACAGAGTCCATTTAGACTGCAGGTACTCAGTCTTCCCAGGGATATGGAAGATTTTTTTCAGGAATTGGCAGTTGAACTCAATCTACACCAAAACATTGGTTAGGTGACCCCAAAACATTTGTTTGGGATTCCTGGCTGTGTCTAACAATCACTCTAAACTAATCTCCAAAATGGAGATCTTCTCACAGTTGAGTACATCTTTTATGCTCTTGAATCTGACAAGTTCTTCACATATACTATTGTGTGCACTGGTAGCTTGTCTTCAACCTGGTCTGATCATATGTACACTAAGGACATACAGAAGGAAGGAATGAGCTTACCACCTGCTACATATCTTGTCCTTTAGCTTCATGTCATGCACTGCTGCTTCCCCTCATTTATGTAAACGTAGTATTCATAATGATACCTACTCCCCTGCATTCCTCCGCTGTCAGCTATGCAAGGCCAAGCTGCTCACTTCTTAAAGTCGCTCAGCTTTCTGTATTTCTGTGACTTAGAACATGCTCAGACTTACTGCTTGAAGTACAAACCTGCAGTAATCGTACTGAGTTCAGGCAGTCCTAATTCATCACCTCATTACAGGAGTCACATATGAGCATGTGCAAGGTTCAACCACTTCAGACGTCTAGACCAGGGCGATTCAAGCTGCTCCTGTGACAGGGACATATGTCATCATCACACCTTTTTAGGACTTAGAGCTTAACAGAGACCTGAAAGCATGGAAATACTGCAGGACAGACACAAGGAGTAATGCAAAAGGGAAGGAATAGTTACAGCTTTAACTGCCAGAAGACCTCAGCAACAACAAGTGGGACAACAACTTGCTTTACCAAACATGACATTACTCTAGTCATTTACACTTGTGATTTTTATTTGCCTGTAAGCCAAGACATGAAAAAAGTAACAGACATTTTATCCTATCTGGATGACGCTGTCATCCACAGCACATTTTTGTTGCAGTCCAAAGATTCCTTTGTTTGGCATTAACTGAGGAAAACTATCAAAATAAAAGAGGTCAGATGTAATTAAAAAACGTGAGATCCAAGAAAAACTTGAATTCATTTTTTTAGATATCCATAGTAGTTACTGCAATTGTTACTTTAAATGAGCAGTATCTTATTTATTATGTGTAACCAGCAAGCAGGCAGGCAAGAAGGACATTATTGCCCATGCCTGAAATATCTGTATGTATGTACATACGTATAGAGTAGCAAATGGGACTCAAACTAAGATACAGTAAAAAAACAGTAAAGCAAAGAAGATTTTGAGATCCCAATTCACTTGTATTAACAGCTCTTTTCCTTGAATGCTAACAATACTTGACACCTGTCATAGTCCTACTTCTGAGATACATTTTAGGATGCTTGCTCTCACTCACCACTCATATCATGCCCATGTGTACTGGAATGTGGCTACTGCAGGACCATCAAGGGGCATATGTACACTGCTGACAGGCGTCCACCAGTGGAACCAATGAGCAGGTGGCAATGTAGTCTCCATAACTACAGCCATGATGTCATCATGTTCATATCTCAGCCAGTAAGCTGAATGCTGACAAGAGTAAGAGTGATAGGAACTTAAAATGCTTGACTGTACAGGATATACAAGGTGTCATCTCATTATCTGAATAATATCTCCATACTTGAATAAACTGAAAAGTATGGAAATCTTCAGTAATGAAGGAATCTAAGCCATATGTACTTTTTAAGGGCACAAGTCATGGGCTCCAATAATTGCAAGAGCATCAGGAGGAACCAGAGTCTTAGACAAATGTGCGCCACCCTATAGTATTATTAATGAAACAGAGCTATAGTTCTCATAATGAAAACCTTTCTTGCTTCCACTGTACTGCTAAAGAGTGAATGGATATTAACTGATGTCCTCCTGTTCGACAAGCATATTATGTTTGTGTACTTGCATTATGTATATCCTGTCCTGATATATGTGACAATGTATGTCATGTATTAAATTCCTTCCACGTGTCATCTGAGCATTATTAGCAGGCTTGTCATTGAGCATCTCCCATCACTAGCAGAGACTTGTCTTCATCTGAGCTTGGGAACTAGTTGTAATAAGGGCAATACTCTTGTGGTGCACATTTATTCTGCTTACGGTTATTACATCCATGTTAGGACACAAAAAGGTTTAATTTCTCTACCTTTCTCTGATGTACTGGATGTGTATGAGTTGTAAGTTGTTAATCAAAAAAAAGAGAAAGAAAAGCAATAAATGCTCTGATGCAAACAATGCACCAGTAAATTGTGACATCATAAAATGTACTAGTCTTCAGACGGGGCCACTTCATAAGCCTTTTCATGCACAAAGTCACTGTTTACATGTTGCAAACAGGTGGGTCTAAATGTGGGGTCATGTAAACATTTTTGTTTCATCCATCCATCCAGCCACAACCCCCTTTTTCTGATTTCTACGCATGGAGCAGAATACCTACTAATGTGTGGTAGGCAGCTCTAGAAAGTTTTATAATTTTAGGTACTTAAAATGACTTGGAAGCAGACACACCCTTGTAACCATTTTCAGCAGACTGAACATAATGCTTTATTTATTCATTTGTTTGTTTCATTATTTATTTAAATTTCCATGTCAGTAACCATGTAAAGCCTACTTATTTAGGACATTTACACGCAGCATATTCCGCGGTGGTACAGCGGTAGCGATGTTACCTCACAGCAAGAGTTTCTCCCGTTCGATTCTCGGCTTGGCTTCGGAGTGCATTCTGTGTGGAGTCTGCATGTCCTCCTCGCAGTTGGGTAGCGTTTGAAAAACATGCGTGTGTAAATGGGCGTGCCTTCATTGAAGGTTTGGCGTCGAGCTGGCACCTCGGTGTTTCGTAAAAATATACTGCCAATCATTAGCGGACTGGAGTTCCACTGTAGCAACCCCTTACTGGGAAAAAGACAAACAACAACAACACGCAGCATATCATTTCTTTAGCAATTTATGGGTAATACTGTGAATTTACATGCCTCCTAATCTGGAAGAGGTAGATTAGCTGTATGCAAATAGTATCTCAACAGGTTCACTTGTAAATGTAGCTGGAAACAAACATGGGAATACTATTGCCAACACACCATGCAATACTCTGATTACATTACCAAATGATAAACACAGTGATCAGAAATCCTAAAAAAGTAAGTTTTTATTGTTTGCAACTGTGTTTTACACAAAAAGGTTGGTAGATATATGTTTCTGATACTGGGAAATTAAGATGATTCTGGGTTCTATCCTGACAGATTTCACCTGAATTTATATTTCAGTACAGAATACTGGAGTATAACATGAAGACACTACCACCCTCCTGTCCTGAGATGTTGTCCTCTGAGTCAGTCAGTAACTTATTTGCCTGTTCTGGTAACAGTATGTTAATCTTAATGATTCCTTATTACAAAATAATACATTGCAGAGGAGTTTCCCTAATGTCCCAGCCACATATGGTCACTCTAATTAATGTACATACTACCGCAAAACACCTAAGAAAAGGGTCTCAGTCCTAGTATGGTTGATTCATCCATGTTATATTTGCAATAGCATATTTGAAATGAGTAGAGTAAACAAGAAGAGTATGTTTACATGATTCGGGGGTTACAAAATTGCCAGGAAAATGTTAAACAGAGACATTTATGATTAAGTTTGACATTTTAAGCAAATAGGAATTATGATCCTGTATGCTTGTCTGCACACTGAAAATATCTGCTTTACTTCATTTATCTCCAATAAAGTATCCTTCACCAGTAAGCACAATGTGAAGGTTAAAGCAGTACTATGAATATCATTTTTTGTAAATGAATTAAGCCTGCAGCACAGTGTCTTCTCTCCTTATTTAATATTCACTCTTTGAATTTTGATATAGAGCCCCCCCCCCCCCGGCTCTGCCTCTGGGTTGACCCCAGCAAAGAGAATCATATTTAATTATGCAATATGCTGAGCTTTAATTGAAAGCTTTACAGATACAGGTTTCAAAGGAGCCTCATGTAAAGCAAAGGATAACCTGAAAATAACTACCTTGAAAGCATCGCTTGTTGTAATCTGCAGCTATTTATTTCAAAATGATAAATGAACCGTGGCAGTTTATTTCAGTATTAACTGAATTAAAACTGCATGACTCTGAGCTAGAGATGTGTGTGTGTGTGTGTGTACGCATGCGCGCGTGCGTGTGTGTGTGTGTGTGTGTGTGTGTGTGTGTGTGTGTGAGAGTTTTGTGTATTTTTATGCTTTAAATAGAATGCAGCTTTTTTGTGGATTCTATAGTATGCATGCAAATGAAAAAGAAAGATCAATTGCGCACACAATGCAAATTTGATCACAACTCTGAAGGAGTGCAAATAAAAATCCGCTAAGCTTTGCTGAGTGTTGGTCACAGGTTAATGCATACAGAACACATGCTGGAAATTGAATAATTTCCATCAGAATGATCCAAGGAATCTGAATACAACACAAAAGGTCCTTACAGATAAGCTATTTTAAGTTCTTAGAGGAGCATTCTGAGATGTGAAACACTGTGTACCACCTCTAATGATAATGTGGTATTCATAAAGCACTTCACTAAGCATGAGTGACTTAATCCCTGCTTTACTTGTATACAAAGCAGAATTAAATGCAAAAAAAAAAAGTACTTTTGCCTTCCATCCAATGTCTGTAAACTCACCTTGAAGGTTATTTTTATCCTCATGTTCAATCGATAGTTACCAAAAATGAATGTTGGCAGTCTGACCATTTATTTTTCCTGCTCTGCATGACCCTGCTGTGAAACGTTGAATGATGATATAAACAGGAGGCTTACAACATAACATGACTTGGCAATACTGTCAGCACACAAAACGCTGCATCTTTTCCCATTAATTGAGACACATGTTTGATCTGTGAAATCAGAAGTTTGCTTTATCTAGCTGGGGGTGAAACAACTCCTCGTTTGAGGAATATATGAGTAGAAGCCCTGTTAAAAGTAAAAACTTTCTACAGTAATGTTGTTAGTATTTAGCCTTCCAGGTTTAATAAATACATTTCTGTGTAATTTGTTCATAAATGACTAGGTTATGCATGTAAAAATCAGGTTTATTAAACAAATAATTAAATTCAGAGACCTGTGAATTATAAGAATTCTGTATAACATGAGGTGTGACAAACACCAACATTCAGGGTAACACCTAGTGCATTTATTGAGACAACCAAACCAGCAAATGTTGCAGCAGATGTCCACAGCACACCAAGAAATCCTTTTAAATAAATACTGATCGATAATTTTATGTTAGTATCTTCCACCATATATGAGATCTACAGATGCAGTCAGTCATACAGAAACAATTATATCTGCAACAGATGCATAATTTGTATTTCCTTATCACCATACACGTTTCACATTTCTCTGTTTATATTTCTGTTTCATGTAAGCAGTCATTCGCACATACACAACTGTATCTGTACAATATTGGTTTCCTTATCTCTATACACATTTCATACTTTCACTCCATATTTAAGTTTCCTATGTGCAATTAGTCATGCCCACATAGCTATAGCTGCACACAGATGCATAATTAGTTTTTTTCCCTTATCATCACTTTTCACATTCTTAATTTTATATTTTGTCTTTCTTTTTACTTCTCTTTGGTTAAACATGATTTCTGTTTACATGTTTTTCAGAATCTCTTTGGTAATGAAGAAACAGCTTTGCCATGTTTGCTTAAGTATTCAGATAAACCAAGCAAAGAATGACTACAAGGGAGGCAGCAATACAGTCTGTGCAGAACAGTGAGAAGTACATCTATAACTGAGTATTTGGAAAAAAAGCTAACCTGCAAGTGAATACTAAAGTTACTGATCAGTTACATTCATGCAATAAATAAATAAAACAATACCTGTGTCATTTTTTATGTTTGATGTGCAGAAGTGCTTGACAAATACTGACAGATTTCATAGTCAATGCATATTTAAAATCAAGTCTTGTATGTCATGCTTTTTTTAAACTTTCTTATATATGCTTTTTTCTGTCGTAGTTATGGAAAATAAAAAAAAAAAAGAAAGTAAGACAAAAGCAATAGTACATGATACGCAAGTAATATTTTTCCTCTGGGGGAGAGAATAGTGCCAACAGGTATAGCTCAGACTCCAACTGATTGACTACCACCATAATACCATCCATACTGAAAAGAACAATGCTTAACATCAAAGTACACAAAACAAAAGCTACGTCTGTTGGAGGAACTTTTCTCTCTGCATCTTCTCATCTAGATGTGAGAATCACTAAAGATGCCTGTACAAAACACTAAGGAACTCCCTTGCATTACTTTAACCTAAAATAGAGCCACAAAATGCATGTACAGTACTCTATGGCCTGCAGGTATCACTTTTCTGCACTGATGGGCTATCACATTCTTTTACAAAGAATTCCAGCCCTTTTGATTTTGTCTGGCTATTATACTTGACTCAGTTGCTGAATACTTATAGCAATGGCTAGCAGTACAAGGACTTTATAAATGCACAGAGATGCTTACAAAAGAATATAAATCACCTATCATATCTACATGGGTGTTGCAATTAGCACCCGTGCAGCAGCCCATGCCCTACTCCTGCCTCATCTCTTATTCCATATCCCCAGACATCCCTGAACCCTCCATATCCACAGATATCCTGAACCCTCCATATCCACAGATATCCCTGAACCCTCCATACCCACAGATATCCCTGAACCCTCCATACCCACAGATATCCCTGAACTCACCATATCCCCCAGACATCTCTGAATGTACCATACCCCCAGACATCTCTGAACCCTTCATATTCCCAAACATCTCTGAACCCAGCATATCCCCAGACATCCCGCACCCACCATACCCACAGACATCCCTGAACCACCATATCCACAGACATCCCTGAACCTTCCATATCCCCAGACATCCCTGAATCCATCAGTTTTCTAAATATCCCTGAACCCTCCATATATCCCTAAACTGTCCATATTCTTAGATATCCCTGAACCCTCCATATCCCCAGACATCTCTGAACCCTCCATATTTCCAGATATCCCCGAACCTTCTATACCCATATGTCTGTGGGCATACAGACACCCCTGAATCCACAATACACCCAGACATCCCTGAACCTTCCATGCTCATGGACATCCCTGAACCAACCATATACCCAGATATCCTTGAGCGCTCCATATCCCCAGATCCATTGTGTGTGTGTGTGTGTGTGTGTGTGTGTGTGTGTGTGTGTGTGTGTGTGTGTGTGTGTGTGTGTGTGTGTGTGTGTGACTTTGTCTGTGTGTGTTCTTGCATACATGTGTATATGCACATGTGCATATATATGTATGTTCTGTGCGTGCATGTGTGTGTATGTGTTTTGTGTGTGTGCGTGTGTGTGTGTGTGTGTGTGTGTGTGTGTGTGTGTGTGTGTGTGTGTGTGTGTGTGTAGGTGTTCACGTGTTTGTGTGCATCTGTTTGCGTTCATCTGTGCATGTGTATGTGACTGTGCATGTATAAGTGTTTGTGTGTTTGCGTGTGTGTATATGATTTTGCAGGTATAGTTGTTCACATGTTTCTGTGTATTTCTGTATGCAGTTATGTGTGCGTGTGCATGTGTGCACATGTGCGTGTGTGTGTGTGTGTGTGTGTGTGTGTGTGTGTGTGTGTGTGTGTAGGTGTTCACGTGTTTGTGTGCATCTGTTTGCGTTCATCTGTGTGTGTGTATGTGACTGTGCATGTATAAGTGTTTGTGTGTTTGCGTGTGTGTATATGATTTTGCAGATATAGTTGTTCACATGTTTCTGTGTATTTCTGTATGCAGTTATGTGTGCATGTGCGTGTGTGTGTGTGTGTGTGTGTGTGTGTGTGTGTGTGTGTGTGTGTGTGTGTGTGTGTGTGTGTGTGTGTGTGTGTGTCTGTGTGTGTGTGTGTGCGTGTGTGTGTGTGTGTGTGTGTGTGTGTGTGTGTGTGTGTGTGTGTGTGTGTGTGTGGTTGTGAATGCCAGGAGTGTCATGCATTCATGCTTTGGTACTAGGATTTCCCAATTCACTATCTTATCATCAGCTGAATGTTTTTCTTTTTTTCCCCACAGATTTTGAGAAAATCCATTATCAAATCTAATGCTGGTCAAGCCCAACTCTATTTGAAGATAAGCAGTTGTTAGAATATGTTTCTTATCCAAATATGAAATCTATGTCACTATAATAGATCTTCTGTGAGTCCCTGGCTAGGTAGGGGGGTTCAAAAATCACCAGTGAGCTCCTTCGATACAATAGGAAAGAGTTTCTTATTGTTTTAGCATTTTAGGCAACCAGCTAGTCATCTTAAATTGTTTCTGTTAATCACTTTGTAAGTACTTCATTTTATCTAAGAGCCAAGATGTTTCATTTAAAAGGAATTCACTTTATATTTCCTCTTTCTTTAGTCTGCCATTTCAGTCAAAAACAAAATGTTCTGCATCTGCATCTGAGCTCCCTATTGTCCAAGTGAGTTCAATTTGCTTATTACAGTTTTCCTGAATAATGCATTTTAATAGAAAATTAATCCATTTTATTGAGAATCCCTGGGATTCAGTAAGGTTCCATGCAGGAATAGCTTATTCCTGCACAGAAACCTCTGTTTAAAAGCAGCACGGCAGTGCGCCATGCATAGTAATGATGGCGCGCTGCCTCTGCTCCTAAATGGACACGGAGCATGGATGAGTGCAGGGGGTGTGTCTAAGAGCAGAGCTCTCACAATCCACATGCCCCTGCACTCAGGAAGTGCTGCCCGGCAATAATAATGAGCGAGAATGCTCATAGGAGGCTGCATACCTCCCAACTGTACAAACTATCGCAGACTGTCCACATGTCATGGCCATACAGCACCCCAATTGTCCTGGCAAATCACTGGGATGATCTCAGGATTGAAGTCGATAAATAATGCATACATTTCAGTGTCAGACTTCAAATCCATGATAAAATGTATATTGAAACAAATCCTATTACCCTAGCAACTGTCCCAAGTTTATAAGAGGCAATAATGAAAATATATTCGTAGTTGTACCACAATTTGTCAAGCTTTGTCCAGATAGTGTGCCTGAAGAGGTAGAGAGGTATGGGGGAGGTTACTAGGATGTCTGCTAAAAGTGCAGATGCACACAGGAATCCACAGCAGTAAGTGAAACCTGTCCCTTCCAAGAGAAAATAGCAGCAGACAATTTTTTTATCAAACAGATTAAATTTAACAGTAGGTGCGCTGGTTTGCCCATTGCTTAGCTACGCATACTGTAGCTTAAATGGCACAAGAAGATAAATAGCAAGACACATGCAATTGAAGCAGCACTGCAATAGTGTAGTGGTCAGAGTGTTTACATTGCAAGCAGTCATTCCCGGTTCGATTCTCATTGTTGTAAATTGCATTTTCCATGTGGAATCACTTTATGAACATTTTTTTTGCCATATAAACTACTAAATAACATATTTTTGTAAACTGAAGTACTGCATTAAATGCAGATGTGAGGTGTCATCGTAATAATGTGGTGAAATCCATAGATAAACACAAGTGCCCCATACAGTATATGTACACATGAATCAGGGATACAAACTGAAGGTATAATGTGTAATGAATGATAAATCCATAGAGTGTCCAAATCCACCACTTTTCCAAGAGCCATGTTACATTTCTGTCTAAATTAGTGCAGGGATAAGTGGGAGTAAGCACTTTTAATCAGTAGTAAGCGGGTTTAAGTCCATTTGCATGGGGGTAAGCAATACACACACAGGTTAAGAAATACTGAAGCTAACTCCCTGTAAGCATATTTAACCAGAAGTTAGCATTGCTTACCATCACGCAAACCTGCGCAAACCTGCTTACAACTGCTTAAAAGTGCCTTAATCACTCTGTATCCAACAACTGCTGTTCTGCCCAGCATCAAAACAAACAACCCTTGCAGGTCTTGAACCCAGGACCCTGTACACTATAATCACAGTAGTTAACCAGTAAGCCATCACAGCAGTACATAAGACTGAGGTATCTCCAAACACATCCTCACTATAGCAAAATCAAAATTTACGTGTGAAAGGCATCTATATACAGTTTTATGTTGTATAACATACTACATAACATAAATGTGTGAACTGGAGTACTGCATTAAGTCCAGATGTGAGGTGTCATTGTAATAAAATGTTGAAATCCCCCAATAAACACAAGGACCCCATACAGTGTACATACACATGAATCATGGATACCAAACAAATATATAACATGTAATGAATTATAAATCAATGCCAAACAGCAAATAGTGTGCAAATGTAAAATTAAGCAGCGCTAAGCATTGCAAACCTCTGCTCACTAGGTGTAAGAAATGTGTAGGCCAGCTAAATCAGTTTGCCCATTGGTATGCCCCGTTAAGCAATGCCAACCTTAGGTAAGCAGGTTTGCCCATAGCTTAGCATTTTCAAAACCATCCAATCACAGCAAAGTGCATGAAATCGGTCCTGTTTAAACCCAACAGGTGGGAATACATCTCATAACTGGTTGCAGCTTCCTCCTGTAGGCACTATGGCCAGTGTGGGTGAAGGATTGTGCTTCCGGGAGAAGTGCTGGGGCAGCCAGGAGTCCAAAGTCATGGCAGGACTACTTGTTAAAGACTACAACCAGAGACTTCTGCAGGGCCAGTACCAGAGTTCCCAATATAAAATGGAAGCCTGGAACCATTGCGACCATGACCTCACCAGTGCCACTGGCATCCCTCAAACTAGTGAGCAGGTCAGGCATCACTATGCCAACCTGAAATGGAGACAGAGGGAACTCATGGATCAATGGATCCAAGAAGCTAGTCAGGCGGGTGATGTCCCAGCCGTGTGTAAATATCAGTCTACTACCTGTTTAATAACTGACAGCTCATGTATATTATGGATAGGCATGGTTAAATATTCCTCTAATGCTTTTGACAGTGGCAGACGAGTGGGCTGTGAATCGGAAAGCCCATGCCTGTAGGCTGTAGAGGCTGTGTCGTGAGGCAGGTTAGTAATAATCTTGCATGTACTGTCATAAGAAATAAATCTAAAAGTTTTAGAAAGTTAATTGCCAGTATAAAACCTGTATTGTGTATGGCATGTACTGAATAAACCAGACAATATGGCAGGAAGAGTCTCATATAGGTTGTATGTAAATAAAAGGTTAACAGCCTGGCAATAAAGGCCTAACTCCTGCACTACTTGTATTTAATCTGGTATCATATGGTAATGTAGTGCTGTAATCTCTTAATAGTACTGTTGTATTAAGCACTGTTACCCACACTGTGCTACATAAATAAAATGTGTAGGAATGTCTGCATATGACTGTTGTAATCACAAAGTCATATTGTACAACTGAGAGAGACTTAGACAGAAAACAGTGAAAAGACAGACAACATAATCCAAATAGCACACTCATCTGAGACATGAAGTGTTTTATTTTTAGCACACACAGCCATGGTTCGAATCCTGGGAGTGATAGTAATCTGTAGGCAGACTCATAACCCACAATTGTACAGATGTTGTCAGAAAGTCCAGATAATTGGCATACATCCCCTGCCTGTCACCCTGTCCCCCAGGCAAATCAGTGGGATGATCCCAGAAGTTTAGGCAGCAAATAATGACATAGAAATGATTGTCAGACATCATAACTGTTAGAAATATATCTATAAGAACAAACCTGTCACTCTAGCAACTCACCAAAGTGTTATGAGAGCAATAAGCAAAGTATGTTCCAACTCCATCCCTGTGTTGTGAAGCTGTGACCAGAGTGTGTGTAGTAACAGAGTGAGATGTAAGGGCATAATTAATAATGTTGAATCTGGTAGTATGTGTGGCAACATTCAGGTAGTGTTAACAAACATTCCCCCCACAGGTCTGTCAGATACAAAAATTGTGCCTAGAAATAAAAGATCTAAATCCTGGACTGGTACTGTTTAGTCTGGTATTGTATGGCAGCGTTAGTGTTGCAGTATCTCTGACTAATAATTATTACTCATCACTATCATCCACACAGTGCTACACAATAAAACTGTCTAGGAAACCCTGTATAAGAGTGTTGTAATTACAAGGTCATATTGTAAAACCATGGGAGACTTATAGATAGAATTCAGAGAAATGATACACAGCAATATCTATATAGCACACTCAACTGTGATGTACATTGTTTTATTTTTAGCAGACACAGCCATGGTTCAAATCCTGGGAGTGGTAGTAAGCTGTATGCAGAATCATACCCCCCCAACTGTACAGATCTTTCTAGAATGTCCAGATAATTGGCCCATATCTGCTGCCTGTTACCCTGTCCCCCTGGCATATCAGTGTAATAATCTCTGACATTTAGGCAGCATTTAATGTCATATAACTGATTGTCAGGCCTGTAAATATTTGGAAAATGTCTATGAAAACAAACCTGTCATTGTAGCAACTCACCAAAGTTTTATGAGGGCAATAGTCAAAATATATTCCAGTTTCATCTGCATGTTGTCAAGACATGCCCAGAGTGTGTGCAACATGAGATGGGGGGGCGGGGTATTTGCATAACATCCACCTGGAATCTGGGAATATGCGTAGAAACAGTCAGGTAGTGTTACCAAACAATACCTCCACAGGTATACCATGTAAGAGGGGTATACTGCAGATAAAACACAGTTCATGTATATAGCTGTCTACATCCATACCACTGTCCAAACTAAGGTCATAGGGTAGTGTAATAATACCTGTAAGGTACAGATCACAGCACTGACTAAGAAAGTAATGAGAACTACAGGTATATACAAGTTGTTAATTGACATCCTTCTCTCCCACCACCATATCTGCAACAATAAACTAAATACACAACTCAATCGGTATGTGTACAATTAAATCTACTGTTGGGACATATGTCCTATTGTTAGATAAATATTGAAATTTGTTTCTATGCATGTGCCATGTTGAAATACTCCCACATTGGTGGCATGCTGCCATCAATGTACCTGCATGCTGTTGTAATGGCCACTGTGGTTCCATATATGTATGTATTCTGTTTGCTATGCAACTGTTCCATATATGGTGTTTTGGGTTAATGGGAATATCTGTGCATGCTGTTATACCTAATCCTGGAATGTGTTGACTATTACTAAACCACATATGTTTTAAAATTGAAACACCATAGCACGTTTGGGAAGGCTGGTCCCAGTGCACCCACCTCTCCTACCTCATCTGGCCATGACAACGGGCACCAGCACATCTGGGGCCCACCCCGGGACCTCCTTATCTGCTAGTCCTGCACCACCTTCGAGTGGAACCACCTCAGGAGATAATGTCCCCCATCGTCAGGACCAGGGTCTGGTGCATAGCCAGCTCCATAGGGACTATGGAGATCTGCTATGCCAGCTTGTGGGTCATGTGACACATCTAGAGAGTCAGTCTACCCCTTCTACACAGCCCCCAGCACAGCCACCTTTGGGGCCGTGAAGGTGCAGTGGTGACTGCCCATGGGTGGGGACCTCAGTCCCACTGTTTCCACTAGGGGTCACATGGGCTTCCAACTTCCAAACACCCTTCCCCATCCAAGGTGTACATGTGTCATATACTGCCCCTGTATGCCGTCTTGTTTCTCTTGTCTGTTATCCTACCCGACCTACCTCCCCAAATATAACCACTATCCCTCCCCAACATCCCACTCTCACCTTAAAAAAAAGGGCAATCCGTTCCCAAAAAATATCTCACCCCATACATAGCTGTCCATTTCATACACATGTCCACTGGACACATGTAATCTGGTCTAATTGGCTTCACAACATATTATTGTTGTCCTCACCCTCTCTCAGGGGTATGAATATCCAAATCTACCTCCAAATCCGTGTATATGCACAGCTGTTGCTGTAGAAGAAATGGGCAGGTATGGACCTTCCCTACACCCATCCTGCACATCCCTAGCTATTTTCCCTATTGTCTTTCCCTCTTTGTGTCCCTTTCTCACCACTTTCCTATCAACCCTTTTTCTTTTTTTTAAAGAAATTAGCATGAGGGTAAGTGGGAGTAAGCACTTTTAAGCAGCAGTAGGTGGGTTTAAGCCTGTTTGCACTGGGGTAAGCAATGCCTACACAGGATAAGCAATCGAGATGCTAACCGACCGCAAACATATTTAACCAGAAGTTATCATTGCTTACCATCGCGCAAACCTGCACAAACCCACTTACAACTGTTTAAAAGTGCCTTAATCACTCTGTATCCAACAGCCCTTGTTCTGTTCAGGAACAAAATAAACAGCCCTTGCAACTCTCAAACCCAGGATCCTGCACACCACAGCCAAAGTGATTTACTACTAAGCCATGTCAGATATACAATCCCTGATGTTTTCACAAACATATCATCCAGCACAGTCATTCAACACTACAGGAAATGTATTTATACATGTAGATATGTGTGTGTGTGTGTGTGTGTGTGTGTGTGTGTGTGTGTGTGTGTGTGTGTGTGTGTGTGTGAGAGAGAGAGAGAGAGAGAGAGAAATAAAAAAAAACAAATACAAATACAACAAACAAAAAAAACACACATCCATCCAGCTATCCACACAGTAAACTGTACCCAGAAGAGACATCATTCCCACAACAGGTATGTGAAGCATATATGCATGTAATTGACTGTAGTATTTGATCCATAATAATGGGATAGATGATATGGAATGATTTTTATATGTGGCAGCAGGTGTTGTTATAATGATGTCCAGCTAAACAACTGCTATGGGCAATTGTGTCTGTACCTGTGGGCAGTGGGCCATACCTGTCAACTGTGCAGTTCAGCACTGACTGGCAAGAATTAAGCCATCATAGTGTGTGTTGTGTAATGCAAGACATGTATATTAGTGTGGCCAATAGCTGGTGGCGGAAGCAATGCTGTTATGATGGACATGTGGATTCTAGAGCCCACCACTTGCAGGTGTGTAATAAGCTTACCTGAAATATTTCACTATATATATATATATATATATATATATATATATATATATATATATATATATATAAGCTTGCAAAAGCTTTCGACACAATACCCCATTTGGGTATCATAGAAAAACTCACCAACTTAAATGTAAACCCGTACATCACAAGATGGGTTGCAAACTGGCTAAGTGACAGAACCCACAGGGTCAGAGTGGCTGGCGCCATGTCAGACTCCAAGCCGGTCACAAGTGGTGTCCCACAAGGCTCAGTCCAGAGCCCCCTCTTGTTCGGCATCTACTTTTCAGAAGTACAGGCAAACACAGGAGGATTATGGCTGACAAAGTTTGCAGATGACTGCAAATTGGGCGCCATAGTTGAAAACACATCAGACACAGATATCCTCCAGAAGGGTCTCATAGAAACGGATAACTAGTGCCAAAGCCATGGCCTAAAGTGAAACGCCAAAAAATGCACAGTCATACCCTTCGGGAAAAACAAGGTTACCCCTAGCTACCATATAGGTGGCAAACCACTAAGCACAGAAGAGGTTATCAGGGATCTGGGGACCCAGGTTGACAGTAACCTTTCATTTGATACTCACATTGCCAAGGTAGTTAGGAAAACCTTCTACATTGCCCACCTGATCATGAAGGGATTCACATCTAGATCAAGGGAGGTCATTGTTCCCCTGTACTCATCACTCATCAGACCAATGATTGAGTACAATGCCCCATTCGGAATGTATCTTACCCGACATCTGCAGCAATTGGAAAGGCCCCAAAAGTTCCTCACCAAAAGGATAAAGGGTCTCAAAAATATGTCTTATACTGCCCAACTAAAGGAACTCCAGCTCTATTCAGTCACATACCGTCTGCTCAGAGGTGACCTGTGCCTAACGTACAAGGCCATGTCTAACCCGGAATTAATGGACATGCTCCACCTCAAAAAATCTAAATCCATAAGAAATACAAGAGGAAGAGACTTAAACCTTAACACAGTTATAAATAAGATGTGCTGGAGGGACAGATTCATCACCCAGAGACTCCCTATGGTGTGGAACAAAATCCCGGTACATGTGAGGCAGAGCACCTCGCTGGCCCTGTTCAAGAGAAATCTTGATCAATGGCTGGGAGATCGCAGGTTTACCCCGGGGATCACCTCAGTGTCACTGCTGGACAGAGGTACGGTAAACTAATGGGCATAGTACCTTTCAAACTTAAGAGGTGGTGAAAGCCACATAACTTTGGGCTAGGCTTATAAATGCCCTAGGGCAGATAGCCTAGTATAAACCTATGAACCTATGAAACCTATATATGCACACCCCTCTAATGTTATACTGTGTCCATATATCGCAGCTGTCTGTGTTGTAGCAAGGCAGAACAGTGCAGCTGTGCAGGAAGGAGAGTTAGAGAGCGTGGACATGATGTCTGAATGCACCCTATATATATATATATATATATATATATATATATATATATATATATATATATATATATATAAAGGTATACGTGTGTGTGTACACACACACACACACACACACATATATATATATATATATATATATATACATGTGTGTGTGTATGTCTACAGATATACAGACACCTATCACCTATACACTCTGAGGATGCCTAGTTAGTGGAATAAATTCTCTTGGTTTTCATTATTGGTCCTTGATTCAGGTTCCTGATTGTTGCCTTTCTTCATTTTACCTATCACCTATATGTGTGTGTGTGTGTGTATATAAATATATATATATATATATATATATATATATATATATATATATATATATATATATATATATGTGTGTGTGTGTGTGTGTGTGTGTGTGTGTGTGTGTGAGAGACAGAGATGTGTATTAACAACTATGATAACCTTGCAGTATGAGGTCCTCAGACTTGTTTCCAACTTTATGTCTTTCAGGCAATATTTTGAGGGATCACTTGCCCATTTATACAGTGGAGAAGAATGATGTCATCATCTTACACCTGGTGCAGCACTACCACATGTTGTTCAGCTGAACAGCTCATGATCTACAGGAGCAGACTGCCCTGTGGAATGATCTTGTCCACAGGGTAAATGATGTCGGCCTGCATAACTGCAGTTATGAGCAGGTCTGACATCGATGCACTGATCTACTGTGCTTGAATTACACACTGTGTTCCAGCTTGTTCTTGCACCAATCACCTGCATTTTCCCAGCTGGACGCCTTGGAACATTAGGGCAAACTAAGGAAATTACCTTACAACTCCCAGAAAAGCTTTTCCTTTGAAAAGGCATTGAAACACTGTGTTCCAGCTTGTCCCTGCACCAAACACCTGCATTTTCCCAGCCGGATGTCTTGGAACATTAGGGCAAACTAAGGAAATTACCTTACAACTCCCCGAAAAGCTTTTCCTTTGAAAAGGCATTGAAAGTATGTATTGATACTGACACAAATAAATTGAAACAAGATAAATGTTAAGACTTTACTAGGTTAGGCAAGCTTCTCAGGTAGGCTAGCCAGCAGCCTACCCCCTCAGTCCTTCACTTCTTTCTTTTATATTATCCATACCTCCTCTTACTTATCCCCTTCACTCAAACTACTTCATCGTCACTCCCCTCTTAGACCCCCAAATCTAGCAGGAGACCTTTCCACTGCTATACAGTGACTGGCCACTAGGTGGCATCTCAGTAATTAGCTTTCTCAATAATTAGCTTCCTGTACTGTATTTTCTACCCTGTTTCTGTATCCCTACCCCCATTACTCTGTTCCCAGTTTCCTCGGATTCACTTATATATCAATTCTCCTTTGCCCTAAGGCATCCTTAATCATTGTCTTCTCCTCTATCATCCTGACTTTCTTCCTTCTAGCCTCTGAACATTGTCTACATTCTCCCACCTTCAGACTTACCTGCTGAGTCTCTCACTTCACTGATTGTCTTCCTCTACATTCTGCTCTCTTGTCTCTGTTATTCTCCTGTCTTACCCCTCTGTTATCTCTATTGCTTACTATTTCACTCTATACTCTTGAACCTCTCCTTGTCTCGCTTATCATTACATCTACCAGTGCCGCTTTCCCACTTATTCATCTTATCTTCCTTATCCTCTTGTCTACCTTCACTGTCTCCCATGTATGCTACTACCTCTAATCACTAAGCCCCTCCCCCCAACATAAGTATTGATACCTTCTATCTGTCCTCCTTCTGCTCAATCTCGCGGCTTCTGCCCTATACCTGCTTTTGTCTCTTCTCCCCTCTGCCCCAATGCCCTAGCTCACCTTATAAGTATACCCCAATCCTTGGCGACACCATCTTTCTTCTCCTCCCCTCCACCTGGCTGCTGTGTGCCCTGCTCCTGTGCTTGAATTACAGTAAGAGAAATTATGCTTCATTTGTTTAAAATAATTGTTCTTTTATGCCTCTTTTAACTTTCAAACTGTTATTAACTGCTTTTTATTTGTACATTGCTTTAGCTTTTGTTGCAAATGCTGACACTATCTGAGCGTTGTGCATGTGGCTTGTAATGAATGTACCTTGATGTTACTATTATAAATTCACACTGTTTTTTGCTGACTTACTATTGCTTTTGCTGCAAATGTAGACATTTACAGAGTGTTGTATATACGTAGGCTGTTTAAAGAAGTTGTCTGCTCATAAGAATTTTTTTTTAGAAATTATTAATCAGTAATGACCTCCTTTCCTGATCGTTACATTTTCTGACTACTACTAAACTTTGCATAACAGAATATAGTCATTTTCCTATGTTCGGGAACTTTTTAGAGTTTTGTAGCATCTCTCTAAAAGTATACTGCTCTCTACTTAACTAGCCTTATTAATATCGACTACTGGGTACTGACATAATTACCTGAGCCGTCTAAAAGATGCGCACAGGTACTGAATCATGAGGTTCTCTTACCGCTAAACTGCAAAACAATATTCTCACCCTCCCTAAATCCAAATAACTTGCATACGCATAGGCTGTTTAAAGAAGTTATCTGCTCATAAGATTTGTTTTTTAGTAATTATTACTCAGTAATGACCTCTTTCCTGATCGCTACATTTTCTGACCACTACTAAATTTTGTAAAACCGAATATAGTCATTTTCCTATGTTCAGGAACATTTTAGATTTTTGTAGCATCTCTCTAAAAGCATACTGCCCTCTACCTTCCTAGCCTTATTAACATTGAATGCTGGGGACTGATATAATCACCTGAGCTGTCTAAAGATGCACACGGGTACTGAATCATGCAGTTCTCTTACCGCTAAACTGCAAAACAGTATTCTTACATCTTCCTAAATCCAACATGGTATCAACCCTATTTTACTGTGAATTATAAGGAGGTTTGTAACTGATTATATCTGCTAATACTATAAGTCGCAGTGTTAATTAACAAAAGGACTACTCCTCTTTAATTGTTTTTACTGCTCCTCCCTATCTTAACTCAGTTCACTGTTTAAGTTAAGTACTGCCCCAAATTCTCAGTAGCTTCGGGCACTAAAAGAGTCATAGAAGTTTGAAAACGCTATAAAGTATTGCTATTTACTATGGTAACTTATCCAACTCTGTCTGTGAAGCATTTGTTTACTGTTTAAGTTTAGTACTGCTCTGAATTCTTAGTAGCTTCTGGTACTAAATTGAGTTATAAAGTTTGATAGAGCTACAAAGTACTGTTGTTGACTGTGATTACACAAGCAACTGTGTCTGCATAACATCTTTACCTGCTCTCTAAGTTGATACTCTATGCCTTTCTACCTTTTCTCTCTCTCTATATCTTACCAGCACTGTGTTCCAGCTTGTCCCTGCACCAAACACCTGCATTTTCCCAGCCGGACGCCTTGGAACATTAGGGCAAACTAAGGAAATTACCTTACAACTCCCAGAAAAGCTTTTCCTTTGAAAAGGCATTGAAAGTATGTATTGATACTGACACAAATAAATCGAAACAAGATAAATGTTAAACCTTTACTAGGTTAGGCAAGCTTTTCAGGTAGGCTAGCCAGCAGCCTAACCCCCCCCCCCGTCCTTCACTTCTTTCTTTTATATTATCCATACCTCCTCTTATTTATCCCCTTCAATCAAACTACTTCATCCTCACTCCCCTCTTAGACCCCCAAATCTAGCAGGAGACCTTTCCACTGCTATACAGTGACTGGCCACTAGGTGGCATCTCAGTAATTAGCTTTCTTAATAATTAGCTTTCTGTACTGTATTTTCTATCCTATTTCTGTATCCCTACCTCCATTACTCTGTTCCCAGTTTCCTCGGATTCACTTATATATCAACTCTCCTTTGTCCTAAGGCATCCTTAATCATTGTCTTCTCCTCTATCATCCTGACTTTCTTCCTTCTAGCCTCTGAACATTGTCTACATTCTCCCACTTTCAGACTTACCTGCTAAGTCTCTCACTTCACTGATTGTCTTCCTCTACATTCTGCACTCTTGTCTCTACCCACTCCGTTTCAGGCTCACTCCACTCCTCTACCCTACCTCCAATTCCCACCCACCCCCAGTGCTCCTACATTTATACCTCCAGAAACCACACCCCTACCTTACTCACACCAATCACACAAATCTCATCTATAACACTCCCACCCCTATCGTACACATCTCACCTACCAATTACCCAACTCTCCTCCTCCTCCTCTACCTCATACATACTTACTATTATTTCTCATTCTCGCCCTCATCTCCACTTTCTTAACAATGCACTCTACAGTGAACCCTTCACAAATTCAAATATTGATTATCATTTCACTTATAACTCCTCTAGCAACTACCTATATCTTAACCTCCTATGAACTACCTATGTACTCTATCCTTACCTTTCCCCCCATACACACCTCTACACCTATAACACCTTTTTCTGCAACCTACAATCTCATTTACAAACCCAACTACCTACTAGCCAAATACCACAGACTATCCCACATTACATTCTATAACCAAAAAACTAGAAAATTAATTGACTTCTTTTGTAAACCTCTCCAACCTAAACACTCAACACTCCCCCACTCACTATTGGATGGAGACATTCATCCAAACCCTGGCCCACACCATACCCAGACCATAGGAAACTACAACAATGACATAACTAGGGCTACACTACCTACCAAATCTACCAATTCACTCACTATAGCCCATCTCAACATACGTAGTATTTGTAATAAAATTTCTCAAGTCCATGCCCTCCTAGATGTCAACCAATTCGACATCCTATGCCTATCAGAAACATGGCTAAAACCTATCATTAAAGACAATGAAATCTCCCCACCTGGATATGACATCATTAGACTTGAAAGCTTAACAAAAAAGGGGGGAGGTGTAGCAATTCTCTATAAAACACAGCTACATATCAGCACTATAAATCTGAACCTTCCCCTAGTCAATAGTGCCGAAATAATTAGCTCTAAACTTCAAGTCAACAAAAGTACAGCTATATATATAATTTGTATATATCTTCCCCCAGGAAATAACATTAATGCTCTTGAGTGCATCCTTAGTTGGATCTCCACTAATCTCCCACAAGAAACATTAATCTTAGGTGACCTAAATATTAATTGGAATTCCTGTAATAATTCAAACCCCACCTCCTACATAAACCTACATGGCTTCTCACAACTAATTACCTGCCCTACCAGAACTAATAAAATCAATAACAAGGACACCACTTTAGACTGGATACTTACTAACACCCCCCAACAAACCTATAAAACTGGCTCCCTTCCAGACGATCTAAGTGACCACTCTTTAACTTATATTATTAGACATAAAACCATTTTTCCAAACACATTCAGAACATTACGTTCAAAAAAGCAATTTAACTCAGAATGTTTTCAAACAGAACTGAAGCAATGTAATTGGTCTCCTCTAAAATTTCTCCCTCTTAATGATGCAGTACAGTACTTCAATTCCACATTCTTATCTATCCTTGACCAGCACGCACCAATTCGCATTATCAGAACCAAAGCCAAACCAGCCCCCTGGTTGACCAACAATACTAGACAAAAAATCATTATCAGAAACAAATCCTGGGCAAAATGGCGTACCACTAAGAACCTGGCCGACCATCAAACCTTTAGAGAATGTAGAAACAGCACAAAAAAAGCCATCCTGACAGACAAAAAGAACTACTACCTTCCTCTACAACAAACATCCAACAAGGAACCTAAAACATTCTGGACCAGCATTAATAATCTTTTATCCCCAGGCCAGTCTATCACACCCGACCCACAAGATTCTAACCCGGACAATCCCACACAAACAGCTAATGCCTTCAATTCTTTCTTCACAAATACTATTCAAACTCTTGCTAGTCACCTATCTCCTGATACCTCTAAGCTACTTCCATCTTCTGCAGATCCAACCCCCTCATTTCATCTACTACCAATTTCTACTTCCTTTATCTCATCCTTACTCCAAAAACTTAAACCTACCACCCCCGCCACAGACAAACTTCCTGCTGAGTTCCTGCAAATAGGAGCTAAAGCCATTGCCTATCCCATTTCTATTCTGATAAACAGATATATTAATGAAGGAACTATCTCTTCAATCTGGAAGATATCTCATATCATTCCACTACATAAAGGGGGAAACTCTAATGACTTCTCTAACTATCGTCCCATAGCACTACTATCCCCTATTGCTAAAATTATGGAAAAATGTATCCATAAACAACTACTAAACCACCTTCTACAAAACAACCTACTTGCTAATTGTGCGCATGGTTTTAGACCTTCCCAGAGTACCACCACTGCACTGCTCTCATTTACAAACTATTAACCACCAACTACTTCTGCACATTCTGAATTCTCTATCACTTGATCCTCCTTCCATAACTTTGTTTAAATCTTACCTAGAAAACCAACAGCAGGCAGTAAAATTCACTATCTGATCATATTCCCATCTCTCTAGGGGTGCCACAAGGCTCCATTTTAGGCCCACTTCTTTTTTCCATCTTTATCAATGACCTGCGATCAGCTATCCCAAATACTATCTGTATTCAATATGCTGACGATTCTACTATAATCTGCACATCTACCTCTCAAACAGAACTCCAGTTTCTTACCCAAAAAGTCTTTAACACTGTAGAACAACGGTTCTTTCATCGCTGCCTACTACTTAACCCCAAGAAAACTAAACTGCTTCTCTACTCACCAACCCGAAAGCACATCCCCTTACACTTCACTATCAGTTCCAATAACGGTACTACCATTTCTCCTGACGCTACCACAAAAGTATTAGGAATAACAATAGACAACAATCTAAACTTTGACAATCATATCAACACAACAATAAAATCAGTGAACAAAAAAATAGGAACCCTATACAGAATCAAACCCTTTCTTACTCCACTTGCAAGAACTACATTAGCTAGAACTCACCTAATCTCTACTTTACTCTATGCTTCCCCCATATACACCAATCTATCAAAAAAAAGCCTCAATAAACTAATAACATCTTACAATAATGTTGCTAGATTTGCTACAGGATGCCCTTTTAGAACCCATCACTGCCTGAACCTAAAACAACTAGGTTGGCTAGAACTTCCTAATCAGCTCGAACTTCAACAACTCATAATAGCCCACAAAACCCTGTACCAACCCACCAAAACACCAATACTCTCTAGCCACATCGCACCTTATTATAATCAGAAACATCTACACTCTTCAAACAAACTATTGATCAAAACAACCATATCCAATAACTCTGTAGGTGACTGCCTGTTCTCAAACTCTGTTGGAAAAATATGGAATAAACTACCCTCGGATATCTCATCCCAGACTTCTCTCCCACTTTTTAAATGCTTCTAAATGGTACCTCAATAAAAATGGCTATGTCCTTGTACTAACTAGACTCACTCTGTTTTCTTTTCTTTTCTTTACTTTTCTTCTTCCCTATTTTTTCTTCCTAAACCCCTTTCAGCTTTTCTTTACCTCTCATTACACTTTAGCATTCTTCTGATAAATTTATGTTTAGATTCTTTAGATTATCTAGAGATAGTTATGAATTAAAATGGATATTAGATTTGGCTGCACACATCCTCCTGGTATTAACAACCAAGTTTCTATTAAACCTGTTTTGGAAGCCAGATAGACTTTTAGAACTGAATACTGATGGTTGGCCTTTAGTTAACTTTGGCTCCCAGTTTTTAGCTATTTTTTTATGTTTTTTATATGTATTGTTTTTTGTATAACATCTTTTTATTAATTTTTCATTTAATAATATTTAAAGCTACAGTTTTAATATATTATATCATGTTCAGATTGTCTGCCTATTTATTTATTCCTGTATATATTTATAATATTTATTTATTTATTTATTCATTTATATATGAATGATGAATAGTATATGTAAAGTATTTGCATATTACATTGTCTAGTTTTTGCAATGATTAATTAAACACTTACCTTTAACAGTTTATACACATTTGTATTGATATGTTAAGATAAATTAAAATTATATTCATATTTACACATAATTAAATTTATATATGTTTTTTATATTCATATTCATAAGGACTTATTATTTATATTCCATATTTCATATCTTGTTAGATTTACATTGTTCAATTTTTAAATATTTATGAGTAATATTAAATTCACTATTTTCATTATAATAACTGAGCCCACCGCTACACCTATGAATTTATTAAAGATTAACAAACAAACCTGGAAGATTTATTGCTATCATAGCACATTTATATTTTATCTTAGAAGATATCCATTCATTAATCTTTACATAAAAAATGTTTATACATGTTATTATTGATCCTGCTTTGAATTCAATATATTTTTTATAAGTGCTTATTTGTTGTTATTATATGTATTTATTGTGCTTTTCTACATTTAGATGTGGTGATTTAGTTATCTATTCATTTATGGAACACTCGCTGTCAGCGTCAATTAGTGTTGACAACAAGCCAGCTGGAGAATGGTTCATGAACAGAAATCTTGGGCCTTTTTTAATTAATTTTCTAATTGTTCATTTGTCTGTATAAATAGATGCTCTGAATTTTATATGTACTCTCTCTGAAGAAGCGTGTGTGGACACGAAGCAAGCTAACAATACGCTTTGTCCGTCCTATATACTGGATTTATTGGAAAAGAAAAGTGACTTTTTTTGTTTGACTTGTCTTGTTCAATTTTATGTTATGTGATGAGTCTTTGGACATATTAATATTAATAGTTTATTCTCCTCATGTTTAGATTCTTTGTATTGCAATGATTATTGGGATATGGACATCACGTAGGTTGTAGTTTATGTATTTTTTTGGTTTTAAGATTGCAATTTGCAATTTCCTAAAAAAAAAAACACTATTTGGTTTGCTGTTAGCATTATATTTGTTATAACTTCTATTGTAACACCTTCTTAAACCTTGTAATAATTACTGGAGCTTTTCTCCCCAGGCCTCTACTGAAAATGGACATATATCCAGATAGACTACAAGTTTCTGAGCTGCCCATACCTTACTTGGATAGAGGGAACTTTCTCTGTTCACCTGTGAGAGAGGGGAACTTTGAGCAGCCATCTGTCCCTGGAGGAGTGGTTCCAGCCTAGAAGTTAGTAGTTTAAAAACCGCATTTGCACATTTTTGTGCACCAGGCTAGCTAGGGATAAATTATTCCTGGCTCCAATAAGTCTCCTCTTCAGTTTTTCACTTGAAAGTAATCTAACTTTCAACCTAAGCACTCAAAAAGCATCCTACAGTCCATCACTTGCTCAGACCTAATAGCAAGCACTAATATACCCCGACACTTGATTGCCCAGCAGAGCAAGGCTCTTTATCCACCCCTCACCAACCAAACGACTAAGCAGCTCACCCTACTATTCAGGTATGACCGAAGGGCAACTTCAGGTGTACTCTCCAGTCCAGCTGGTGAACCTGAGTATCCTGAGGCAATGTTACAACTGCCTCATGTACACAGACAGCCCTCTCCTCCTACCACAAAACACAAACATATGCGAGATATGCAAGAGACTAAGGTCTCTACACCCAAGTCTGGAACAGACAGTCATGAGGAGAAGGTTAACACTTGCACCACACCTCCAGCCTCACATAGACCTACTAAACCAGCACTGGCAAAAAATACACATAAATACACCAAATCATACTCGGAGGCTCTAAATAAAATCCTGCAAGAGCATCAGAGAGATTCAAAGCAGACACCCAACAAACCTGCTCCTCCCGTCACAAACCAGACAACACATAAAACACAAAATCAATGTGCCGCACAATCACAGCTCTTAAGGCGAAATAACATACCTAACACACTAGTAATAGGTGACTCTATAGTCAGGCACACTGATGCCCAACTCACTAGGCTGGACAAGGAGAAGATTACTGTTAGCTGCCTGTCAGGAGCCAGAATCTGCCACATAACACAAGCACTCAGGTCACTCCAGAACAAGTACAAATATGACTCTGTCATTGTTCATGTTGGTGTGAATGACCTGAGACTTACCTCCCTGGACTACATGAAAAGAGACATGGAAGAGCTCTCTGATCATGTAGCCCAGCCGTGTATGACTCTGACCCTGAGTAGCATCCTGCTCTCACCAAGAATGATACCTCAGTATAAAGAAAAAATTATCAATTTCAACAATTGGCTAAGCTTCTGGTGTCATTCAAAGGGGATCCAGTGTCTGTCAGCCTGGGATGACATGCTCGACAAGTTGCGTTGCTTCGCAAGAGATGGCTTGCACCTGTCACCCTTTGGCTTTTAAATACTGGCCAAGGCTCTTGCTGCCTCCATAGTGCCTTTTTTAGGCAAGGCTCAAAATTCAAACCCACCTCTGTAAACAGCACAAGTAAAAAAATGAGGGTTATGCTACTCAACGTCAGGAGTTTAAATCTCAAAATGCATGCACTTGAAGCACTCCTAAGTATGGAGAACGTCGACATCTGTGCAGTAACTGAAAGCTGGTTCAAGGCTCTAGAGAGCACTCCAGCACTACTGGGCTACAACTCATACCACACATTTCGGCCACAGAACATGAACCGAAACACAAAAGGAGGGGGTGTATCCATATTCATCAAGGGTACCCACACCTCCAGGTTAGTGGTGCAGCATGATATCTCTGAGATCATCTATGTGCAACTAACATCATACAAATCTGCAATGAAAATTGTGGCCTGCTACAGATCACTCTCCATGACCCAGGACCACCACTCTGCCATTCTGGAGACACTGGAAAACATGAAGGTCCTACCGAACACCCTGATATTGGGCGATTTCAATTGCCCTACCATTAACTGGGAAAACTACTTGAGTACAAACTCCCAGGCTTGCCACTTCCTGGAATTTATCAACTCAAATGCCCTGGATCAGCTGGTAAACTCCCCTACCAGAGGCCACAACATATTGGACCTGGTCATCACCAACATGGGTGACAGGTGTTCCGCACCAGAGGTCAACCTGTCACTGGTTAGATCAGACCATAAACTAATCACTCTAGATGTCTACACCCCACCACCATCCCCAACCAAGGAAACCACAGTGAAAAACATTTCTAAAGCAAACTTCACCTTACTTAAGGTAAAGGTGGTAAGTTTCACAGCCCCCACGCTAAAGGATAACACTGCCCAAGATGCAGAATCCTTTACAATTGCACTCTATGAGCACTTACAAGGATGCATGGATTGTGCCATCCCTAGCAAAACCAAGACTCAACAAAAGGAGGAAACTAGTTCAGAAAAAAAGCAAATCCCAAGAAGGAAGGATATCCCTGATCACTATCAGTAAGAAACTAAGGTCCCTCATAAAATCATCCAAGGCTAACTTCAAAAGAAAAATAGCCAAGGATTTGAAAGATAACCACAAAGCCTTCTTTAGCTATGTCAAGAATCTAAATGGCAACTGGCAGATATGCTCTGAGCTAGTGCAAAATAGCACAAAATATACTGAACCTACTGATACCGCCAACATTCTGGCAGATATATTCAGTGCAAACTTCACCTCCCTCTCACCTTCAAAAGGGCCCACAACAATACCAGAAAAGTGTAGTGTCCCGGAAATCACAGAAGCACAGGTGAAAACAGCTCTTTCAAAAACCAAAAACACAGCATCAATGGGGCCAGATGGTGTCCCAGACTGTGTCTTGCACGAACTACAGAACGAACTAACCGCACACCTAAACACGCTGTTCAACCTCAGCCTCTCCACAGGCTACATGCCCATAGAATGGCACACAGCAACGGTTATTCCGCTCCACAAAGGAGGAGCCACAACTGACCCTGGTAACTATCACACCATAAGCCTGACTAGCCTGGTCTGCAAGGCTATGGAGCGCATCATCATGGAACTCATTAACAAAGACATTGGGAACCTCCAAACACTTGACCAGACCCAGTTCAGCTTTGTTAAGGGCAGATCATGCCTACTAAACCTGATTGACTTCTTTGAGACAGTCACCAAGGCCATAGATGAAGGAAAGGTGGTTCACACAGCCTACCTTGATCGTGCCAAGGCATTCAACACCATTCCTCACTCGGGTATTATAGAAAAACTTACCACCCTGAACATAAACACCTATATCACAAGATGGATTTCCAATTGGCTTACAGACAGAACTCACACGGTAAGAATAGTGGGCTCCAGGTCCAACTCTAAACCAGTCACAAGTGGTGTCCCACAAGGCTTGGTCCTGGGACTCCTACTGTTCGGCATATACTTCTCAGAAGTACAGGCAAACACAGGAGGACTATGGCTAACCAAGTCTTCCGATGACTGCAAACTGGGAGTCATAATTGACTCTCCGGCTGACATGGACATCCTTCAAAAAGGTCTTACTGAGACAGACACCTGGTCAAGGCCTCAAGCTAAATGCCAAAAAATACATAGTAATCCCATATGAGAAAAACAAAACACCCACGAATTACCACATAGGCGGCAGCCCCCTTAATACAGAAGAGGTAATAAGAGATCTGGGAACCCAGGTAAATAGTAATCTCTCCTTTGACAATCATATTGCCAAAGTAGTTAGGAAATCCTTCTATGTGGCCCATCTAACTACTAAAGGGTTTGCATCTAGAAATAAAGAGGTTATAGTGCCCCTATACTCGTCACTCATCAGACCCATCATAGAGTACAATGCCCCATTTGGGATGTACCACACAAGACACTTCCAACAGCTGGAAAGACCACAAAAGTACCTCACCAAGAGGATTACTGGCCTCAAACATATGTCCTATGCATCCCAACTGGAAAAACTCCAGCTGTACTCAGTGGCATATCACTTACTCAAAGATGATCTCTGCCTGACTAACAAAGCCATCTCAGAATTGATGGACATGCTCCACCTAAAGAAATCCAAGTCACAGTGAGCCACGCACTCTAGTGAGCTAAACCTCACCACAACAATAAATAGAACATGCTGGAGGGATAGATTCCTGTCACAGAGACTCCCCATGCTTTGGAACAAAATTCCTAACTACATTAGGCAGAGCCCCTCACTAACACTCTTCAAAAGAAACCTTGACGAGTGGATGGGAAACAGAAAATACACTTCTGGGATCACTTCATCGGCTCTGCTTGACAGAAGCTCAGTTAATTAATCAATGGGGTGGCGAAAGCTGACACACTCTGGCTTGGCTTATAAATGCCATTGGGCAGTTAGCCTAGTACCTACCTATGAACCTATAAACTTGGGACAGTCTGTAAACTCAGGGACAGGTACGTATTATGGTGGAATGTCAGAGTTTGTGTGTGTGTGTGTGTGTGTGTGTGTGTGTGTGTGTGTGTGTGTGTGTGTGTGTGTGTGTGTGTGTGTGTGTGTGTGTGTGTCTACTGTTAAGCAATGCCGTACCAGTCTTAAAGTGTGTTTCTTGTTTTCCCCTCACAAATGGCGAGGTGGGTCAGGGTCCCTCCTGCAGGCAATCTGATGTTGGTGTCCATACAGACACTGAAAATGACTATAGGTGTGTTGGGGCACAGGCAGGGTTGTCAGAGGCCAAAATTGCACCATCATTTGACATCCCCCTGCTCTCATATCTCACAAGGGGTATGGCACTGTGGTGACACCTTGGCTGTGCCATATCTTGGGTACGGGTGAACATGTCACAGGTCTATATAACAGTTACTGCCTGTGCCACATGGCTGATATGTCTGGGGGTGGTGTATACAGGTGAGTGCATTCTGGCTGCTATTAGCAGCCCTTCTACAGTGGACAATGGTAGTTGTACTGGGTAGTACACAACACATGTCAATGTTGTTCTTGTTTTATTGGAGCTTTTCTCCCCGGGCCTCCACTGAAAATGGGCTCACACCCAGACAGACTATCCCGGTCAACAAATGTAAAATAGAAAAATAAAGAAAATAAAATGTTTGTGTGTAACACACACAGAGGCTTTGGTGTTGATGCACTACACAGAGAATACTGTACACATCGATGTATGTATCTGTGCAAGGAACCCATTGTAGCCTATGTAATTCCACCAAGCCAGACTAGGCACAACAACACATTGGGGAATAAGCAGTCTGCTAGTTTAATGTCATTGACGATGGTACTGGCAGGATATATGTCTCCTTCCCCAATGTAGTGCAGTCCTCAACTCGGTAAACATATGTGTGCTGGTGTGGGTGGCACACCCCTACCCTTTGGAGGGTGAGAGGTGTTGTAGAACCACAGATAGTGTGATAGACAACTACCTAACCAGTTAACATGAACTGTACAGTATTACAGCCAGCTAAGCAGGGGGATACACTCAACAGTAACTGCAATGATGTTGGGTATGTTCAAAACAGCCACACCCAGCTATCTATAACAACCCCAGTATCACTGCACACCTATACAGTGGGGAAGAGGCCATTTACACATCTAACACTAGTTGTGATGGAATGTATGTCCACAGGATGATAACTGTGAAATGTTAGCATATTCCAGGCAGTTCTTGGACAGATGACCTCCTGTGACATGTATATTCTGCAAACTGAAGTCGATTCCTACACGCACATTCTTACCCATACAGAAACAAATAAAACACAAACCATATTACTCTTTTCCAATTATAAGCAGGGGAACAAGCTCCCCTGCACCCCCCATTGGGGGGGCTGCACCACCCACACCCCCTGCTACTGATATATATATATATATATATATATATATATATATATATATATATATATATATATATCAACTCAAAGATTGCACTTAATGTACTGAAGTGCAATATCGGAGTTGTTATATTTAAAAAGCAGGGGGAGTGGAGGGTGCAGCCCCCCACATGGGGGTGCAGGGGTGCTTGCCTTCCTGTATATAGTTGAAGGGTAATATGTTTCTGTATGTACTTGTGCTGGAATATAGTAAGTGTTAGTATATTGTGTGTTTTCAGGATTTTGAATTTTCAGGATTTTGAACTTTCAGGATTTTGGGCTTTCAGGATTCTGTAGCGATCCTGTGTAGACATATATAGATGTGTATATATATATATATATATATATATATATATATATATATATATATATATATATATATATATATATATGTGTGTGTGTGTGTGTGTGTGTGTGTGTGTATATGTATATGTATATATATATATATATATATATATATATATATATATATATATATATATATATATATATATATATATATATATATATATATATATATATATATATATGTTTAACATATGTCCAGAACATGGAGTGGAGTCTTACCTCAGCACCAATAGTCTCAACCTCTTAGTGCAAAGGGATGTCATGTACATATTGCAGGTATAAATGTATACTGTTGCTACTGTAACATGGGTTGTCTTAACAGCAATGTTGTGTGTGAGAGGTCACATCTGCTATTGACGCAAATTTTGAGAGAAAAATTGTCAAGGACTCAAAAGACAATCATAAGGCCTTCTTTAGCTATGTTAGAAACCTAGGAGGAAACTCCCAGATATGCTCAGAATTAGTTCAAAATGATGTGAAGATTACTGAACCTACACACATTGCCAACATACTGGCTGACAGGTTCAGTGCAAACTTCTCCCCCCCCCCCCCCAAAAGGAGAGATATCTATACCAGAGGATTGTAGCCCCCCAAACATCTCCAACGCCCAGGTAAGAACTGCTCTCTCCAAGGCAAAAAACACAGCATCCATGGGTCCGGATGGTGTCCACAGCTGTGTGCTCCACGAACTCAATAAGGAATTAAACCCACAGTTAGGACAGCTGTTTAATCTTAGCCTCACCTCAGGATATGTACCCAAGGAGTGGCGCACGGTGACTGTGGTCCCACTTCATAAGGGCGGTGCCTCCACCGACCCTGGAAATTACCGTCCCATTAGCTTGACAAGCCTTATCTGCAAAGCCATGGAGAGGATCATAATGGAACTCATAAATAAAGACATAGGGAACTTGCAGACTTTGGATCCATCCCAGTTTGGCTTTGTCAAAGGCAGATCATGCCTCTTAAACTTGATTGACTTTTTTGAAACAGTCACCAAGGCCATTGATGAAGGCAAGGCAGTCCATACAGCCTACCTCGACCTGGCAAAGGCCTTCGACACAATACCCCATTCAGGTATCATTGAAAAACTCATCAGCTTAAATGTAAACCCATACATCACAAGATGGGTTGCAAACTGGCTAAGTGACAGAACCCACATGGTCAGAGTTGCTGGCGCCATGTCAGACTCAAAGCCTGTCACAAGTGGTGTCCCACAGGGCTCAGTCCTGGGACCACTCTTGTTTGGCATCTGCTTTTCTGAAGTACAAGCAAACACAGGAGGGTTATGGCTGACAAAGTTTGCAGATGACTGCAAACTGGGCGCCATAGTCGAAAACACATCTGACACAGATATCCTTCAGAAGGGCCTCACAGAAATGGATAACTGGTGCCAGAGCCATGGCCTAAAGTTAAACGCCAAGAAATGCATAGTCATACCCTTCGGGAAAAACAAGGTTACCCCTAGCTACCATATAGGTGGCAATCCACTGAGCACAGAAGAAGTCATCAGGGATCTGGGGACCCAGGTTGACAGTAACCTTTCGTTTGACACTCATGTTGCCAAAGTAGTTAGGAAAACCTTCTACATTGCCCACCTGATCATGAAGGGATTCACATCTAGATCTAGGGATGTCATCGTCCCCCTGTACTCATCACTCATTAGACCTATGATTGAGTACAATGCCCCATTCGGAATGTGTCTGACCCAACACCTGCAGCAGCTGGAAAGACCCCAAAAGTTCCTCACCAAAAGGATAAAGGGTCTCAAAATATGTCTTATGCTGCCAGACTGAAAGAACTCCAGCTCTATTCAGTCGCATACCGCTTGCTCAGAGGTGACCTGTGCCTGACATATAAGGCCATGTCAAACCCAGATTTGATGAATATGCTTCACCTCAAAAAATCTAGATCCCTCAGAACCACAAGGGCGGGAGACTTTAACCTTGACACGGTTATTAATAGAACATGCTGGAGGGACAGATTCATCACCCAGAGACTCCCTATGCTGTGGAACAAAATCCCGGTACATGTGAGGCAGAGCACCTCGCTGGCCTTGTTCAAGAGAAATCTTGACCAATGGATGGGAGATCGCAGATATACCAGAGGGATTACTTCAGTGTCACTGCTTGACAGAGGCACAGCAAAATAATAGGCATAGTTTTCTTCAAACTAAAGGGGTGGCGAAAGCCACATAACTATGGGCTAGGCTTATAAATGCCCTTGGGCAGATAGCCTAGTATGAACCTATGAACCTATGAACCTATGAACATGTACGCCATCAGTTACTGACAGACATCCTAAGGTCATCATAGTACAGTACCACAGATATCACAGTAATGGTCCTTTGGAATACAGTAGAGATATGACCAATAAATGTGCACAGTCTGACACACTCTGGTCAGTCCAGAGGTATACACAGAATCCCTTAGTACAAGACAAGTGGGCCAAGCCTGACAATGTGGATGTCAACAGCCATGTAAATGGGTATATCACATAAATACTGGAATACATATGCCCACACAGTTTATGCATTCACACACTCCTGTCTTTCCTGACACATAATAACCAGTGGTGCAGAGGTCACATGGCCACATACTACCCACTAGTTAGTGACATACATTGTACAGCATCCCACTGCTTTGCCTGGCAGCAGTACATCTGACAAATATCTGGACATAACATCGCACTGGGTAAGAACACTGAGCTGCTAGGCATGTGCAACTACAGGCAGACTGCCACAACACTGGCCTACATTTCTTATGGGGGATACACGTGTACCTGCAAATATAGCAGGCTATACAGGCATGTCACAGCACAGAGTAACAGACATCTGTGTGAAAGTGCATAACCACAACCAATGTGAAAACAGCCACAGCCACATATGGTAAGTGAGCTTAATATTACAGTACATGGATTGTCTTATCAACACCATCCTTATATGTGCCACTCATACACTAACCCTAGATATACTGGGCCACTACACAGTGTAGTCCAATGCCAGACTGTGGTATGGAACATGTATGTGTTTGGCCCTACAAACATGTAAACCAATAAGGTACCATACAGTGGAGCAGCATGTAACATCAGATAGAACATGACCAAGAACAATGACATCTACCACAGTCTGTACACAGGCCAAGGTACATATTCGCAATACACACACTGTCAACAATCACCATAAGTACACAGACCTCACCACTGTACACACTACCACAGAATGACCAGGTTATGTCCTCAAATATACCCCCTACTATACATAACATGTCTAGCAGTCTGATATCTCACTGGTTTGTTATCAGGTATGATGTCAATAAATAATGGTGTACTGAACATATGCACCTCTTACTGCATGACATATGAACAAAGGTTGACAGAGTTGTGGTTGGAAGCACAAACACAGGGCCAATATTGACATGTTGCTGTGATAACCTCATACATTTACTGGTGTAACAGGGTTTGTTGTGACATATGTCCTATGAGGGATATGAAGTCAATAACTCTCATGGATGTCACCATGTACTGACTGCAATCCTCAGACTATGCTTCTGCAGTTCTAAGATAGGTAATCTGTGAGTAACACAAGACACATAAGACTCCAAACACTGTCCAGTCTGCAGATAACCCTACAGGTGGGAATTTCCTCAACCACATAACATTGTCATGACAGGTATTAAATCATGTAGACCAGCCATATCCATACAAACCCTGTTAAACCAACATTACACCAAATGCAGAAGAGCAAAACTTACATTTTGTAGTCATGTCTGGAACATCCCCCTCCCGTTTGTTGGCCTGTCTCAACAGTGTATGTTGTTAGAGATATATCCCAACCATCTGTGATGCTAATTGCCAAACACCGACATGAAGTCCTGCTCACAGTGAATGAAAAGGGCCAACACCCACATGATGTTCCTAGTTATAGGAGTGGGTTTCCATGCAATTGGCTATGGGAATGTTACCAGAGCTGTTCAACATGCAATCAGCTAGTGGAGGGCTGCAATTCATGCACAGGCCATCAACTGATCATGAGCATCACTTACAAAATACAAGCAGGTGCCTAAGAAAAGCAGGTGTACTTCTCCACATCCACCAGAGAGGGAGTGAGAGAGACAGACAGAGACAAAGTAAGACTGACATCAGAAGGCATGCTTCAGTAGGCCAATGGGAGGTGTAGTGAGTGTGAATGGAGTCCAAATCATTATACTCCACACACACACACACACACACACACACACACACACACACACACACACACACACACACAAACACACACAGACTTGCCAGTACTAACATGCATGGGTGCATTGCTTCACAGGTGTGTAGTGTTTGACTGTGCCAGAAGGCTGTACAAGGCTAGGTAAAGAGTATACCTTGGCATCAGGCCACAAGACAATGGTCTGCAGTGTTGCTCAGGGATGTAGTGTCTGGATTAGCCCACAAAAGTGGTTTTTTTATTCACCATCCACTCACATGGGTTACTATTGTGGGTAGCCAGTGCTGTGCAATGCCTGCCATGTATATGTTCTATATTCCATAACATGGATGGTGTCTGGGATGTGCACACATTCCACATGCATTTTCTCTGACATGTGGAAGTGTACCTGGGGTGTTTGGCGCATGTTTTGTAGACAGATTGTTATCATCAGATGTGCCATTCCTGACCGCATGTGGTGAGAACTGGCAATAGAAACCAGGTTGACCCTGCACCTACATTGACAGCATGATACAGGTATTCACTGGTGTCAGTGGCATCTGTCCATACAGGGCATATGTGTAAGGCATGGTATTTCCTTTGTGGGTTACATTTGCTGGCTCTACAGTTGTTGTAGGCGTCCAGTGGGGAACATAGCAAAGGACCACTATATGCAATGATTTTCCTATTGTAGGGATGGGACAGGGTGCCATGTCTCTTTATTCCACTGCAATCACACCATGGTTACTGTCTGTGGCAATATGCAGTGAACTACCAACATAGTGGTTGTTACCTAGGCAAGTGTGTTTGTGTATGAGACATGGGTGTAGAGTGTTCTCTGAGTAATACAAGGGTTGCCTATACTGTCCCCAATCCATGATGTCACATGTAGGGGCATGGATTGTCTACCCCAGCCTCTCTGCTGATTGACACCTGTTGTCCTTGTAAGGTGGACATTGTGACATATAATAGGTCCCCCATATAAGAAATTTGCAAAATGCTCTGTACAATGAGTCCTGTCATTACACACACACGACTACCCCCACACAGGATACTAATGACAAACACACGCACAGAGTCTCACAGTTACCATGTCTGAGATTAGAACTCCTACCTAACTAGTACATCACACTACAGCATTATGCAGTTACAGCAAGTGCCACTGAGTTTACTGGGCTACTCTTTCCCCAAAGGTGTATTTCAAAGTGAATGACATCAGCAGGCTTGCTAAAGTAGGGCAATGGAAGTTGTAGTGACTTTGACTGGCCTCAAAAGCATTGATCCCTACACAGACAAACGAACACACACTCAAAGTTTTACAGTTTCTTGTCTGAGATTAGATTTCCTACCTAACTAGTACATCACATTACATCGTTACACAGTTATAGCACGCACCACAGAGGTTATTGGGTTACACTCTCCCTAAAGGTGTATTTCAAAGTGAATGACATCAGCAGGCTTGCCAAAGAAGGGCAATGGAATTTGTACTGACTGTGAATGGCCTCAAAAGCATTGATCCCTACACAGACAATCAAACAAACACACACAAAGTTTTACAATTGCCAGGTCTGGGATTAGAACTCCTACCTAACTAGTACATCACACTACAACATTATGCAGTTATAGCACCACCACACAGCTTACTGGGGTACTCCTTCCCCAAAGGTGTATTTCAAGGTGAATGCCACCAGCAGGCTTCCCAAAGTAGGGCAATGGGGAGTGTAGTGACTGTGAATGGCTACAAAAACATTGATCCTTACACACACACACACACACACACACACACACACACACACACACACACACACACACACACACACACACACAAAACCAACCACACACACACATACACACACACACACACACACACACACACACACACACACACACACACACACACACACAGTTGTCATGTCTGGAATTAGAACTCCTACCTAACTAGTACATCACACTACAGCATTACACAGTTATAGCATGTGCCACAGAGCTTACTGGGCTACTCCTTCCCCAAAGGTGTATTTCAAAGTGAATGACATCAGCAGGCTTGCCAAAGTAGGGCAATGGAAAGTGTAGGTCATAGGTTCAAAGGTTGGTACTAGCCTATCGGCACTAGGGCCTATACATGCCTAGCCATGACAATTCCTTGGATATGTCTTCACACAATATTTACTTCCCTGGACCCCTGTCTAGCAAGGTGACTGACATGATCCCCGGAGTCAATTTCCTATCTCCCATCCAATCATCAAGGTTCCTTTTGAAAAGGGTCAAAGAGGCACTCTGCTTGACATGTATGGGCAGTCTATTCCAGAGTCTGTGGAGTCTCTGGGTCAGGAACACATCCCTCCAGCATGTTTTGTTCATTGTGATGACAAGGTTTGGATCCCTGGAGCATGTGGCTGTGAGGGATTTGGATTTCTTTAAGTGTAACATGTCGAACAGCTCTGGGTTTGACATGGAATTGTATGTTAAGCAGAGATTGCCTCTTATTACATGAAATGTTACAGAGTATAGCCAGATGATTTTCAGATGGTCAGCATAGGGCATCTGGTTAAGGTCTGTGATTCTTTTAGTGAGGTATGTCTGCAGCCTTTCTTGTTGTTGCAGATGTCTTGTGACGTACATACCAAACGGGGCATTGTAGTCTGTACTGGGTCTACTGAGAGATGACTACAGTGGGCAATGGCCTCCTTTTTCCTGGATGAAAAGCCTTTAGTGATGAGGTGTGCCACATAGATGGATTCCCTGACTGTTGTGGTGATGTGATTATCAAAGGTGAGACCACTGTCCACTTGTGTCCCTAAGTCTCTTATCACACTTTAGGTGTTTAGTGTACTGCCACCTATATGGTATGTCATGGGTACATGTCCTTTCCCAAAGGGCATATTTATACATTTCTTGGCATTGAGCTTGAGGCCATGGCTCAGGCACTAAGCATCTCTTTCTGTAAGGCCCTTCTGTAGAATATCCACATCATGTGGGGATTCAATATTGGGTCTCAGTTTGAAGTCATCTGTGACCTTTGTTAGTCCCTTAGTGTTGGCCTGTACGTCAGAGCAGTAGATGCCAAACAAGAGTGGTCCCAGGACTGAATCCTGAGGTTCTCCAACTGTAACTTGTCTGGGCTGGATTTGGAGTCACCTACTTTTACAGTGTGGGTTCTGTCAGTACAGCAGTTGGCAACCCATCAGGTGATGTAGGCCTTAATGGCCAGCTTAGTACATTTATCTATGACTCCAGACTGGGGGATGGTGTTGAAGGACTTGGTGAGGTCCGGATTGGCTGTGTGAACCACCTTACCCTTGTCCACAGCTCTGGAGACTGATTCAAAGATGTCAATCAGGTTCAGGAGACATCATCTGCCCTTCACAAACCCAATCTGGGTGGGGTCCTGTGTTTGCAGGTTGCCAATGTCTTTGTTTATAAGTTCCATGATAATACATTCCATGGCTTTGCAGATCAAGCACATCATGCTGCTGGGGCAGTAGTTCCCAGGATAAAAGGTGGATTCCCCCTTGTGGACTGGGATAACTGTAGCTATGTGCCACTCATTGGGCATGAAGCCTGAGGTGTGGCTATGATTAGACATGGCACGTAGGTGAGGTGCCAGTTCATTTTGTAGTTTATGTAGTACACAGCCCGGGATGTTGTCTAGTCCCATGGATGCTGTTTTCTTAGCTCTGGAGAGTGTGGGTTTTACCTGTGTGGCCGTTATTACCGGAATCTGGCAATCTTTCAGTATTGAGATGAGCCTTTTAGGGGGTGGGAAAGGGGTGCAGTCAGCACTGAATTGATCTGCCAGGATTTTGGCAATATCTTTGGGATCAGTATATTTAATGCCATCCTATTGTAGCTCAGAGCAGATTTGAGCATTGCCATTTAGATTCCTGACATAGCTATGGAATGGCTTGCAGTTGTCTTTGTCATCTTTGGCTGTATTATGTTCGTAACTAGCTTTGGGGGATTTTATGAGGGATCTCAGCTTCTTAATGAAGCTGGTAAGGGAGTATTTTGCATCCTGGAAATTCCATCTTTTCTGCAACAGTTTCTTCCTTTTGTTGTACATTTTGTTTATGGCAGGGGACCACCACATTGGCTTCCTTTTTGGTGGGGAGCATCTTGGTTCTATTTGGGATAGCACGATTCATGGATGAGTGGATGTGTTCATACAGTGCCTAAGTGCAGGATTCAGCAGTCGTCCTTTCAGTCCTTTCAGTTCCCATCTGCATGGGTGTCATAACATTAGTCATGTCTGACATGTGTAGCATGAAGTTGGCTTTAAAGATGTGTGTTAAGGAGGTTTCCTTACTGGGGTGTGGGGGAGGGACGTGGGTGTTAAGGGTGATTAGCTTACGGGCAGACCTGACCACCAATGCGGTGATCATAAGTGTGGAGCATTGATTTCCCATGTTGGTAACGTGCAGGTCTAGGATATCGGAGCCCCTGTTGGGACTATGGGTTACTTGATCCAGGGCATTGTGAATTATGACTTCCAAGAATCGTTGGGCACATGTGTTGGTACACAAGTAGTTTTACCAGTTAATGGCAGGGTAGTGTAAGTCACCCAGTATTAGGGTGTTTGGTTGTATCATAATATTTTCCAGTATGTTTAGAAAGGTGTAGTGGGACTGTTAGAGCATGGTGGGGGATCTGTAGCTAGCTATACAATTTGGATTGCAGTCTTACCTAGTGTTAGTTGCACCGAGAGTATTTCAGATGCATTCTGTTGGGCAAGTAGCCTGGTGGTGTGAATATCCTTGGTAAATATGGATACTCCTCCACATATAGTGTTTTGGTCCTGGTTTGGTGGCTGACAGGTGTGGTAAGAGCTGTACCTGGTATTGCAGGGTTTCTCTCTGGAGCCTTGTATCAGGTCTGTGTTACTGCACAGATATCAATGTTCTCCATTTGTAGGAGTGCCTAGTGACTGTGAATGGCCACAAAAGTATTGATCCCTAAACACACACGCACACACACGCACACACACGCGCACACACACACACACACACACACACACACACACACACACACACACAGTTTCACAGTTGCCATGTCTGGGATTAGAACTCCTACCTAACTAATACATCACACTACAGCATTACACAGTTATTGTACATGCCATGGAGCTTACTAGGCTACTCCTTCCCCAAAGGTACATTTCAAAGTGAATGACATCAGCAGCCTGCCAAAGTAGGGCAAAGGGGAGTGCAGTGTGTGTGTGTGGATGGGCTACAAACCATTCATCTGGAAGCAGACACACAGCAGTCAAGCACACACAGGTTTATATTTCACAGGTACGTGTATACAACTGCTAGATGAATACTGACTTGTACAGTCATGTTACACAGTTACCACAAGCACCACAGACACTATAGTGCTGAGGGATACCAGAGGCAAATGTCTACAGTGATTGACATTTGCACATTATGTGGTTTTAGCCAATTGGATGTGCACTGGGTGGGACAGGCCTCATGATGGGAGGCTCTTTGTCACTGTCTGTCACTCTCTTCCACACATCTATGTATGTGCAAGTTTGGCTTATTATAGTGTGTTGCCCTTGGATATATGTATGTATTCCTATCCAATGTGTGCGCACGGCATGACTGGTGTGCAATGTGGAGTGTGTGCATAAACATCTGTGACTGTCAGATATGTATAGTCCACTGTTGTTGCCAGACATGGGCTTCATTTCTGTAAGTGTGGGAACATGCCCAGTATAACCTTCTGTATTGAATGTGTTAATCCATTCCAGGTAGGTTGTACTCCAGTGCAGGCTTTTGTGTTCTACACCTACAGCTAGCAACCTGTTTCTGTGGGATATCTGTAGATTGGTTGACAATATGGGGTCAAAATGAGCAAAGAATTGTGGGTTATTGTAGGTAATTCTGTCTGTGCTGTTTCTGCTACATGGTTTTTGGTGTTAGCAGAGATATTCAGACATATGTATTGTTTTACACTGTGATGATTTATATCATCAACTACTGTCAGGCATACATATTTTTTTGCAGTAATTTCCTGGGGAACACAGGTTGAATGAAGCTGTGTCCAGTATTGTGGTCTGCAGCCTACATATTCTTGCACAGTCATGCCATTCTGGAGGGGAAGCTCCAGACACTTGCTGATGGGTCTGTGTAAATGGTTCAGCACCTTGGTACAGTGGTGGCTGAGGATCACATGCTTGTACCTCCATCAACGTGACAGTATGGCCATATCCTGCTGTGACCATACCTCACAGCTATACAGATTCACACAGGTTACCCAGAAGCAGGGATCATATTTCTGATCATTACCCCTTCACATTGTGGTTTACAAGCAGGTTTGTAGCCACCCATTCCTGTGTTTGCAGACAGTGATAGTATGTGTACATGGCTGTTTCAGACTTCACACACTCCATGGCATCCGTGCTCATACCCCCTCCCCCACACATTATTCTATCCTCTTCCAAACATTATGCAAACATTATCTGATAAGTTCCCTATAGTTATCACTTCATCCCAGCAGTAATTTGGTGTTGGTCCACAGTTCATGCAGTAGAACATGGGGGACAGGTTACTGTGATTTGTCCACATGGCCTTGCATTTGGGTTCTGTGGACTGTGTTATGTTGTTATTTGGGAGTCCATGACATAACATACATTGGCTGTATGGGTGAGACACAGGCCTTTGGCAGAGGATTGTAGGGCATTTGGTAGTGATGCAGGTCATCTGTAGCAGGTCATTGCATTGTGTCACTCCTATAGTCCCAGACTGCAAGCCACTATATTCCCCTGGGTTGACAGGGTAGATGTGCAAGGTGTTAATGTCAATAGTTTCTATCATTATTGATCCAGTGGTGTGGATGCTGGCAGGGTACTGCGTACAGCTAGGGAACACCTGCATGGGACACCTCTTCAGCATGCTGCATTCTGTGGCTATTTCCATATGGAGGTGGGGGTCATATTGTACTCATTCCCAACAGCAGGGATAAGACCTGTGAGGTACGTGTGGGTAATGGTGGGGTGAGATGGGTGCATGTGTGCTACGGATGCTACTTGCATCTGACTCACGGATATACATGGGGCAATCCACTTATGCTGGCTTGTCCAGGGACATCAGCAGTTTCTCAATAATTCATACCTGTGACCTTTGTGGGCTGCCAGTGTTTGCCCAGATGACATCGGTATTCGATACTACAAACCAAAGTAATGTGCTGCTAACCTGCATGTACAATTTCAAAGGTGTGTCCATTTGATATTAACATTTTATACACTGTCTGTCTGGGGTACTTCCACCTGTGTACTGTTTGTATGTCTGGGCCCACATTCATGCCATGTCCATCTTTCAGACAGAGACAGATATTACATCCAAACAATTACTATGGCTTACTGCTGGAATTTGTTTTGCTGGGAAGCATTGTTTTTGGCACTGCAGTTGTGAGAGCTTGGCCCTGTCATTGACAGTAGTGGCCAATGGCCACCAGGACAAACCACACCATGCCTACATGCTGAACACTCTCACACAATATACAACACACACCAACCTAACACACACAGCCCTGCATATTGTACATGTGCTAAAATCTATCCTGCTACTTTGGCCAGCTCAGGTAATCTGTGCTCCACTGTTATTATACCTAAACATACATGTTACTACATTTCTACATATGATTGTGGGGGGGGGGGGCACACCTGACAAATGTACACATTTGCTATGACTGTACTGGTATTTCAGGTACTCCATTTCATTCTGTATTCTGACCTATCATGCAGACTAGAGGCATATCAGAGTACTACAGTTCTTAGGTTTTATTGACCTACATTTCAGTTTCAGACTTCTTACCCTTCAGAACTAATATCCCACAGCCTGACCTGTTGTAGTCTGTCTGTGTAGGTTTGGAGGGGGGCTGTTCTCCATAGCCATCAATCAGAGGCCTTAGCACAACCTTTCTTTGTGTTTGTCTATGCCTGTCCTGCTGGCTGAAACTGTTGTTGGGTATGTGAGTCTCCCTGACTAGCATGTGTGTGTCCTATGGACACACATTTGGCCCACCACATTTCCTGCAGTGGGTTTTGTCACCTTGTCTAGTGCTGGCTACTATGGTGGTACCAGTATTTATTGCAGATTTCATGCTGCCACTATAGGTGTCTACTATCTGCTGGCATCCCATTCAACCACCTGATTCCCTTGCATGCTTACATCCATACCATAGATACAAGTAACAACACATACTACTACATTCAGCAATTGATAGGGAGAGTGACTTACCTTGTGGCTGTACCAGTATTGAGGATGGTGATGGAAGACTGACTATGTCGGATGTACATAGTACACTCCCTATACATGGTTAAGCACAGGTAGTGTCATGTTTGGCATCCATTTTACTGTATGTGCGAGTCAGAGAGAGGTGTCATTCCCTGTGTTCCTACCATGTCAGTGTATGTGCTATGCGTTGCCTCTTTATCAAGGTCTGGGCATACTGGGCATGCCTTCTTCTGCCTGCTGGGGCAGACTCAGGTTGATCTTCCTCTGAGTCACTCAGTGCTTGTGCAGGCCTTGTCAATGGTGGGGGGCTATGTGGCCCTGCCCCGTGCTGTTCCTGCTGCAGCTGTTTCTGCAAGATCATATTTTGTACCATGGCACATACAATAACAATCTGGGTGCATGCAGCTGGTGAGTACTGCAAGGCTCCACCAGATATGTCCAGGCACTGGAATCGTGACTTGAGCATCCCAAACACACACTCTATTATGAGATTGATCTGTGCATGTACCTCATTATGGAGTTGTTGTTCGTGTCTGTGTGCATTTCTGATGGGTGTCATCAGCCACGGCTCCAGTGTGTAACCAGCATCCCCCACTAGGTGGCCATAAGGGATGTCCCCATTGGTAAATCTCTGGTACAGCTATAAAACGTCATATGCCAGATGTGGGAATCTCTGTGAAAAAAGCAGATCTCGGGTCCACTGCTCGAACAGGAAAAGATGCTTTGAAAGTTGAAATCCTCCACCTACAGTCACACTCCTGCTTCAAAAAGAAACTCCGTTGTCCATAAAAACTCAGGTTTATTACAAAACACAGAACACTCCATAGACGTAGGTTTTAGTGGTTAAGCGCTTTCATCTGATCTCTCAGATTTCATCAGAACCACCATTAACAATTGGCACACCCCTTTTATACTTAATTTGGCGCCAAAAAACAGTTAATAAAAATTTTAAAAAACATTTTGTGAACATTTCATAAAACAAATGTTGATGTTTAAAAATCCGATTCCATTCCCAACCAATGCATATAACAACTGGGACTTATGCCCTAAATACCAGTACATGCAAAATTTTGTAATAAACAATTCATGTTTATACAACCATCCTATTTATTGTTGATTGTATTTAAAAAATATAATAATATTGTGATCTTTATGATATTAAATAAATAATACTATGATGATAATATAAATATAAATATAAATATAAATTAAATATAAATTAATATATGTAAATAAACATATGTATAATTGATACTACAAATATCATTTCCGGTCCAAAACTAAAAAAGGTTTGATGCTAATATAATCGTTTAGACCGGGAGGGGTTGTGGCATCACAAATAATTTGCCACTCACTCTCCTTATAGGATAAGAAGGTTTTCCAGTTACCCCCATACACTGTCAATTCCACCTGATCTATAATTGTAAACTTAAATGTATGGTCTTCTCCTTTGTCTATTACATGCCTACTCAATGCGTTTTTAGTGTCCTTTTTCTTTATTTTATATAGGTGTTCATATATCCTTGCCTTGAGTTTTCTTTCCGTTTTGCCTACGTAGTAGGCAGAACAGATAGTACACTCTGCAAGGTACACCACCCTTTGACTGTTACAATTGCCCTTGATACTCTTCAGTCTGGTTTTTAAAAAGTTGTCTAATTTTGTATTCTTCTTCTCATTAATATTTTTGCAGTAATTACAACTTCCACACCTTTTTGTCCCACTCCAAATCTTGTTTTTGTTTTTATTACTTGATTGTAACTCTAATAATTTTTTCAAGTTTGGTGCTGTTTTGAATACACAAGTCAACTGACTCCCTATATGTGTTTTAATATTATCTGTGGAGATTAATAATTCCCAATATCTTTTAAGAATTTCTTTCACAATATTTGAATATGGATTAAATCTTATTACACAGACTGTCGAGTTAATTCCTAAACAGGACTTTTTATTCTTGGATTCAAAATGGACACCTAATAAAGGCTAGTATTTGATGTTCCAATTCTTTTTAACCCAGAGCGTTACTTCTTCCACCATTCTACTTGGGTAGTTTCTTTCTAAAAACATCTTGGCAATGCCCTCAATTTCTTTCTCCATGGTGTCTTTTGTGGATGACATCCTTGCTGCCCTTATGCACTGTCCCTTTAGGACGTTCTTGAAAATGTGCTTGGGGTGACAGCTGCCAAATTCAATGTAATCATTTGAAAATGTGGATTTCCTGTGTATCTTGGAACTGAATCCTTGTGAAGTTGTACTGATGAATGTGTCTAAATAAGCTATACCCAATGATTCTTTTTTATAAGTAAATCTTAGGAAGTCAGTACTAGAGTTAATGAAATCTATGAATCTTGGGATATCTTCAGTTTGGCCCTTCCATATGATAAATATGTCGTCCAAAAATCTTGAATATAAAGAGATATTCTTGAAAAATTCACTGTTGAAGAGAAATTGATTTTCCCATTCTAGCATAACTAGGTTAGCGAAGATGGGGGCACAAGATGCCCCCATGGCCACTCCCCTAGTTTGCCTGAAGAATTCACCTTCAAATTCAATGTAATTGTGGTCCAAAATTAACCCCATCATATCTGATGAAGGGCTACCAACCCGAAAGCGCTTATCTGTTTTATACCAGCTTTTATTAAAAGTTCTTATTTTTACTACTTGAAGCATCCAGCGGAGTTCTTCCAGGATTTTTCTGTTTTTTACACGTTATATACACCCTTTATTTGGAGCTGTCATGGCTCCATTTTGTAGGTTGCAGAAATGTACTCGGTTACTAACCAAGTACATTTCTGCAGATTACACTAGTCCTGCACAGATGGCTGCCAGCTTCCTGGATCGCAAATTCACCTCATTTGCATGGTTTTCACCTGCAAATGGGGTAATTTGCATACAGGAGCTGTGTCCATGCAGGAATAATGCAGGAGCACTCAAGCATGTCCCGGCAGCTTGTTCCTGGATCTCTCGCTGGCCATATTGCCTCCAGCAGCTCCTGCACTATTCCTGCATGCCGTGCAGAGCTTGCTGAATCCCAGGCAATGTCTGTAAAAAAAGTTGTAGTCTGTTGTATATCTTTTGTATAGATATGTCCTTCCAATTGACTGGAGCTAGAAATGCTCATAATTAAAACTGGAAACTGCTAGGAAAGTAATACACTCACCCCAGAATTATAAATTCATACTTCTTATACAAATCTAGAGAAACAATGTTTTTAAAATGGTGTAAGTCCCTTGCAGAGCAGATGAAAGGAGGAGAAACTTATAGTATTTCACCTGTTAGTTGATTAATGCTCAGAATGTTAAACCTAAAAGATCATCAATGTCCTGTCATGGCAGCCAGATTTTGAGAATAGTGAGAAGGTAAAACGATAAGCTGCATTGTCCCACTACTTTCACACTCTTCTCCAACTTTCTGCTGTGTTAGAGTTGGTGTATGTATATATGTGTGTGTGTGTGTGTGTGTGTGTGTGTGTGTGTGTGTGTGTGTGTGTGTGTGTGTGTGTGTGTGTGTGTATGTATATATATATATATATATATATATATATATATATATATATATATAGTTTCACTTGCAATCCCGAAATACTGAAATATCGAAATTCAGTATTTTGAGACTATAAAGCTGAAAACTGAAAAACAGGAAACCCCAAAAGCGAGAAATTCAAAATTACAACTAACCACAAACAGACTCTACACACAAACAAGCACAGATACACCTTCCTCCCTACACTACAAACCAACAAAACACATACAAACACAACAAAACAAATACATGTGTGGACCCTACATATAAGCAGGGGGCAAGCCACCCTGTACCCCCCATGTGGGGGGATGCCCCCACACCCCCGCTAATTATATATACAAACTCTAAGGTCACAATAAAAATGCAAACACACAAAAGCCACCACTAAACATTCTACACAAACACACATCACATACGTACAAATGCCACCACTCTCAACACTTACACACTCACAATCTAACCTACCTACCCTAACCCACACCTCAAAACTCCAAACACACTCAGACACACTAAAATCCCTAGCCAAAACCCCTAGTAAAATATCACTTACCTGAATCTCCAGCTACATCCACATACCATGCTGCTCATGACGAACACGGAATCCCACGGCACGTACGCGCCAATACAACCGTGGATTCAACATTTCCACATTTGGGATTCTGCACTCTTGTGCAAGTGCATTTTCGACACTTCGGTCTCGAGCTACTGATATTCGATATTTCAGTAGTTCAAGATTCTGAAGTGAAACCATATATATCTATATATATGTATATACAGATACATGCACATATATATTTCATGTGTTTAGGGGCTTGCCTCCATATTTGGGATTGCCCCCTTCAGAATTTTTTTGTTGTGTGTTTTGCATCCTTGAGAGTACCACTCTGTTGACTGGTGGCTTCCCTTACTTTTAGATGTTTTGAGTTCAAATAATCATGTATTCCTCCTTCATCATCAGTTGATAGTTCTTTTGAAAAAATAAAAATCTACTGACTGACTTCTGGTTCAGCTGCAGAGCATGACAGGTAATACAGCTAAATCATTTCCACTTCCAGCAGGAATGAATTTGCTAAATTATATGTATGTGAGCAAAATTTTTCCCTCTTAAAGCCGTTGTGACAAACCCTTTTTGTCTGTAAAGAAGCAACTATTGCCATTTCAAGAAAACAAATTTGTACAGTCTTTGTTCGCAGTTTTGCATCCCCTCTAACAAATGCATTCAGACAGACACACACACACACACACACACACACACACACACACACACACACACACACACACACACACACACGCACGCACACACGCACACACACACACACACACACACACACACACACACACACACACACACACAAACACCAGTGGCAGCAACCAGAATTGTAGCTAGGTTAATAGGCACCCTTTGCAGTTCCCTGATATGGGTCCTTCCTCAAAAAAAAAATAAAAAAGCTGTTCTGCTCAGAAACTATAGCAAACTGCTTGCTATACATAAAATCCAACACATGAAGCATTTCAGTGGTTCAGTTGTGCTCCCAAACAAAGCACTGGCATTCATTTCTGAGTGCTGATACTGTGTTCCACTACACAACTAAAGCTCTGTAGCACTTGTTGTGTGGTACCACACTATCAGCACTAGCCAATCATGCCCCCAACACCTTGTAGCCAGGGCAGTGGCCCTTTTAGTCCATTCTCACTACATGTCTGGCAGCAGCAGTACCACAGCAGCCTGAAGATCTCTTGCATTTCATCCATAATTAATCATTTAAAATGTGTACATTGACAGCGAAAGATACTCCCTTTCAAAGCAGTTGTTCCTTACCGGCGATATCTAGAAATAATGATTTGTATTAGACATAATAAAAAATTGAAAGTTCACCACATTCTAAAAAAAATTCTCCTAGGAAATCATTCAGAAAAGGTACTAGTTCCCTAAATCTGACATAAAATGTTTCATTATTTTTATCTATCTGTCATACAAAGCTAGTTATGCTGCATGACATTCATTTTTCACTAATAAATTTGCTGGACTTTTAAAAGAATAGATTCTATGGCAAAGAACTAGAGCCTGTAAACTCATAATCTGCATAACAGAAAATTATTACATAGCAGGGCTTTCAACAAGCACTACCTTAATGTTTATTTGTAATAAACAAGTTTAGCTATGGTATCACCTAAATTTCAATGTTCAGAAAATAAATATCATAGATATATCAAATGTTTTCTCTTACAGGACTGTAGTAGCTCATAGGTCACTCATTCAAAGTACACACAACCCCCCCAGAAGCCAAGGTCATTCATCATAAAATTTCCTTCATACACTGACAACTGTGCTATACACGTGCTGTATACAGAGGTAAGCTAAGATGGGCAATGCCTTTCTGTGTACCTGATAGTTAAACAATACAGGCTAGTAGCTAGATATTTGAAAATAAAAGTTCTCGTATCACTGCTCCATCTAGCAAAACTGAAAGTATGCTTTCTTCTTAATAAAATATAATTATAAAATACTCATAAATAAAGCTAAATAAACCCTGCAGTAATCTGGAAGTATTCTGTCAGAACTAATAGATTATATGTTGCTCTTTGATGAAGAAAAAAGGATATTTGGCAACAGCAAAACCTGGAGAAAAAGTTGACAAAATAACTAGAAAAACAATTAACCATATATAAACAATCATCTTCTACTTTCATTAACCACAGAGAGTGAAATGAATTCAAATCACCTTTGGAAGTCCTCAACTTAACTGAAAAATGCTTGATGTAGAAATTTCTTTAGAAGTTGCGTGCACTTTCATTCACTTCATGTCATTCAAAATTTGGTAGTTCCCTCAAAAGCCCACCTCCATGTTAGGAAATATCGCAATGTAAATAAACTAATTTTGGACAGTATGCCTGTTTAAATGTTATGAGTGCCTGTTTAATAAAGCATAAAGAAATACTAGCTGCGTAAAGAAATGTTTTACTGATTATTTCCCTCAGCAAAGGCTCTTGACCACTTAGATTCATGTCTACCATGCCTTTAATGGTTGAATCCACGCTCCTTTCAGCCAAAATGTAGTATAAACTCATTCTTCACAAAAGCTAATATCTTTGTGACTTTTAAAATGCTAATCAAAATTAATTTAAAGTTGTCCATCATAACACCAAACAAACAATTATGCTATTCATGGCAGTGCAAGTCTTAAAAGGAATGCACTAGTTCACTCTATATAGAATTTAAATTTTGTTTTAAAGATGTGAAAAACAAAAACTCACATTATCTCCATAACCTTAGTACTTGACCAATACAGTTAGTAGTTTTGTTCACTGGTTGTCAGATTGCACAATATTCTGCACTCTGTTTTCCTTTGCTTGGTCTGAAATATTTAAAGAAATACATAATTGGTGATATTTCTCAGTTAGGTTCTTGTCTAGTACAGAAGGGGCTTAGTTGACTGAACTTGAGTTTTATAGTTCAGACCTGTGGTTTACTGAGCTTGTTGGAGTCCTGTTATGCTAAATGGATTTTGTTTGCATTTTGCTCATTTCACCTGTAGTTGGGCCTTCTGCACTAAATGGATTTTATTATTATCTGTCCTTGTTTCATCTAAGGTTGGACCACAGACAGCCAGACAGGAGGTGGGTGCCCTAGGGTTGACTGTCATCAATTTTGGGCCTAAAGGTAGTGATTGTTGTTCTTGGTGAGCGAAGTAATGTCTCCAGCCCTGCCTGTCTGAAATGGCTGCTGGCCTGTTGCTTGTCCTATGTTTTTCTTGCTAGTTGGTTGTGTGTTGTTCTCTTGTTGCTGACGGTACTTTTCCTCTTTAGGTGGCTGATTGCCTGGTGTATATGAATACATGAGTTATCCTGGCCAGTGTTTAGTAGTCCAGTTATACAGTTTATTGTAGTCCTCCTGTATTAACTGCATTTTGCTTGTATTTTACCACTGTGTCTGGATTTTAACATGGTGTACTAATCACAGCAGTGTGCACTGAACTATGCTTTTACTTATCACATCAAAATAGTTAATTGTATATTCTTTGCTTCAAATTAGCAGGTTTGACTGTGGTTTTCTACATTTTTTGTTCTGTTTTTGTGGTCCTTCAAGTTCACACTGAAGCTCATTATCTGGCACATTCATTTATTATCAGGGCTGATCCAATATAATCTTTGTAGTAGTTCACCAGTTTAATATTGTTTATATATTGGTCTCTGTTAACATAGGTTCTCAGTTTCCTATGTCCCCCTTATTGCCAACTTGCTCTCCATAGGAATTCTAAGGCAGCAACTGCTTCATGCTTGCAGATAATTACATTTATTATTGACTGATACTATTTGTGAGAGGTATAAATACTTACTAAAGTTGGTATCAAAAATTTCACATGCTACGTATGCCAGTATACAGCTTAACACTGTATTCTAACCACCTAACACTGGACCCACTTTGGCTGGGGTCGTTAAATCATTATCAAAGCCTCCCAAGATCTTAACTGCACAGTCCTCAGCCCATCTAAGACATCTCCAGCTGTACCATCATCCACAAGTGAAGTAAGACACCCTGGTCCCATGTCTACTCCCACAGAAGATATTCAGGCTACAGTTGTACATGATAATGCATTAGTAATGGGTGACTCCATAGCAAGACACACTAATAGTCCATTCCCAAAGCTGTGAAGGGATAGAGTCATGGCCAGTTGTCTATCTGGTACTGGGATTCAGGATGTGACAAGATCCTTAAGATCCCTTCACCTCAAGTAAGAGTATGCCCTCATTGTCTCCAAAGTCAGGGTGAATGATCCACCCTGGGGGAGATGCACAGAAATATAATTGGGCTTCACATGCAAGTGTCTGAGGCAGGTAAGACACTTGTCTTGAACAGCATATTGTCTTTTCTGACAATGATTTTACAGTTTCAAACAAAAATAACTGATTTTAACAACTAACTTTTTAATTGTGATAAATCCAGAGGGAATGAATGTGTGTCAGCATAGGAGGTGATGACTGACAAACTGGTGTGCTTTGTCAAGAATAACCATCACATCTCTCCTCATGGATTCCACATATTGGCTAAGGCCTTTTCTGCTCCATACTCTCATTTTTCAGGCAAAGTTCATTTTCAGTCCATCCAACTTAGTGAATTCTAATTTGGTCTAGCATGTTCTAATCTGGCCGAAATTAAGATGGCCCAGTTCAGTGCTAGGAGTCTGAACAATAACTTGTCTGATTTGGAGGCCTTTATGATGCTTAAGTACATTTATATAGGTGCTGTTACAAAAACTTGATATGAATGTTCTGATACCGCTCCTTATATAAAAGGCTGTGGTACCTCTCACTCATTCAGACCATCTAAAGGTTGCAGGCACATATCTGCTTTTATTCACTTAGTTATTATCTCACACCATGTACTTCAAGATTCTAAATTTGAGCTCCTTCACACTTTGTTCACCTTTGATGAAGTCAACTACCTCATTACTGTCAACTATAGATCACCTTCAGTATAACCTAGTAAAATTATCTTTAATTGTATCCTGTTATCTTATTAGAGAGGATGAAACATAATTACAAACTTTTAATAAAGCTTCAATGGTAACGTTTCAGCTTTGAAGCTTATATTTCACTTGATATTGTCCCTAAAGGTCTTTGTACTGTAGAGTAAAAATGGCCACATATGGCGGCACATATCCTGAATTACTGAGGAGGTAGCAATAAGTGAATATTAAATGTGGAACTGATTATATGAAGACTATGAATGATTTCAGAAGGGCAATTTAAAAAGATATTACCAAACTACCGAATAAAATTACTTCCCATACAAGATTTTCTACTTGCTTGTGTGAGACGAATGACCTATTAGATTGTCTATTGACTTTTGAATAGTGTCTTCTAGCAACAAAAAGCAGAAAAATATAGAAGGACATGCAGGATTTTAAAAATGGCAATGTTTTTTCCTGGTCAAGGATGAATGTATGTAATCAACATCAACAGCAAGAAATAATATTAGGTGCAGATGCTACTGCTAGTGATACACAGAGTCTTTCTAAAAAAGTGCCTGAATCTGTGGATGTGGTAAATAACCAGGAAACAACAGAAACAATTGTGAATGCTAATTTAGTTACAGTGCTCGATCCTCTGGGTTTTCTGCCTCAGCTTCAGAATGCACCTTTTCCAATGAGTCAGTAGACTGATAAAGGCTGAGAAAACAAGGAGAAGGAGAAAGAAGGGGCAGAGGATATTAAACAAGGAGCAAATCATGACAGCAAAGGACATAGATGAGTATGATATAGTTTATAATGTGTCAAATTATAATTTAAGCATTGATGAATGTTAAGTATCAAATAAATGTATCTCTTTCATATCAATGGCTAATGGTAACTTAAGTTATTAATTAACTGCTTTGAGATGGTTTACAAGTTTATTAAAGTTAAAACTTTTGTTTCCTTATAATGCTTCTGATGAACAAAAAATATGTAAAATATCTAGTACTTTTATTCCTAAGACCAACCTTCTAGTTTCTCCCTTTCAAAAAGCTTGTGAAATGGACATATATTATTTTTATATGAAAAGAAAATCTTTATTTAATAATTTAACCAGGAGTGCAAAAATATTTAGGAGTCTCATGATAAATGATAATAGAGTTATAAAAAATGCAAACAAAGGAGGAGGGGTTGTAATCATGAATAAGAGTTGTTATGATACAAGTATCCACTTATTATTAGAAAATTCTGATACATGTTTGGAAATAAAATGCAAGTGGATAAAATAGCAAATATTGTAAATATTGAACATATAATTTGCATTAAGAAGGCTCTATATCTGTTGAAGAATTAAATTATTTTCATACACTCCTTTCCTGTGATACCTATGTTTTATGCCCTGCCCAAACTCCATAAAATATAGAAGAATCTCCAGTGAGACCTATAGTTTCAAATAGAGGGTGAATAACTGAACCTCTTTCTAAGAATGTGGAAAACAAACTGAAGGCAGTTTTATATTTATCCAAAAGTTCTATAAAGGATAGTTCTGCTTTTTTATATAACTATATGACTAGTCACAAAATAGGAATATTGTTGACTACTTAATTAACTATGGATACAGATTCTCTTTTTACTTCTATACCTAATAGATATGGCATTTATTCTATAAGATTGTTTTTAAGTAAGAACACTACTTTAAGTAATTTGGCAATAAATACTATATGCAACATTCTTGATATTATTTAAAAAATGTTTTATATATAATAATATACTATACTTACAGAAAAAGGGTATTGCAATGGGTAACCCTGTGGCCAGTACTTATGCAAGTATTATATTGGCATGGGATGATGAATTTATTTATTCAGATGAAAATATATGCAAATTTAAAATGAATTTTTATAAGAGGTTCACAGACAATATTTTTATGGTGTGGAGTAGGAACAAATATGAAACAAATGATTTTATAGATAATATTACAACTATATTTTTTTCTTCATTTAAAGTATTTTTTTCTTCAGATGAAATTAATTTTTAGATGTTAAGTATGCATCCTTTTTTATGTTTTCTAATATTTCCAAGAATCAAATGTTATGAGTGGCAAAATTAAATAAAGATGATGATTTGCTGAATAAAAATTGATGGGGATGATAATGGATTTTGAAACCTTGGGATATAAGTATGATAATTTGATGATACTGGAGGATACTGGACTGAGATAATGCTTTTTGGGAAGTTTGAAATGTTATGGCAGAAGCGTAGTTTTGCATATGTGCGCTATTGTCCTAACATTTCAAATCACGATCACTGGTGTTCTCTGTTAATGACGTGCAAATATCTAAAATGCTTATTTTTTTTAAATATAATATTGCGCTATAATTATTTTTATGTGTGATGTTTTACACTGATTCTTGAAATAAACTACATTAATATAAAACAATATTATTAAAACAAATAAATATATAAATTATATTTGTAATTAATTTGTCTGTAATTGAAAACACTGGACTGTATAACTATTTAAAATTGTCTCTAGAATAAAACTCTATAGATTTTAGGCATTAGCTCATTTGATTCCTATGTTTTATTCAATATTATTCCCCTTCCAGAAAACAGCTTTTACACAATGCTGATAACTTCAAGTGGTAATAATGGAGAACACTAAACTGAACTTAACTCTAGTTTGTATTCATAGGTGCAAGTTATGCTCAGTCCAATATTCTCCATTATCACAAATAATTTAAATGTATAATATCAGCAAATCATACGAGAACAACAGGATTGATGTAGACGTATATATAGGATGGCGCAGTGGTTCAATGGTAGCATTGTTGCCTCACAGCAAGAGGTTCTCCAGTTCAATTCTCGGCTGGAGTGCCTTCTGTCCAGAGTCTGCATGTCCTCTTTGCATTCATGTGGGTTTCCTCTGGATGCTCCAGTTTCCTTCCACATTAGAAAGGCATGTGTCTATAATGTTTCTCCCCTGGACTCCGTTGAAAATTTATTTCATTCTAAGTTGGACTTTCCCGGTTAACAAATGTTAAATAAATAAATATAATAATGTAGATATAGTTAGACAACAGGATGCAATTATAAATAATTTTACTAGATGTATAGCAACATACAATAAACATACAAGGGGAATAAAACATATTATAAAAATACATTAGCATACACTAGAAGGTGTTAATACCTTAAAAAGAACAAAATTATAGATGAAGTACTACACTTTGGATATAAATAACAGCCAATCTGAAACAAAAGCTATGTTATAAAGAGCAATGAGATAATTCAATAAGTATATAACTTTATAAAAGTAAAGGAACATTAACTTGCTATAAATGTTAGTTTTGCAAATATTTATGAGTAAGATCTAATGATACTTTTATACATCCAAATAATGGGATACAATTTATAGTTAATGTAGCAGCTAATTGCAATAAAAAATAATGTAATATATCTTGTATCCTGTAGTGCCGGTATGGCAGTTTATGTGGGGGAAAACTAATGCAAAACTAAAGGTTAGAATCTGTAGTCATTTATCAGATATAAGAAGGAAGATACAGACTAATGCCTTATATAAACATATAGAAGCAAAAGGAAAAGGACATCAATTTAAATTCATGGTACTGCAAATAATAACTACATCCTTTAGAGGTGGGGATATTGTAAAAAACTTGAGAGATCAGAATATAATTGCATAAACAATGCAAACCACGCAAAGACCACAAGCCAAGTAATCCAAAAAGGAAACAGGTCACACTCGTAGCTGGAAAATAGTTTATTTAGCGCTTTCATCAATTCGTTTGCAATGACTTCTTCAGAATGACTATAAAACCATTTCATCCATTTTTATGCTGTCACATGGCAAACGCAATAGTTCTCAATTAATTAATTAAATTAAATTCGGCTAGCCTGAATATACATTTTAAATTTTAAAGCTATACACCCTATTTTAAGTTAAAATGAATGTATCGATTTCCACTTTTAAGCCAATAATTAAAACCCTTTACATTTCATGTAACCATTTGTTTTATATAAAAAAAATTGATTGTTCACATTTAAAATATCTCAACCCTAAATATTATGTTATTGTATTTAAAACATATGAAAATGTGGATAAAATTATACAATATATGAACATGCCTACCACCTCTCACAAATGAAAGTCAGACTTTAACTTCAAATAACTAGTGAGGGACACTACCTCATTCAACCCAAGGAGACTTGTTACATTGACACTCAATTGCCACATCATCTCCTTGTATTCCAAGAATAATTCACTTGGCCCCCCTCTTTCACTGACTTCTATATGTCCCAGTATGGTGAATTTAAAACTGTGTTCTGGAAACCTATTAAGGTGCTTAACTAAGGCATGGTTAACATTCCCTCTTCCAATGTCATATGCATGTTGGTAAATACCTGATCTGAATGAATTTTTTGTTTTACCTATGCAGTATCTGTTACACATTTGACGTAGTGTGATATAGACCACATTTTTAGTTCCACAATTATTACTATGCAAAGACTTCACTATACCATACTCCGATATATTCACCTTGTCACCCTCTAATATAAATTTATACTGTGAACAATGTCCACACTTCCTAGTGTAACCCCTAGTTTGTGATTTTACCCCCTCCTTTTTCCTTTCTAACATATTCTTTATACACGTGACTTTTTGTAAACCACCAATGGTTTGTCTCCTAATTTTTTCCCCACGTGTTCATCATTTTGTATGATGAACCAATTCTTGAACAGGGCATCTCTAAATTGGGGATATTGTGGGTTATAAGTCAAAATAATAGCTTTCTTATATATATTGCTGTTACTATTTCTATTGTCAGTAACTACAACTTTTCTGTTTTCTCTACTGCCAAGACCCAACAAGGGGTAAAAATAAGGATGTGTTTAGACTAATGAAACTACAGGTGGAAAATCATTACCTAAGGGAATGTTTAAAATGGCAACAGATACTGAAGGGACTAAGGTGTTGGAAGTTTCTGAATGGGTTGGTTAATGGCTCTAAACTTCATACGGACTTATTAGCTTTGTTCAACCATCATGGTTGTGAGTTATTGGAGTTTTTGCTAAAAGATAATGACAAAAAGTTCAATTTGTTAAAAGAAGCTGTGAATAGACTGGATGAACAAATAAAACAAGATTTGTGTTTTTCATTAAAAATGAATGAGTATAAAAAGCCATTTTTGTAAATGTGGATAAAAGCATTGCCTGTATCAGAGATAAAAAAGTAAAACGTTAGAAAGAAATAGAAAGCAACATGAGTCAGGACAGGCCTACCCTTTACCAAAGGGCAGTATTGTAACTAATTCTGCACAAATTGAACTCATAGATGAATGGTCTATACATGAAGAAGAGGGAGGGGATATAACTGATGATTATCAAGAGGTCAATGACAATTATGAAAATGTCCCTTTAGGAACCTCCCCCAGGAGGTCAGAGAGAATCAGGTACCTGCAACACAATTACTACAACAACAGGTCTTACAGCAGGAATTCCTAGAATGGCTATGGACAGGGGAGAGGAACATATGGGATGGTGGGGAGGTAGAGAGGGAGAGGCAATGCTGAGAATTGGTAGGTACAGAGAACGGAGACCTGGTATTAAGTGATGATAATTTGAATTGTAATGCTATTTACAATAAACATCAGGATTTAAAAATTTATAACCTGTCTAACACTCAGATCACTGTAGAATCTGTTTCAAAAAGGGCTTAATTTTGTACCCTTAAAAATGCCAGACTAGATAGAACATTACCTGATTTCATGATATATATATATATATATATATATATATATATATATATATATATATATATATATATATATATATATATCAGGAAGCTAAATCTTCTGATGAAATCATTTTAATGAAAGCGCTTGACCGACCTGTGTGGAGTTTACAATTTCATCATTAAAATGTGGTTCTATAGAGACCTTCAGGGACTAGTTATTGGCTCTGGAAGTGGACTGTTTTTCCTTGATTTTGATTTTAGGAACATCTGTAGACATAGTAAGACCTCTAGGAGTGAAGGCAATTTAACACACGATGAAGAAAAACTATTAAGTGACATCTTGGATAACAAGTCAATAAGGGTCATGAAACCGGATAAAGGGGGTGGGTTGGTCGTGATGGATCAGCAATAATATGTGGATAGTATGTTAAGTCACTTGTTTGGGGATGGATTTGAACAAGCTTCAGTGAATGAATTAAATATAGCATACAGAAATATTGATGCGACTCTTTATGAACTGTTACTTAACAACCAGATTTCTAAACAGGAATATGACTTTATGGTACAAGAAAATCCTAGGAATCCAATGATCTTTGGCATCCGTAAGATCCACAAAGACACCATCAACCCTCTCTTAAGGCCTATAGTTGATGTTAAGGCCTCAAAGACCCTGACCATTGCCAAATTCCTGGCTTTCCAGTTGAAAAATAGTTTTAAGTTCCCTCATATCATAAAAGACTCTTGGGACTGCCTAAGAAAATTCAACTAGGATTTATATAGGGAAGATATATATGTCATACATGTCATACCACACTATGAAGGAGTGGATTTGTTTTATGATTTTTTATGCAAGAATTCAGATTTCACACATACTATGATGCTTACATTCAGGACAGTGATTGAGTTAGTCCTGAAGAACTGTTTATCATGCTCAACATTTACCTGCTTGAGCTTTCAACTTTTCTTGTTTGAGGGCCAACTTTTTAGACAGACGTCGGGGGTTGCTATGGGGCAGTGTACACCCCCGTGTTTGCAAATATTGTATTGGCCCAATGGGAGTTGACCAAGGTGTTCCCCTCTGAAGGTTATAGTTGGTGTAACTTTTATGGTAGATATCTGGATGATATACTAATTTTTTGGGGAGGTAATGAGGGTCAATTGAAGGAGTTTTTTTTTCCTATCTCAATTCCAACACCTCATTTTTAAGGTTTACGATGGAGACCAACACAGAAAGTATTAGTTATTTAGACATCCAGATCAGGAAAAACAAAGAGTTAAAAAAAAAATACATCTCCCATTTACAGGAAACCAACGTACTCAAATACTCTACTCCATTTTGATAGTGGCCACCACCTGCATTAAAAAGGGTCCCTGGTTAAGGAGCAGGGGTTAAGGCTTGTAAGGATGGTTCATGAGTTAGATTTGTTTTGTCATGAAAGAGATATATTATCAGATATGTTGGTCAGAAGGGGATACCCACAAAAATTTGTGGAGCCAATATTAGAGGAGGTCACCCATAAGAGAATATTGGGACATATTTACCTCTTGTTGGGTGTTGGTAGTAGAGACGACAGACAAGATGTAGTTACTGACAATAGAAATAGTAACAGCAATATATTTAAGAAAGCTATGATTTTGACTTATAACCCACAATATCCCCAATTTAAAGATGCCCTGTTCAAGAATTGGTTCATCATACAAAATGATGAACATGTGGGCAAAAAATTAGGAGACAAACCATTGGTGGTTTACAAAAAAGTCACGTGTATAGAGAATGTGTTAGAAAGGAAAAAGGAGGGGGTAAGATCACAAACTAGGGGTTACACTAGGAAGTGTGGACATTGTTCACAGTGCAAATTTATATTAGAGGGTGACAAGGTGAATATACCGGAGTATGGTATAGTGAAATCTTTGCATAGGAATAATTGTGGAACTAAAAATGTGGTCTATATCGCACTATGTCAAATGTTTAACAGATACTACATAGCTAAAACAAAAAATTAATTCAGATCACATATTTACCAACATACATATGACATTGGAAGAGGGAATGCTAACAACGCCTTAGTTAAGCACCTTAATAGGTTTCGAGAACACAGTTTTAAATTCACAATACTGGAACATATAGAAGTCAATGAAAGAGGGGGACCAAGTGAATTATTCTTGGAATACAAGGAGATGATGTGGCAATTGAGGGTCAATGCCACAAGTCCCCCTGGGTTGAATGAGGTTGTCTCTCACTAATTATTTGAAGTAAAAGTCTGACTTCCATTTGTGAGAGGTGGTAGGTATGTTCATATATTGTATAATTTTATCCACATTTTCATATGTTTTAAATGAAATAACATAATATTTAGGATTGAGATATTTTAAATGTGAACAACCAATTGGTTTTATATGTAAAACAAATGGTTACATGAAATGTAAAGGGTTTTAATTATTGGCTTAAAAGTGGAAATCAATGCAGTCATTTTAACTTAAAAGAGGCGGTATAGCTTTAAAATTTAACATTTATATTCAGGCTAGCTGAATTTAATTTAATTAATTAATTGAGAAATATTGTGTTTAACATGTGACAGTATAAAAATGGATGAAATGGTTTTATGGTCATTCTGAAGAAGTCATTGTATATGAACTGACGAAAACGCTAAATAAAGTGTTTTCCAGCTACGAGTGTGACTTGTTTCCTTTTTGGATTAATTGCATAAACAAATTACAAGATGATACATATCCTGGTTTAAATGAAAACAACAGCATAGAACCCGTTTTGAAAATGTTGCAATGGAGATGTTAGCTTTTAGGATGGGGTGGTGTATCTCTTTAAGACTGTTTCTTAGCTGAAGTCATGTGACTAAGAGTTTTTAAAGTTATGTGTTTGAAACTGTTTGAAATTGACCTGAGGAAGTATTATTGTGAAAGTGTGGAGCTACACTTTGAATACATTTTATCTGTGTTTTGTCTTGAGATCGTTTGTTGTTTCTCATTTTTGGAATTGTTTATCATGCTCAACATTTACCTGCTTGAGCTTTCAACTTTTCTTTTTAGTTTCAGATGTCTCCCAAATAAATACTTCAGTTTCTGACAGTTTTCTGGCTTAGTACTCCAACTTAGGTCAGGCTGTCTAACAACTGTCATTGCATTCACACATATATATTCCCTGATACACCTTGACATTCCCAGAATACATACATAGGTAGATTCATGATACATCACAGCACCTTCTAGTTGGTGTTCCCTAATCATGTCACAAAAATCTCTCTCTAGTAAAAGAAAATGTCTCTGAGGTTATGGGCTAAAGGCCCTACTACTAACAAGAGTTTTACAGTGTTCCGTATTACTTATGCTGTTTTGTGCATTTGTTACCATATTTCATTGATTATCTGTACACCTATCAGTTTTTTTTTACAATAACACAGAATGCACTTCTGACTTAGTAAATATCTGTCATGCCATAGCGAACCCTCTCCCATCATAGAACTCCAAATTGTACACTGAACTGGATGGGGACATGATAAGTCATCAGTATTTGTGTGGCTGTTGCAAGGCCTATGTATGACCATAAAATGATATAACTGTAGTACCAAAGCCCAGCTACATAACTTGGTGCTGGCAACCTTTTGCTTGTATAGTAATTGTAGGGGTATATAGTCAGTTATCAGAGTGAAGCTGAGCCTTAATAAATAATACTGTAGAGAACTTTAATTCACTTATTTGTGACAGTCTCCTATTCTGTGGCAGAGTATCTCATCTCAGACCTACCCAACGTCCTGTTGAGGTAGCAAACTTGATATTCTTTACCACCTACTTCCTTAGATAGCACAGCAGCTAATCCTAATTTATATCCATAAGTGCACACAATAAAGCTTTTATCAAATTCAGAGGCAACTATGACTGGCTCCGAACATAAAATATCTTTCAGGTGGTTAAAAGCCCCCTCTGCTTTATCAGATCTGTTGTACCAGGTATCAAAAAAGGTTTTCTGTCTAAAAATCTGAGACAATGTTTCATCAATTTGAACAGCAAGGACAAAACGTCTTGCTGCCATATTACTGATGTCTATCAGCTCCCAGACTGACTACAGAAGTCCCAGATGCCATCTATGGTTTTAAAACCTTTATAAGATATAGTCAGTCTATTCTTTTTCAAGTTTGTCTTATTTTGTAATTCACTTTGTTGATATTTTCTTTCACCTCAAAGAGTACTTGCCATCTTGCTATGCATTTGTTTTCAGCACAAGGAACTAGTGCTAGACCATCTCCCACTATTTTTAACTCACTGAATCTGGCATTCCTATTATACACTCCCTCTTTCATCTTTTTTGTTTGTTTGTTTTTTCTATATTTTCTTTAACTGTTAGCGGTAGATTAGTTTATCTGTCTTTTAAGTTGCAAGGTATGCTATCAAACTTTTAAAATGTGTTTTTCAATTCCTCTGTGCTATGTCCTGTATGTCTCAGGGATGCCCCCTATTAAGAAACATGATGAGGAAAATCCTATTGAGTCCTGAGGCATTTCTCTTACAGAAAAAAAGAGGTAGAAAAGTAACTGGTCCTAGTTCTTAGCACCATGTTCTCTAGCCTTTTTAACCATACAATTCAGAGTTTTATTAAAATTTTACACTAATCCATCAATTTGAGTGTGGTTCGCTAAAGTTCTAAACACTGTCAAAGCCGGTGCATTACCCTTGACCTAAAAGGGGTTTCCTAGACACTGAACATTTCTCTCAAAATCCCTGCCCTGGAGAAATGCAGTACTAGCTCTTTGGCTATTTACTTAGCATTGCCTTTTCATGAGGATAATTCTTCAGAAGCTCAGTGGCTTAGCCAGTAATCATCAAAATGAATTGGTATCCACTTGCAGATTTTACCAATAGACCTACAAGATCCATAGCTATTCTCTTGAATGGAACTTCAGTAATTGTGTTTCTCAACCCGGGATATGGTACAGTCTTTTGGGCAAGCTACACAGAGGTTCTCAATGCCTTTCATTACACCAGGGCAATAAAATCTCCCTAAATTCTTGTTCACCACTATATCCCCTCCCAGAATATGGCTTTATACCAGTCTCATCATGCATGTTCTAGAAGGCATTTGAGCCAACAGTTGGTTTAATACTTCTTTGTCTTCATTTACCCTACATAGCAAATGTCTTAAACTCAAAATATGGGTACGTAACAGAGACATTCTATACAACTGTTTCTTTTTCTAGTCTGGCTATATTTCTTTTGGCCTGCTTAATGTGCCATCCTCCCATGTGCTTTCATAAAATTCTGATTCTTTATCTGCAAATCTAACAAGTCAGGACACTTTCATCAATTAACTGATATGAAATGTCAGCAGATTTACATGATAAAGCCCTGACTGCAGCTCAGGTGACTCAGGTTCAATTAACAGCTTGGGCCTCTGAAGCGCTGGCAGAGGTGGATAGGTGTGCCCATCCTAGGGGAAGGTGGAAGGGGTTGCATGTATAGGACATGTTAGTGCAGTTGATTTCCCGGGTGGAGAATAGGTGAAACAGCCATGAGGTGCTACTTAGGGTGGATGGGGCATCTTGCTCATGTCAGTCCCTTATGGAAATGAAGGGCAGTTCAGAGATGATGCCTACTGCACATCCCAGCTTCAAAAATGTCACTGGGCACACACATGGAATGGAAAAAAAACAGTATAAACAGTCTCCAGTAGCAGTATGATGCTGCTCAGTTAACTCAGCTATGTGTCAGGAATACCCCAGAAAAAGTGGAAGTGGGTTCAGTAAACCCAGTGCATTAGGAGAGAAACTAGTGTCAGCTGATCATCAAGCACAGGGAGCCAAAAAGAAGCCAAAAAAGTACAGTAATATGAAGTAGAGGGTGCATCCTCTTTTATAAATGTAAGCACTGGTGTTTCTTCTTCTTCTATTTCTTTCTCTACAAAAAGCAACTCATGCAATTAACATTCGTGTTGTGCTTTTGTTTTTGGAAGTTCCTTTACTTGCAGTTCCTTTATTTTTACCTCATTAACTTCTTGCTTTTAAGTACCTGCTGCTGACACCTCTGTTTCTGACTATCTCTCTGTTTTGACCTTACAGAGAGACACTTAGGACTTTGTTCAGGTTCCTTTTCTTCTCTGAATGAGTTTATTACTATCAGTGTCTCCACCTCTGTCTCCAGACAGACATGTTTCGTTATTTGATATGTTGTAATATTCTGACGATATTACACACCTTGAACTATAAGTTCTTCTTTTTAGTTCCTCACTGACTTCTTTTAATAACTTAACAATTGTGATTTTCTGATGAGACTCAATAACAGGCGTCTGATAATCCACACACCCTTACAAATAAAGACAAGTTTTAGTTAATTTTGAAGTCTCTTTACATATCCCTTTCGGATTATCAGAACCATATATTTCTAACAGTGTGTCAAGCTGCTGTTGCTCCTCCCCAGTTGTTACTAGTGTTATATTCAAGACTATGTGCTTGTAATAGTGTGACAGAATGCTGCTCCCCCATTTTAATAGAGGTATATGCAAGACACCAAAGTATTAAGCTATGTTTGCTCTCCCAATAATTTCTACAGTGCCTTAAACTGAGTGAAATCTTGAGAAATTGTGATGGCATGTGATACATTAAGTACCAAAGTTTGACTTATGTTATTGGATACTACTTTCTGTCCCCATAAACAGATATGACTTTATCCTTTCTCCTGTCATTTTTTTTATGTTTACAGACATAAGGCTTCTTAATATGTGTTGCCAAGCTGCCAGAATCTAATAGCCCATTTAATTCCTTCCCTTCCACCAATACTATATATCTGGCTAACATATAGTGTCTCTGAGACAATATGTTAATTCTGCTGTTCTAGCAGTTACTTTATCACAGTCTATTGGTACATTTTCCCAATCAGCATGTTGGTTAGAATTCATACTTGTGATAGGTACAGCATTTACATTTTTATTACCAGCTTCTTGCCATTCTTGTGTTTTTACACAGATTTACACTCTTAATAACAGATTTAGATTGCTCAGCTTTAAGCAGTGCTTCATAGCTAGTTACTTTTTTTATCAAGCACAACCAATTTATCAGTATTCTGAGTTACTCTGCAATGTCCATTTATATCCATTTATATAAATTACTTGAGAGCACTTCTAATCAGCTGCTAAATTGTGTATCAGTTCACTTTTATTGTTCATTTCTTGCTCTATCCATGCATTTAAAACATGTTTCAAATCAGACATAGATTTAGAATATATATATATATATATATATATATATATATATATATATACATATATATAGCTATAGATATATGTGTGTATATATATATATATATATATATATATATATATATATATATATATATATATATATATATATATATATATATATATATATATATATATATATATATATATATATATATATATATATATATATATATATATATATATATATATATATATATATATATATATATATATATATATATACACACATGTGTATATATATATATATATATATATATATATATATATATATATATATATATATATATATATATATATATATATATATATATATATATATATATATATATATATATATATATATATATATATATATATATATATATATATATATATATATATATATATATATATATATATATATATATATATATATATATATATATATTAAGGTGGAGGTGGGGTTACATCAAGGATTAGCTCTGAGCCCTTTCTTATTTGCAATGGTGATGGACAGGTTGACAGACGAGATCAGACAGGAGTCCCCGTGGACTATGATGTTTGCAGATGACATTGTGATCTGTAGTGAGAGTAGGGAACAGGTGGAGGAGACCCTGGAGAGATGGAGATATGCTCTAGAAAGAAGAGGAATGAAGGTTAGCAGGACTAAGACAGAATATATGTGTGTGAATGAGAGGGAGGATAGAGGAATGGTGAGGATGCAAGGAGTAGAGGTGGCAAAGGTGGATGAGTTTAAATACTTGGGGTCAATAGTTCAGAGTAACGGTGAGTGTGGAAGAGAGGTGAAGAAGAGAGTACAGGCAGGATGGAGTGGGTGGAGAAGAGTGTCAGGAGTGATTTGTGACAGACGAGTACCTGTAAGAGTAAAAGGGAAGGTCTACAAGAGGGTAGTGAGACCAGCTATGTTATATAGGTTGGAGACAGTGGCATTGACAAAAAGGCAGGAGTTTGAGCTGGATGTGGCAGAATTAAAGATGTTAAGATTTGCACTGGGTGTGACGAGGGTGGACAGGATTAGGAATAAGTATATTAGCCCAGGTTGGAGGGTTTGGAGACAAAGCCAGAGAGGCACGATTACGTTGGTTTGGACATGTGCTGAGGAGGGATGCTGACTATATTGGGAAAAAGATGCTAAGGATGAAGCTACCAGGTAACAGGAAAAGAGGAAGGCCTAAGATAAGGTTTATGGATGTGGTGAGAGAGGACATGCAGGTGGTTGGTTTGACAGAGCAAGATGCAGAGGACAGGAAGAAATGGAAACAGGTGATCTGCTGTAGCGACCCCTAATGGGAACAGTCAAAAGAAGATGATGATATAAATATATACACATGTATGTATGTATATATATATATATATATATATATATATTTATATATATATATATATATATATATATATATATATATATATATATATATATATATATATCATACATACATTGTAGAACTCTGATATAGATTTTATCTGAGCATTGTAACTAAATGTGATAAAACACTACCTGTATGACACAGATTTTTCTTTAACTGTATACATTGCATTGTAGTTGTGCATAATTGTTTTTTCTGAAAAATGTCACATACCATTCCTGCAGCAGACCAACCTAACCTCAAAAATGAGGTCTGCACATGCTTTGGTTGGCTGAATATGGTGCTGCTTTGTTACAGCCATTATTCTGTGCCTGTTCCCACCACAAGTTTGCTCTCTATGCTGTCTGATATTCACAACCTGGGCCCATATTGATACTGTTGTTGTGGCTACCAGGTATGACTTTAAGGTTTTCGGATAGCTGATGGTCAAGTATAGGTTTTCATGTTATCTTCCAGCTTCTGGTAGTTTAGATCAGATAACTAATCAACATCATCCTTTAGTCCTGAGTTTGTTTCCCTCAGTCTCGATGTACGTCCCGTGCAACTCTGAGGAAGTCACTGAACCAAACAGGTTATCCCTGAAAAGAGGCATTTGCATCTAGTGGGTTAAACCTTTCAACAAAGAAATAAAGCTAAAATAATAAAAAGAATCAACATAAACTACAAAGCAATAGCTTTTAAATCCAAATCAATCTTTGCAAAATAAATTCCAATATATTGTACCTGTGAGAGGAAAGGGTGGTCCTGCCCACTGCTTCACCACCTGTAAATACTGGCTTTTGGATAAGAAAGTTGTAGCCACTAAGCGAGCAACAAACCTCATTAATCTGTGGGTGGGATCACTGAAATGCATGGGGAGGACAAAATAGGCCTACAGTGATATAAACAGTCACATCAGTCACCTAGTTCAGGGTTAAGGCCTTATTAGACACTCCCTCATTGTTTGGACCATAAGACATAATCAGGGGTACAGGCACCTTTGTGTGTGCCTGGATGATGACCGCCTCTGCTCAGCTTTGAAGTCCACACTTAGGACTACGCGAGTCAGTGAACAAGACAAATGAACTCAACACAGACAGGAAGGAGGTGATGGTTAGCAGGAATGATGGGAAAAATCACAGTGACAAAAAGTGAAAGGAAATACAACACTAATACAATATAAGTAAAACAATGCAGCTATGTAAGTAAACTTACCATAATAATCACAGGGGGTAGGGCCCATATAGCTTAGGGTACTGCAACAGTGAGCTATGCATTGAATATCAGAGTAGCCATCTGTGCTACATAGGAGCAAACTATCTTTACTGCTGCCGATGCATGTCAGGGGGCTGCCGGGGATGATGGAGTGTAGAGGCATTGCTTGCTTATTTCTTTAAGGAGGAAGGGACAATGTTGGGTCCCAGCAGGGTGGTTTGACAAATAGAATCCCCAAAGAAGACTGACGACTGTGTATGAGTCACAAGCTGGACAGGGGAAACAGGTATGCCTTCTCTAGGTGTAGTGCACACTTGTACTTGAGTGCATGATGTTCACAGATCCTGCTGCATATTGACCACTTTTTCAGTACTGTTGTCAGACTCTGGGTTAAACATGGGGCATATTATAAAAAGTATTATGCCTTATGATGTGGCCTGCTCCAGCCAACCACCTCTGATCCCTACATGGGAAACTGAAAGGAGAGCCATGGATATGAGGGTCCTCAAGGAAATCAGAGATATAGACTAAAACAAAATGTGTAAGAACATCTGGGGGTATTCATATCACATAAATGGAAGATAAGCTAACAGCCTCAATGAGTAGTAAGGAAATTGGGGGGAACTGAACTGCCAAGAAGCAGCGTTCCCAGTAGAAGGTAAGGGGTTATCATTCAACACAAACAGTAAGTGTAAGCCAGGCTACAACACACTGTGCTATTTTGCAGATTTCCTCTATAGAAGGACGTAGACAAAAATAAAAGCAGTTCAGATGAGGTCATCAAAATGCTGCACAGTCTGCACTGGAAGCCAAATAAAGTAAAGGAGGGAGCAGAACAGCATAATGTGTACAAATAAAGAAAGGAGTCAGAAAGAGAAATGTTAAAAAGAAGACTTTAGCTAACTAAAGAAAGTAACAACAATTTTGTTTTAACATCTTTCAAAAAGCAAATGTGCTTAGCAGATCTGTAGGTTTAGAAGCAGGGGATTAGTTTTCACCATAGGTGACCTTAATATAATTAGTCACCTGGCTTCAAACCAACCAACTTGTGGAAGAATAAGAGGTCAGTGTTCTCTTTTGCCTTTTCATGAAACACAGAAATGGATCTCCAATCCATTCTGTGACTCTCAGGCATGCATGGAGTTCAGTTTATCTAGAAAGAAAGAAAAACAACAGGTGTGTTCAACCATGTTTGTTTTGCAATACAGCAATGTGCATATACAAGCTCCTTTTTTATGATTATCAGCCATGTGTTCTAATAGAAACAGTGTGAGGACTGACGCAGTCAGACCAGTTGTTCATCAGGTACATTTCATTGAGATTCCTCATACCATTAAATCTCATGCTGTCAGACGAATGATTGAAAGATATACAAATGTGAAGCAACCATGCTACACAAATTAACAAAAGAGACTGTTCAGTTTAGTGTTAACTGCTGAATATGACAGAGCATAATACCCAGACTGTGATGTGTGTGTGCAAACTAATTTAATGTGAATAAACTGACCATGTTCAAGCTTCAGTTGCAGGTGTAAAACTAGTGCTTTTACACACCATAATAGTGGTTATAAACCTTATGTGCACTGAGTCAGACATGGGCAAATGGCACCAGCATCATCTCTGTGTCGGAGGGACAGGCTGTGGAGAAAAGCATGAAGGAATTCCCTGGTGATCGCCGTGGGTTTGTTCTATATGGCAGTTTGTGACCAGGGTCCATTTGTAATGATGTGCTGTGTGGCTGTGTGTCTTCTCTAGAGACAATAGCATCCCCTCTGCTTGCTCTCTCAGCTCTTCTGCCACATTTTCTTCCAGCACAGTTCTGCTGAGGATTTGTAGCATGAAGTACCTTGGATAATCATGTACCTCTTTTTACTAGCCTCATGGGTCTGGCTAGTTTACCATCCCTACGTGGGGAATAAATAAATAAACAAGCCAGATCACAAACAGCTTTAGAAATGTTTTCATATATTACTGATACGTGCAGCTCACAGGGGATTACGTAAAATAAAAGAGTAAGAAATGCTCGGTCAGCTTCTGATGCAGTTTAAATGTTAATTAGGATCTTCACAAATATATACTTGGAAATACTACCCCTCACTTCATTTCTTTCTGTTTCAGTAAGTTAATCTGATACATGCTTACATTATTATCTGTGCATGCCAATGGTGTTGTTAATCTTTTTCACTAAAACGAAGTCTTGAAATTTAACACACTGCTAATTCTCCACCCTTTTTTCTCTTTCTTTTTCAATATAGCCTTTGACTTGACATCAAGCAATAATCCTGTCACACAAAGCCTGAGTTTTCTTAGCCATGGTAACTGAAGAGACATTCCCACTGTTGTTCCAGGGGAGCAGTGCGCCTTTTGAAAATGTAATGGAACAATTTAGTTCCCATGGTACTCCTGCCATTTTTGCTAAGCTTTCCTCTATCAGAAGATCAGTCTTTTCAGCTGGTCCATTAAATGAAGTGTGATAGGAAGCTGTCTTTTTTTTATCTTGCAAAACTCCTGAAATCGCTTCAAGTAAGAGCAAGTCTTTTATCCATAACAACAATACCAGGAAAGCATTCACTTTAGTCACTTAATAGCAGTAAAACCAGTAAAAGTGCTTACTGGATAAAGTGTTGGTCATTCACGGTATAATAGTTTCGGAAATAAAGCTGAATTATGATCCAGAAAATGTCAGCTATATTTGCAGTCATGTTTACTTCCCCTGGATATTCCCTGATACTCTAGTTTAACAAATTATTAAGCATACACATTTTTATGATAATCAGACATGGGAAAACATATGCACTTTTCTATTCAAAAACATATTCACAGCACAAATCACAGGAAACTGATATTTTCATCCCTCACTTTGTAAAGATACCATAAGTACAAGAGAGGTTATTCATATCAAGAATTTTACATATAAACATATCAACACCCAACATACCCAACACACACACACACACACACACACACACACACACACACACACACACACACACACACACACACACACACACTCCAATTACATGCAATGCCAATAGCTTCAGCATATCAGATTGTTAAAGTAGAATGCCTGCTTATATTTTAAAATATGACTCATTTAAGACTTATTGATATATAGTACTGTATCTCTGCACAAATGCCTCACCATTGTCTGCAGTCGTGGATGACCTAATTGCTTTGATGAAAATTTTAATCTGTAATCAGAAATGTATTATCATTAATGCTGAAATCTGAAGTGATCCGTACCATCGATCTGCTATGTAAGGAAATCAGAATCAATGAATTATCTGAGCCATTAAGAATCAGCCACACAGAGAAAGGTTTGAATCCTGGCTAAAGTGTTCTCCTCTCCTACAGTGAGTGCAAGTGCTTCTACTGAAAACTAAAGCTAACCCAGGTGGCAAGCTGATGGCAGAATAAGGCAAACCAGAAACAAGGGAAAGGAAAAGACAAACAATGCTGAGCAAATAAACATCATTGTGCAGAGCGGTGTTACACAACTTTGAAACAGACTAGAAAAGCAGGAACAGTTGTATTGGGAGAGTCTTCAGAAAGCTTGTCCACCAGCACACCCGTATCATTGTTTGATTGGTTTCTCTGTTACATTCTACTCTTACTGCAGAACAAGATGCACCTTTCTGCTTGATATATGATCACTTTTTTCCCAAAAACTCCTGATTCAATAATTGGAGAAGAAGGTAACAACTTCGGAAAATGGAGAACAAATCTGGCTAATGCAGTTATTAATATGAAAAAATAAAAAGAACAAGAAAAAAAACAAACAATCATTACCAAATGTCGGATTGTACTAGAGCTGAACTAAAGTAATAGTGGTTAAATATATCTGGCTGATATAAATAAAAAATATGAGCAGCTGGCAAACAGAACTTTAAGGAGTAATCCTTCAGTGCATTCAAAATTTATTTATTTTCACATTTGCTGTCGGGGTTAGTCCAACTGGGCTGAAAGCCCTTTTTCAGCGGAGGCCCAAGGAGAAAAGCTCCAGAGTTACTCAGATATTACAATATACAGTTTAGTATAAAAGTGTAATACAGTAAAGTTAGATTATAAGTATGGACAGATACCAGTTCATACAGATACAATTTTCAATTAGTACATACAGTATAGGTGAATACACCAAAAATAGTATATACAAAAGTAGTCAGCAATGGTGTTTTTCAGTGTAAAACAAAACTATATACAAAGAAGTACACAACAATGTTCAACAGTGAATTTAGTACATTATAGTAAAGGTGAATACACCAAAAATAGTATATGCAAAAATAGTCAGCCATTATGTTTTTCACTTTAAAACAAAACTATATACAAAGAAGTATGAAACAATATTCAACAGTCAGAGGAAAGACTCCCAGGCAATATAGGAAGTGGGACTACAGTAATAGTTTAGTGTATTAAGGAGATGGGGGGAAGTTAGAAGACAATAAGGAGATGGGGGAGTTGGAAGATATATTACGCACACCCTGGAATTCATAGACTGCATGCATACTATACAAATCCAGTATATACAAACCTCCTGAGTCATACCTGCCTTGCTTTTCAATAGCACATATCTGCCTACTAGGCAACAAGGGGTTTCAAAGCCACATTTAAAGGTGGTAGCATCTGGACATGTCCTGTGGAAAGTAGGCAATTAGACATCCCACTGCACTGCTCTGCAAGGATTTTAGGAAGTGTAGTGATTCACAGATGTCTGTACTATGTAGAATGCTTGCTTAACAATACCCAAAATGTTGAAGTATATGCAGCTGTTACCTGTTTTACATCTATCTATTTTAGTGAAAGAATCTGAGCAGGGCAGAGATGAGTAACACTGACCTGCTCATACTGTCAGTCTAGGTAAGTAGTACAGGTGTGTGTGTGTGTGTGTGTGTGTGTGTGTGTGTGTGTGTGTGTGTGTGTGTGTGTGTGTGTGTGTGTGTGTGTGCGTGCAAGCATGTGTGTGTGTGTGTGCGTGCATGCATGTGTGTGTGTGTGTGTGTGTGTGTGTGTGTGTGTGTGTGTGTGTGTGTGTGTGTGTGTGTGTGTGTGTGTGTGTGTGTGTGTGTGTGTGTGTGTGTGTGTGTGTGTGTGTGTGTGTGTGTGTGTGTGTGATTAATTAATGTGACTGTATGCACCTGAGTGCTTATTTTGCCATTATGCATGTGTGTTTATCTGTGAGTACATAATGTCTGCTGTCTGATGAGATTTGTTGCTGGTATGAATTAGGAGACTGTGGACAATGAATGTGATGGCAATAAACATGTGTATGGCTGTCTGTGTGTCCGTCCATCTGCCTGTCTATGTGTATCTCGAATTGAGAGATATGCCTGTTTTGTTTAATTGTAAGTACCTGCAATACTTATTTGTAGAGGATGAAGGGGGCTCACCACATCATTCAAAATTTATTTAAAATGTATATATCATAACAAGGTCTATCTTTATTCAGAAAATCACTACATCTAGGAGAAGCAAGGCTAAGTCCATAGCTTAACATATCATTTGAGAGGTATCCTAGATAGACAATACACGTTTTTTAGCTATAAGGTCATATGCAGTGTTCATTTCACCCTGGGGCATATATGTAACAAAAATAAGATGGTACTAGACTCACTTTTGTATGCTTTGTATACCACCCTGGTGTCCCACAAAAGTTAGTTTGTAAGTCATCCAGTAGGTGCTGACAGACCAAATTGGATAAGTAAATTTTGCAATGTATAATCCAAATCTGTGTCTTTAGAACTTAGCAATGTAAAAGTCAATAGTTTTAGTTAAAAACTTACTATAACATCAAGTCTTGCATTCCTTAATCACTGTCATGCTCTCAAGTTTGTTTAACACACTAACCTCTTTACACAACTTTAGCAAAGTTATTGTGCGTGACAATGTAGCTCTACCTTTTCAGCAGCACAAATATTAATTTTATTCTCTTTCTATGTTACAGTGATTAAACAGGCTGCATGGTCTCAAAAGAGGCCACTGCTGGCCATTATCCAAGTAGATAAACCCAAGAACATATTTGCCCCACATCACTTTCATAAAGATATCTAAGTTAGTAGCTGATCTTACATTTATCAGAATAGAAGCCCACCTCTGTCCAAACTTATGCTGGAAAAACTCCCTTCCCACCTTTGCTTTCACATTCAATAAATCTACCATTAACTGACTATTCCTTGTTTTTTTGTCATAGTTCAAAAGTAAAATACCCAAAGTACATTCTAACTGTTCATTCTTTAAACATTTATACAAATTAGTTCACTTCTGAACTGGCTATAACAAACTGAGTACATGTTTATACATTTATGTCTTGCCTCATAATTCAGCCCATGTCATCATTTTAAATGCCTTATAAAACATCTTTGTATATTTCTTGTCTTAGTATATCAACCCTGAAATATTTATTTCTCTGTTTAATTGTTTGTTTATCTATTTATTTATTTATTGAGATTTGATTGTCCAACTGGGTAGGAACCCATTTTTTGTGGAGACCCGGGGAAAAAAAGCTTCATAGTATTAAAAAGCATTTTAAGAACAATCATTTTATAGTTTTTTTTAAATAATATTAAAAAACAGGCTCCCTACTGAAATGAAATGTTTATCATGGTGCTGAGCAAGAACAGAGCCAGCTTTTGCCTAGGAAGCCTTTCTGAATGGTTTTGAAGGATGGGAAGTATTAACCTAATGGACTCAAGTAAGGAGTTCCAGGCCTTAGAACATGGTGCAGTACTGACAATGACCAGTAGATTTGATATGTTTGTGGACAGACAGGAGTTTTTGGTGACTGGATTGTAATGACTTATTAAGAACATAGTTATGTAGAACATTATTTAGTGCATGACAATCAGATGGATTCTGGATAATTTTATAGGTGGTAAGAAGCTGTGTATGTTAGCTGATGTGGTAGATCTAACCAGTTTAGGCTTTTTAGTGCTATACAGTGGTTGGGTTCTGAAATGTTTTTTTGTTGCAAATTTAGCAACTTTGATATAGTATTGTTCAAGTCCTGATTTGTGTGATGCTTGAAGGTTAATAAGGGTTTAAGAGTGCCATAAAGAAGTGGAGGAAGGAGATTAGTAGTGGCAAGTGTAGCTTTAGGTGTGTCAGTAAGAAAGATTTGGGCTCTATAAAGCATCCCTAGTTTTTGATGAGTTTTTCTTATGCAATTTTGTATATTCAGGTCAGATTTAAGATTGTCATCCACTAACATCCCTAATAATTTGCTATGAGAAGTGACTTCAATTGTTGTATTATCAAGAGAGAGAGGACTTTGAATTTTGTTTTTTCATGGGAGAGGGATTTGGGGGGAATAGTAGTTTGTTTATTTAGGGGTGAACACGAGTTGTGAGTTACAAAGTCATGTTTCAGTTGCTGTTAAAACTTTCTGACTAATTTTTTAGAGGTGTGCATACTGTGTTGGAGAGGCCTGTTGTATGGATGTGTGTAGAGTGTTGGTGAGAATGTTGAAGAGGAGAGGATCAAGGATAGAACCTTGTGATACATCAGTCATGACTGGGAGATATGTCGAGAGGCTGGAGTGCCATTTTACTGACTAATACCTATTGGATAGGTAGCTTTTGAACCATAGAAGGGTAGGCTGAGAAAAACCTAATGAGGGCATTTGAAATATAAGTTTGCTGACAAACTGTGTTGAAGGCTTTAGACATGTCTAGAAATAATGAATATGAATATGTAAATAATATCACTGAATAAATAAAGAATATATACAAAAGCCCACACCATATTCAGTAATCTGTGTTAAAGCACATTTATATATTCTACCAAAGACCACTGGATACCAGGACACAATAATCTACATGCGGCTCTAAGAATATGGTAGCATTTCCTTAAAATCTTATTCACATGCCCTACAACTTTAGCTTCTCCATTTATTATGACCCACAGGTCATTATATTCCAGACACTCTCCTATAAGCTCATGATCCAACCTATAAGGATATCTTGGATTAGATTTACCCAAATATAACATTTTATACTTAAAAATGCTAAATAAAAATCTATGGGTAAATTGTCTGTTTCCCATCCAAAGATCCAAGTTATGCTTGAATATGGACAGGGATGAACTTTGTTTTATTTACTTTGTTTTCTTTGCATGGGTAGATTGTTCCAGTGCAGCAGTATCCTCTTTGAGACATACCTGTCCCTCCAAACCATTCTGTTGATGTTGCAGAAGAAATTTTAGATCCCTAAACTAAGTATTTCTGATGCCATTTGACTTGCTGACATGCAGTAAAGCCATCAGTACAGGGCTGGAGAATGTCTTGCATACCAGACACGGGTAATCTCATAGCAGCCTGTAGGATACTGAGTATAGTGACAGGACTTTCAGCTGGTCCATATATGACATGTTGTTTAGGCCTTGTATCCTTTAAATAAGGTACCTCAGTGGGCATTCCACTTGTTGCATGCATTTGCACAGATACATGCCAAAGGGAGAATTAAATTCAATGACTGGTCTAACAAGGGCTGAGTAAAGGGGGACAATGACATCCCTAGATCTATATACAATCCCTTTGTTTATAAGCTGTGTAATATAGCAGGACTTTTTTTTTACAAAAATGGACTTTTGAAAATCCATACTCGTAATATCACAATAAGTACTTCCATCCACACTTTCCACAGTATACAGAAAAACTCTTTCAAAGCTCTTTCCTATTTGACTTTTTAATTAATTTGTCTAAAATTATCTAAATCATATTTTACCTCCCTTATGAATTGGAATAACATTAGCACTTTTTCATTGGACTGATACATCATCAGATAATAAAGACTGCTGGAAAAGAAAAGTTAACAGACTCAAGAAGTCATTTCACAGACTGAATAATAAAGTACCATTGATGTAATTTGGACCAGGAACAGTGTCCCTTCTAATTGCCTTAAATGCTTTATTAACCATCTCTTCAAATATGACTGGACTCTGATGAATAGTGTCCTTAAGCACAGAAGAGCTATCTCTGCCCCCCCCTCCCCCCAATGAGCAACTTGTCTCATTATTTGAACAATGCTAAGAGCCTTCCTTCTTAAGGGCACATGATCATTAATTAGGTTGTTCATTTTATTATAAAACAAATTCCACATTTACTAAACCAACAATTATTCAAACTCTTTTTTCCAGTCCCAAATTGTAATACTGTTTTCCACCATACAATAGTCAGCCTTAGAATATTTCTTTTCTTCTCTGTTCTTATTATAAAAGGCCTTTCTAACAAATTCCAGTGTTTACCTGCCAGGTGGTCAGATTTGCCCACTGGAACCAGATTAAAAGCATCATATATAATAGCATCAGAATATGTCATTATACTGCCAATACTGCAATGGTGGTGCTGCGGTAGCATTGTCGCCTCACAGTAAGATGTTGTCCTGTTCGATTCTCAGCTAGAGCGTCTTCTGTGTGGAGTCATGCGCGAATGGGTGTACCTTCGTTGAAGGTTGTGCATCAGGGCTGACAACTTGGCACATAAAAATCGACTGCCAATCATTAGCGGACCGGAGTTCCGCTGTGGCAACCCCTAAACGGGAAAATCCGAAAGACCCAACAACTGCCAATATGTTTTCATTTCTAGTAAAGTGAGTCACATGTTAAATAGCATCTATTTGTATTAAGAAAGACAAAACAATACTATCCATTTTATTTAATCCAATCATATTTACCCAGTCTATAGCCAGAAGATTCAAGTCTCCACATAGCACAAAATTGTTGATAGTGATACCAACAATGAAACATATTAACCAATTTCTAAGTTTCTAAAATTTGTAATGAAGGTGGCCTATAGAAACCAACAATTTCATTCTTAGAAGTGGCACCTTGCACTAATACTGAAACAATTTCATATATTTCACAATAATAAACTAACTTACATGGAATGTCATTCTTTACATAAAATGACACCCATCTCCTATCATATTCTTCCTAAAGTTATAATAGGAATTAACCCTGCAAGACTAACTGGCTTATTTGCCTCAGTAAACCAAGTTTCAATATTAATGGAGTACCCATCTTCTCTTCTAAAAATATTCAAGTCCATTTTTGGTAGGGCTCCTTGCATTAAGTATTGCAGGCACAATTTATTAGTTTTCTTAGGTATTTTAATTTCTCCTAAAATCTTACTGCTTTGTTCACTAAAATATCCTTGATAATCTTCCCTACTTTAGAAAACACAATTTTATTGGATTTATGACTCAAATGGTTACAATCATTGGCAAACCAATTCCTCCTTCCTATCACATATTTCCATAAGCAAACAGTATAATTGATGGTTCCTAATATCATACTCCATATCCTACTATAAATTCCATTAATCTCAGATGTCAAATTGTCAACATATTTGAAAGTGGGAAATACCTGCAAAAAAAACTTAACATAAAAAGAATTACAATGGTCTAATATTTTTCTGAATGTTTACAAATACATAATTCGGATGCGTTCTTTTCCATATCATTATTTGCACCACAGGTAGCAACCCCAGAGTATTATGATTATCCCTACCCTTTCATAGATCCCCTATCTTTGCCCCACATAGAACTGTAACTGTAATTAGCTTTCTGTTTATACCTGGGGGATAACTCTTCAGATCCCTCAAACTGAGTCCTAAATAATCAACATTTGCTCTTGGCTGCCAAGATTGCAGTTAAAGTTAACATTTTCCAATACTTTCTCGATATCACTCTCTCCACTTTCCTGTAATCCCTCAGTCCCAGACAACTCAGCATTACTATTCTGAGAAGCAGCTTTAAACGGGATTAAATCTTTATATCCCACACTGAATAAACCCTTGGCACTCTTCTTCTCTTCTTTGATTTAGTTATTTCACAATCTCTCCCAAAAGTACTATTTAGGTGCGTATCATCATGCTTATGAATTTCTTCATCCTTTCTTTCAGTTCTGTTACTCTCCCTTTCAGTATTCTCCATTGGTTCTACATCTCCCTCTGCCTGATTTAAGTAACACCTCCGTCCACTATAGAGTCATGTGCTATTTGTACAGATGCAGATAGAATTTGAGCATCACTTAACCTATAATCCCTTTGCATTCTTACCACCTCAAACCATTAAATTAAATACATATATTCAGGACATGCAGATTCACCAACAGCTGAAATTTCTAACTCATCTGAGTACTTAGTGCACATTGCATACCTTCTTAAAAATCCCCTTTCTAACAAATCCATTTTAAAGTTTATCAGTACTAACCTGTTGTCCCACTTGTCTTGCAGGTCTTTGTTTCGAAGCACCAATATGTGCATGCTCAGTTCCACAGCCACTCACTCCCTATGCACCTTATACCTGCATAAGATAGTCTGCAACTACATCACAATAGAGATACATAACAAGTATGTTAATGATTTAAGGTATTTTAAATCATAATTTGCATAATCATGACATTCACTAAAAATACTTTGTAGCACTTCACTCAGCACTAATTTTCACATTTTTATGTCTGAGCATCAGCTCAGTTCTGGAGAAGCTTTATGGGTTTCCTGGAAAAGTTTTATTTTTTACTAAGGCTCAGTAAAAGCTGCTGAGACCTGTCTTTGTGCTCCTTGTAAGTGTTCCCATTAATAATACCCTGAGTCTGTAATATAAATGCAGATTTTCATGGGCACCAAGGGAAACTAATAAAATCCCACGAGGGAGTAACCTTCTTTGACTGCTTTATGAATAATTGCTTATCTACTAGCTTCCGAGTATAAACTGAAATGTGCATTGTTACTTCTAAAAAGTGTTCATTGATACTCAAAAAGTCTTGCATTGCTCACTGGTATAAAGTGCAACTTTATTCCATGCTGTCAGTTAGTCAGTTAGATGCTATCCACCACCTTATGGTACATAGTACTAATTTAAATATTACATTAATTTCACCCTGATTTTTAACAGGCTGAAAAAAAATACAACACAGTGATCATACTACCCCTTGTTAACCATATCTGATTGCATGAACAAGAACTGAAAACAATTTGCTTTGTGTTATTAGTAAATTACTTCAGCCTTAATATGATGTTCTACTGTGGATCTCCACGAATCCCTCACAAACTGTTTTTAAATGCTCTTGTTATTTCAGCCTGCCCAGTCAGTAAATGAGAATAGAGCAGGTGCATGGAGCTTAATGAGGTTGCAGGTCTCTCTATTCACTTTCTCCTGTGAGGTGAATTAAAGACATATTTTTGATGTTTACAAAAGTCATTCAATACAAGTGATGTTGATTAAGAAAAGGCCACAGTGTTGTGATAATGGCTTAAAATGAAGACACTAGCTGAAATAATGAGCACTGAAGAATAAATATGTCCGGATGATAATCAAGAGGATGGATGGCCATTGCAAGTGTTCTGCTGATGGGAAGTAATTTGTCTAAATGTCAAGGAGATAATGAAAGTTTGAAAGCGGTTGTAACTGTATGAGATACAGTGGATATCTGAAAGCCAGCTATGTTTATGTGCCACAAAGTCAACTTTGAACTGAAAGGTGACATACAAATGAGTAGAACATAATGTCAGTGGTCTTTCTAGCTGTGACTGTAATTAAGTGAGTAATGCCTGGCTTGTATGTTAGGTTCCCAGTGGGTACAATAGATATAAAAAGTGTACACACCCCTGTTAAAATGCCAGGTTTTTGTGATATAAAAAAATGAGACCACTATAAATCATTCCAAAACTTTTCCCACCTTTAATGTGACCTATAACCTGTTTCAATTGAAAAACAAACAAATCTGTTAGGGGAAAAATATAAAAAATAAAAAATGTACAATAAGTCGGTTGCATAAGTGTGCACACCCTTAAACTAATACTTTGTTGAAGCACCTTTTGATTTAATTACAGCATTCAGTCTTCTTAGGTAGGAGTCTATCAGCATGGCACATCTTGACTTGACAATATTTGCCCACTCTTCTTTGCAAAAGCTCTCAAATCTGTCAGATTGCAAGGACATCTCTTCTGCACAGCCCTCTTTAGGTCACCCCGCAGATTTTCCATTGGATTTAGGTCTGGGCTCTGGCTGGGCCATTCCAAAACTTTAATTTTCTTCTGGTGAAGCCATTCTTTTGTTGATTTGGATGTATGCTTGGGGTCATTGTCATGTTGAATGGTGAAATTCCTCTTCATCTTCAGCTTTCTAGCAGTTGCCTGAAGGATATGGGATAAAACTGACTGGTATCTGGAACTGTTCAGAATTCCCTCCACCTTGACTAAAGCCCCAGTTCCAGCTGAAGAAAAACAACGCCAAAGCATGATATTACCACCATCATGGTTCACTGTGGGGATGGTGTACCTTTGGTGATGTGAAGTGTTGTTTTTCCGCCAAATATATGTTTTGGAATTATTGCCAAAAAGTTCAACCTTGGTCACATCAAACCATAACACATTTTTGTACATGCTTTTGGGAGACTTGATGTATTGTTTTGCAAATTTTAGCTGGGCCTGGATGTTTTTCTGTGTAAGAAAAGGCTTCCGTCTTGCAACCCTACCCCATATTCCAGACGTGGAGAATACTGGAGATTGTTGTTACATGTAGTACACAACCAGTACTTGCCAGAAATTCCTGCAGCTCCTTAAGTGTTGCTGTAGATCTCTTGGCAGCCTCCCTGACCAGCTTCCATCTTGTCTTTTCATCAATTTTGGAGGGACATCCAGTTTTTTGCAATGTCACTGTTGTCCCATATTTTCTCCACTTTTTGATAACTGTCTTCACTGTGTTCCATGGTATATCCAATGCTGTGGAAACTTTTTGTACCCTTCTCCTGATACTTTTCAACAATGAGATCCCTTTGATGCTTTGTAAGCTCTCTATGAACCATGACTTTTGCTGTAGCAGGCAACTGAGTAAATGTCAGGAAAATCCTACTAGGACAGCTGAACTTTATTTGGAGTTAATCAGAGTCTCTTTAATTGATGGCAGATGTTTACCCAAGAAGACTAAATGTTATAATTAAATCAAAAGGTGTTTCAATAAAGTATTAGTTTAAGGGTATGCACACACAACAAAGCATTAGTTTAAGGGTGTGCACACTTTTGCAACCAGCATATTGTACGTTTTTTATTTTTTATATTTTCCCCTAACAGATTTGTGTGTTTTTCAATTGAATTGTACAGGTTACAGGCCACATCAAAGGTGAAAAAAGTTTTGGAATGATTTATTGTGGTCTCATTTTTTTATATCACAAAACCTGGCATTTTAACAGGGGTGTGTGCACTTTTTATATCCACTGTATATTATGTGGGATAATTGATGGCCATAAGGGCATGACACAATGGTAACATAAAATGGTAGAATGCTGTAAGAATGAAGCTACTGCCTGTGTGTATCATGTAAGATGAAAGAGGTGTTCTTGGTTTGTTCCCCATTTTAAAATGTGAGTGAAAAAGAAGACCATAAAATAGATTGCATATGTACTGAAATGGTGATTCATTGAAGGGTATTTAGGAAGTAATATATTTAAAAGAGCAAAGGTGCAGGGAGACAGGGATAATTTTGCAACATAATAGTGCCTACCAACAATATGCCAGACATGCTTACCTGAATGCTAATAGAAGGTTTTGAGGATGCTGGATGGAAGGACCTTTTAGGGTTGATCACCATGATACAGAGAGTTAAAAGGGAAAAAAAATGTAGCATATATTATGAAATGTGACATTTAGTAAATGAGATACTTGTGTTAGAGGATGACACTAAAATTGTTTCCAGAAAGACACATCCAATTATTCTGGCAGTTATGGGTTTATGAAGCAATTGGGATAGATACCATGGGGCCATAGCAGTAGCATGTTCGAACAGGTTACTTTTGATAAATGGAATGTATATGTGAATTATCCTGCCAAGGGTCAGATATTCAGCCAGTCTACAAAGCTTTGGCATCCCTCCTCATGCACTCTGTGTCCACCCTTAGCACAAGAGTATGTGCTGGCTTAAGGAGAATATATATAGACATGCCAAAAAACAAAGCTTTCTTGCCCAAAGGAGGGGACTGAAGTCTTATGCTCTACAGCAATTTAGTCAAAACCAGTAGACGTTGTCATGTTATGTCAGGAGTACAAAGGTAAAGTAGGGTATCCCATCCAATCCTGGGAAGAAAAAGAAATAATAAATAAGATGAGAAGGTGAAAGGGTGCAAACACTGCAACAGTGATCTACCAAAATATCTATTATAATGTAAGTCAGCATATGGAACTGTCCTATGTACTTCATTAGGTCACTGTTGCAGTAGCCATAACTATATGGGACAATTAACATAGTTAGGAGAACTGGAGGGATGGATGGATGGATGGATGGATAGATGGATGGATGGATGGATGGATGGATGGATGGATGGATGGATGGATGGAGAAGGTCCAGAATCTAGATATCCTTGTAGTATGGTGTTTGGAAATCCTGCTGTAGCTCTGGAGATTGAATCTAGCATGTAGTGCCTAGAAAAGGTATACACAGAAGACTGAGCAGCTGCCCGTAGGATAGACCTGGAGTGCACCCCATTACCAAAAAGCTTCACAAATAACCACAGCTTTGGTATAGTGAGCTTTGACTTTTTTTTTTGGGGGGGGGGGTTCATATCATGGTTAGAGTAACAAAACTGATTTCCCTGTGACAGACATCTGGAAATGGTTTATTTAGAGGTAGAATGTCCTTTTTTGCTCATCAAAGAAAACAAATAGATGGATGGATTTCCTAAAATCTTTAGTCTTGTCAAAGTAAAATTTCAACTGTGTATGGGCATCCAAAATATGCAGGATTTTTTTAGAATACTATCAATTACTTTGGTAACTGAAGTTGAATGCTAGCAGTTTCCCCTGGTTTAAATGATCACATCTCCATGGCTTTTGTGTTAAAATTAAGAACAGCTAAGCTTTAAGTTGGACTTTTGTGTTCCAAAAGTTTGTTTTTAACATCTCACCAACTTTCTTATTTAACACAATGATCACTTATACTTAGCTAATAATATTTTATGACTTTATGTTTAACACATAGGTTTTAACGCGGATTATGAATTTTTATACTATTAAGTAGCTGTGTATTTATATGGTTTGATTAGATTTAACATGATCATAATTTTTATTTTATACCTAGACTTATGAAATATTTGTTTTGCTAGCTAATGAAGGAAATGGTTTAATGGGATTTTGAATAATGCACCAATTGGGTGACAGTTATTGTTTTAAAAGTTAATTGACTCATTTTTATTCTGAAGAAGTCTCTGAGTAGATGAAAGTGCTAAACATGCTATTTATAATAATTTTAGTTAATTCCTATACTGTGGATACTTTTTTTGGGCTCATCCTTTGTGGTGGCTTGAATCTTAATTATGAGGTACTGCTTGGCTTTAAGAATTTTTCTCTTCTGTTTTTGCATTCAGAATAGAATTCAGAGAGATGAATGGTCCAATTTAAAATAAACATGAAACAAAGAAAAACATGTCAGATCATTTCATATTTCTAAGGATATTTATGAAGAAGAGCAGACATAATTAAAAGTGTGATAAAAATATGCTAATTTGCAGGATAGACTGAAGTTGGTTTTACCCAAAGTAAAGGAGCTCATGACAAAAGCTGAGGAAATTCAACAAGTTTCAAATAAAAACACTGGACTTATACAATTTAACTCAGGAGATCAAGTGTTAGTTCTGACAGAAAACTAATTTCAAGTGGCAAGGACCATTCAAGAAAATTGAAAACATAAATGCAGTAAACTACAAGGTTAGACAGCTAGGAAAGGTAATGATATAGGAATATGTATTCCATTAATTTACTGAAGTCATGAAAAGAAGTTGAACATTCTGCAGTGAGCCTGTAAGCTGAATTCATATAGGAGAGACCAGTGAACCTGCAGCTGAAGTGCAGTTGGAATAATCCTTGTCAACAATACAAAAACAGGAAGTAAGAAAACATTTCATAAGAAATAAAGGAGTACTCCCTAACATAGCTAGAATAAATAAACTGACAGAATATAATACAGAGGCAACAACCAGAAAGAAGGTTACACTTACAGAGTACCAGAGACACAAAAACAGTTAGCAAGAAAAGAGGTTCTAAAGATGCTCAAGCTTGGAGTGATAAAAGATTCACAAAATGAATACACCAGCCAGGAAGTCAGGATTGGTGATACCACCTCCACTAAGAGACTGGTCACCAGCAGGGTGTTCATGGTTCATAGGTTCATGAATTAGTACGAGGCTAACTGCCCTTATGGGCCACTTTAAGCCTAGCCAATTACCCCATGTGAGAATCAAACCATTTACCTTGTGTTTGTAAAGTAAACACCTTACCCATTATGCCAACCTCCCACACAGAGAACCATGCAAGGACTGCTCCTATTTGGCATCTATTTCTCAGAGGTAAAGGCTAATGTCAAGGGCCGTTGGCTGACCAAGTTCACAGAACCCCCCCCCCCCATGACACAAATATCTTACAAGAGGGTCTAACACAGTTGAATGACTACTGCCAAAGTCCCACACTAAAACTCAATGCCAAAAAATATGAATTATAGTGCCTTTTGGGAAAACTGCCATCCAGGCTAATTACTCCATTGGTAGCACACCCGTAAGAGCTGACCCAGTAGTCAGCCATCTGGGAGCATATATGGACAGTAATCTGGTCTTTGACCAACATGTGGTGAAGGAATTAAGAAAATCATTCTATGTCACCCAATGTATAAGTAAGGACATGGCATGGCATCCAGGTCTAAGGAGTCATAGTGCCACTTTATTTGTCCCTTATCAGACCCATAATGGAGTATAATGTCACCTTCAGCATGTACCTGACCAGACATATGCAACAGTTGGAATGCCCACAAAGGTTCCTTACCAGAAGAATCCACGGTATAAGCACATTGTCCTATATAGATCACCCTAAAGCCCTTTCTCTATACTCTGTCTTCTACAGGATACTGAGAGGAGAGCTATGCCTGGCATGCAAGGCATCCTCGGATCCACCTCTAAAGGACCTTTTGCACATCCAAAAAATGAACAGCATCAAAATTACTAGATCCAAGGATTTAAATTTTGCTTATGATATTAATAAAACATGTTAGCAAGACAGATATGTTTTCTCAGGGGATCTCCATACTCTGGAACAGGCTCCACATATGAAGCAGAGTCTATCCCTAACCCTATTTAAGCATAACCTTGACTAATGGAGGGGAAATTGTAAATCCACCCTGGGTCTAGCACCCATGTCCCTGACAGAGGCAAACAGTAATGCCCAAACTAACATACCCCTCTCACATAACCTCTAGAAATGTATTAATTAACATACCCCCTCATAATAAATGCCCATGATATATAGGGACACTACTGGGTTGGATTGCACAGTTAGGCTTAAAAAGACCATGCTGGTCATTATCATTAGCCTAGTGTAAAACTATGAAACTGTGAACCTAATACAGACTATTTCCTGGCTAAATGTTGATGCCATACTGAAGTACACATTTAAAGGCAGAGTACCAAATTTCTCTACCATATATTTCTCTCTCCCTCTCTTTATACACACACACAAACACACACACACACACACACACACACACACACACACACACACACACACACACACACACATATATATATATATATATATATATATCATAGGGAACTAGCTGCTAGATGGTTCAATTAGTCCTTTGCTGCTATACCTTGGTCAGACAGCTGAATTGCATGCCAGCACCACTACAAACATCCACCAGAGTTTCTTCTGGGTTGGTTCTGCCCAGAAATAATTCACCATCCTTCAGGTCCCACTAGGTATACTCCTGCTCCATCTCTCAAATAGGATGTGTGAGATGGGCTGGTGGTGCACCTCCCACAGAGGCTAGGGAGATCCCATCACAGCCACCTTACTCTGGCCTTCACTTTCACTGTGCAGTGGGGTCTCCTGCCCGCCACGCGCACACACACACACACACACACACACACACACACACACACACACACACATATATATATATATATATACACAACCAACAGAAATAGTCTATTCATAATATCTTTCATAACGTGCACCTTTTCTTTGCTCTGAAAAAGAATGCACAAGTGGTTGGAAAACACAGTTAGTGGACTGCAGACTAGACCACTTTGCCTTTTAATGAGTTAGCTTTGACAGCTTTTTTTTTTTTCAAGGAACAGCTCATTCACAGTATGGGCTATGATGAAAGGGACCAAATGCCATTATTGTCTTGTAAACATCCTGTTTGATATTAGTGGCAAGTTAGCTAAGCCCCACTGTGATCCCATACCAAAACAACCTGATTTTCCTTTATTCTTTGGTTATTGGCAGCAATATTCTGAGAAAAGTTATGTATCTCATTATTTCTGAATTAAACTCATGACATTTTCATCCAAGAGGCATACCCCCAGCCTTGTCCTTCCTTTCCTCTTACCTTTCCTTCCTGAATTTCATACCTACTGTCTATTTTACTTGCCGCTCTCCCTTGTTGTTATGCCTCAGCACTCCTCCCCTGGCCTGGGCTATTCTCTATTCTGTATTCCTTTAAATACTTGTTTGAATAGCTACTTACTGGTATTTTTCATCCTATTTACCCCCTCCCACACTTTACCATATTAAGCATCCCTGCTATTCTAGTATCTGATTCATTTTCCTTTTTTCACTGCTATATGTATTATATAAATAATCGTTCTTTATTTAACCTAGTATATAACATTAGTAGTGGTTTCATAAACAGCTGGGGACAGATCAGCATTGTCACAAAGAACACATCAATGCAGACAAATGCAGCATTTAAAATGAATCATTAACAAAAACTAATAAACAAGAAAGCACCTAGTCTTACATAATGAAAACAAAATAAAAATGTTCCTGTTCATTTAAGATGTTTTATAGCAACAAGTATGCCTTTACCTTTTAAGCACAAACTTTAGCAGAATAAGAAATTATGTCTTTTAATATTATTTTATGGTAGTTGTTATTACATTTAAAATCATACTCCAGTGTTTTTAAGTACCCTGTAATGTCATTTCTTCTGTTATTAACACTGTAGCTAAAAGTATGTTGACTTCTTTGTACTTCATTAACCTATATTAATAAAGACTGCAATGCCAGCTACTGTAAATGGTCAAACACTTGATGCCTTGAACTGTGTAATATAATAGTCTCTTGTGAGATATAAGACTTGAGATTTAATGAACCACCAAAGAATCTGTTCAGAAAATGTTTCTGTAATAAGCCACAGTGCTGTTATGACTGCTTTATCAGTTACCCAAAGCAAAAATATATAGGTAAGTACAAGCGATTTTGTTTGTTTGCATGGATGATTTGCAAATCAAATTAGACAGAACAATATTCAGTCATTTGGCAAAACTGTATTATTCAAATGATGTGTTAACATATAATAATTTACCTTGCAACTTGAATACTAAAGGTATTTCAGTCTTGCAATATGCCTCATACTGTACAATGTAATGATGTAAACATATTATAAACTCTATAAATAGAAACATCACATTATTGGAAAAATATTAGCATCAATAAAATCCTTAAGCTGTACAGTGAATAATAATAATAATAATAATAATAATAATAATAATAATAATAATAATAATAATAATAATAATAAATGATTTGAAATCTCTCTTTCTAGTTTTCATCTTTGACTTGCCGTTTTGCCATCACTGAATGCCATTGCCCTGGCATTCTACTTAATATGCCCAATGGTAACACCGTCTCAATAAAACAAGATTCTGTACAGACTGTCCTGTCTTTGTAATCCTTTATATGAGCCTGAGCATACATAGCTGAACCACATGAATGTAGACTATGAGTAAATATGCTGCATACAAGCATTATTTAATAAGAGTTTATACATAAAGCAATATGTGCTACTGAAAATGTTGACTTAATTTCTACATCATTAGCCGATTAATGCAGGCAGTATATAAAACAAAGCAGCATACAGTAGCTGCAAAATATCAATGAATGCATATAAACAGCATTTCAAGTTTCAGGTTTCAAAGTCTTCTTAATACTAATGGCACATAGCTCAAAAAACAGCAGCACACCAATAGGTGGCATGTTATCTGCAGTGATGAGTCAAGTAAAGATATAACACAAATGTACTGAAATAGGTCTACAGCAGTGATAATGCTGCCATGATCTAACAATTGTTAAGAATGTGGTTAAAGCTATTTTTCCATAAAGGGATATTGTTATAGTAGCAAAATTACCATGTAAACACCAGTAGCAATAGCCAATATGAGATAAATGGAACAATGGAACGCAAATAAGTGGGATCTGTTTTCATTCTTAAGGTAAAAAGTCAAAGTGTGTTGATATAACCCATTTATAAAGAAAAGCCTGGCTTCCATTTATATAAGATGCATGATACAAACAAGATGGTGAGGATATTATAAAAGCACTATTACAGTTAATGATATCCCTGTTGTGCTGACTGAGTATTGCAGAACGCATAAGATTGTTTTATATACCTGCACTGAAGACAGCCATTGTATTTAAACCTTCCTGGTGATAAGATAAAGCTTTACTATGTAGACTTCCACAGATTACAAGGTCACCTACATTTGTGATTTTCTTGTAAGTGAACTGTAAATCTTTTGCAGTAACAAAGTACTGTTTGTGATCTCAAGATGAACTGCTCACAAAAGTTTATTTTTCTAACTTGACTGTATTATCAATCATCATTCACACACAGTTCACACACAGTTGCTTACAAACTTGGTGATTACATTGTCACTGTTAAATTTAAATTGCATTACATCTGATACATTTCCATTTACGTTAAACTAGCCATCGGTATGCTCCTGACTGCTCATTGTAGGTGGCAATTATAGATATATAGGGGGGGATTTCAAACTGTGATTTATCTAAACAATTTTCTTTGTATATGATATCAAAAAGGTAAGAGTTTCAAACTAGAATTCAAACTTTAGTCTCAAACATACAGAGTTCACCAAAACTGTCATTCAAAATTGAAAATACCTCACCAGTAAAGCAACATATGTATTTTGTAAAAAATACTTTCTGAAAAAAATGCTTATGTCAGCAGGATGAAATAATTGCAATTTTGTTGTTTTTGTCTATTTTTACTTATTTGTCTATTACTATAAACCTATAAGCAATATTCCAGTGAAACAACAGACATGAGTGCACAGAAGGAATAGTATACTTGCTTTGAATGTGGATTATACATCCACAGTATTCTGCATCTGCTGTGAACAGTAACAACCTTCCAGCCTGACCAGTATTTAGAACATTTAAATAATTGTGTCCGAGTGTCAAAGAATAAAGTACAGTTATGGAAGTAAACTTACCATAACAGCAGATGTTCAAATGATCTCTAATGCAGTAGTCTTGGCTATATGGCTGATATCCTGCTGTGAATATAACAGCTTCCAAAACTACAGGACAACTTCTTTGTACCCAAACCATCAAGACAGGTTTGGGCACCAAGCCCTTCAGAGTTTTCATGTCAGTGAAGAGAGGGAGGCTGAGCCCCAAAAGGACGATGCTAGGAGCAACAAAAATAAATATTCACACCATAGCATAAACAATGCACTAAGAAACAAGGGGGATGGAGAAATGAAGGGAGAGCAGCTACTGCAGCAATTATGATTGAAAGATTTATTGGAACGGTAAGTTTATTTACATGACTGTACTATGTTCATCATATTGATCACTGATGCAGTAGCCATAGCTATACAAGTAGATTATCCTAATTTACAAATTTTGGGAAGTGGAAGGGAAAGGGTCCAATAGCCTCTGAAGAATGGTCCTAGGAAAGCCTGAGCTAGAACTAGAGAAGGAATCAAGCTTGTAATGCATTGTAAACATATGTCTAGATGACCAAGTTGCTGCTTCTAAAATACTTCTAGAATCAAACTCTATCCAAAAGCCATAAATAAAGCCAAGGTCCTGGTAGAGTGGGCCTTGACCCTGCATGAAATAGGCTCCTATAATTCATAGATTGTTACTAGACTAATGACCGGGGGTGGAGGTTATAAACTTAGCCAAGTTTTCCCAAAAAAATAACAATGCCCTGCATCCAAATAGGACATTGAGGGCCAGGAATTTTATAAGCTACCTCTGTCCATAAGGGACATGGGTGCCACGTCCAGTGTAAATTTCCTATTCCCCAGCCACTAGTCTATGTTGTGCTTAAACTGAGTAATAGATGAACTCAGCTTCACATGAATGGGAAGCCTGTTCCATAGGAGGGGCAGTCTCTGGGACACGTTTGTCTCTACAGCATGTTCTGTTTAAATCACAGACAAAATTCAAATCCCTAGACCTTGTATGTCTGGTACTGTTTGATTTACAAATATGCAGGAAACTAATAAGTGTGGGGTTTGTGGATGCCTTGTAAGCCAGACATAGATTACCCTTCAGCAATCTATAGGAGACTGAGTAGAGGGAAAGGGTTTTAAGGCACTTTGAATAACACAGGTTTGTTACACCTTGTATTATTTTTGTAAGGAATCTCTGGGGTAGCTCTAGTTGCTGCATATGCCTGGTCAGGTACATACCAAAGGGAGCATTGTACTCTATGACTGGTCTGATAAGAGCAGAGTACAGTGGGATAATGACCTCTTTGGACCTAAATGCCATGCCCTTACTTATAAATTGCACAACATAAAAGGATTTCTTCACTGCTATGGCCACATATTGGTAAAAGGTAAGGCTACTGTTTACTTGGGTACTCAGATCCCTATCTATTGGATCAACACCTATGGGCATATTATCAACATGGTAATTAGCCGGAATGATTGAATTCCCAAAGGGTACAATTATACATTTCTTAGCATTAAGTTTAAGACCATGGTTTGGCACCATTTGTTAGTCAGAGATAGGTCTTCTTGAAGAATGCTAGTGTCTGCAGGGGAGTTTAGGATAACCCCCAGATTGCAATCATCTGCAAACTTTGTCAGCTACAAAACTTCAGCATTTGTTTCCATTTCAGAGAAACAGATGCCAAAAAGGAATGGGCCCAGTACCAAGCTCTAAGGGACCTGGAATAGTTTTGCTGTGGGGAGTATAAAAAAAGGTAATAGCCTGAGGCAACCATTTGGAAATAATCTGTTCTGATACAGGCTGTCCCTTCTTCTTAACTTTACAAGAAAAGAACAAATGATCCAAAGATCTGAAATATTTATTTCTCTCAAGATAGTTCCTGGGTTGTCTGTAAGCATCCAAGGTATGTAGTATCTTTTTCTCTCATTTTTAGGTTCAAGAAAGAAAAAAGAGAGAGAGAGTTTTGCTTAAAGTAAACTGAGATACCACTTTAGGCAAAAAAGAAGGACTGGTTCACAAAGAAACCATGTCTGTGTGGAAAATTAGATAGGGTGACACCACAACAGCTTAAAACTCAGATACTCTTCTTACAGAGATCAAAGCAATTAGTGAAACAGGGTTCCATGTTAAGCAAGGCAGCCAGATTAGCTGGTTCAAATGGAGCAAGTGCTAGCTTCTCTAACTCAAAATTAAGATCCCAAGGAGGGGCCACTGGTTTTCTTGGAGACTTCAGATGCAAAAACCCATTCAAAAATATTCTGACATGAGAATGCATTGAAAGAGGAGGGTCCATGGGCAGACATGCTGAAATGGCTGTTAAATGAACCATGATGGAGTTGTAAGAAATGGCATAGGATAGTAACTCACTGAAATATTGCAAAAACCAGAGAGCAACTAGCCCTGAATGGGTAATGGTTATATTGTTGGAATCAACTAAAAACATTTTCCATTTTGCTAATATATGATTTGCTATTAGCAAGTTCTCTTGCCCCCCATTAGTACCTGCTGTATGCCCTCAGTAAACAGGTGCCTAAACGGAAATAAGACTCTATCATCCAGGCAGTCAGTTGAAGCTGATTGGGATTGGGGTGTATCAAACACCTCTGATTTTGTGTAAGTAGATCGATTCTGTGAGAAAGTTCGTGATAATTGCCCCTGGAAATTTCTAAAAGAAAGAAAAAACACTACTGCCTGTGTCAAAAGGCAGTCACCACAATGATCGTGGAGGATTACTTCTGAATCTTCAGAAGTACCCTGGATATCGGTAGAAATGGTGGAAAAGTATATAGGAACGTTCCTGTCCACGATAAAAAAAAGGTATCTATCTTCTGGACCTTCTTGCATGGACACCTTAGAGTAGAATTTTACCAGCTGATTGTTCAGATAACAGGCAAATAGGTCTACCTGAAGAACACCCCACAGATGCATCAAATCATGGAAGACCCCTCAATCTAGTTTCATTTTGTAAGGGTCTGCCCTTATCCTGCTAAGTTTGTCTGCCCCACAGTTTTGCTCTGATGAAATGCAGAATGGCTGTACAGTGAGACTGTGCTGTGAAGCTATATCCCAAGCTAATATGGCTAGTCTGCAAAGGGGCTATGACCTGGTTTCCCCTTGCTTGTTGAGGTACAACATGACTGTGATACTGTCGGCTCCAACTTGAAGAGGTCCAGGAGACCAATGATGATTCAAAGAGTTGAGTGCCTTGATCAGGGCAAATATTTGTTTTACATTTATCTGCTTACATCTGTCCTTGGTGTCCTGCATGCCTTGCACTTTTATCTCTCCTGAAACTGCTATCCAAGCAAAGTCTAAGGTGTCTGTGGTGATTGACTGGTTTGGAGCAGGAAGAGAGAAGGCGAGACCTGGGTTTAGGGAAATTTGCTGCCTCTAACAAGTGATTTCTCTCCTGACAACCTCCTGCACTGAGATTTTAAAAGACAAAGGATCTTGGTGCTGGGACCAAACAGACTTCATTACCATTGCATACTACTCATGTGGAGTCTTCCAGGGGCTTCATAAGAATCAGAGATGCCATTAGACTGAAAATCCTGAGGTATTGCATCACAGTAACTGAAGTCTGAGTAGAAAACCTTAGAAATAGATCTAGATATAGATCTATTTTTTTCCTGTGGAAGAAAAGCTCATTAAACATGGATGTCTATCTGAAACCACAAGAAAACAATTCTGTGTGAAGGAGTCAAAATAGACTTTTGAATCTTACTTTGGAATCCCAGCTTGTGTAATAGATCACTCATCTAAATGAGAGATTCCTAACACTTTGAAAAAGACTCTGCAAAGATAACCAAGTCATAAAACATGGAAAAATATGAATACCCTGTAGCTTACAATGAGCTATAACTAGTGCTAGACACTCTTGGAGCAGTGAATAGTCCAAAAGATAAGACAGAGAGCTGATAATGTGATCCAGACACACAAAACCATAAGAAATGCTTGAAGTCTGGTTGAATGGGGATGTAATGATAAGCATTTTTATATCTAGTGTTATCAGGAAAATTTAATGAGGAATAAAGGGTAACAGGTTGCAAAATGACAGCAATTTGAACTTGGACACTATCACAAACAGAAACACAAAAAGAAAGTTCCAGAACTGGATTCCAAGCATATTTTTTCTGTCACTGAAACCATGCTTGAATAAAAAAACGTTCCCAACCTGGAATAAGGAACTGGTTGCATCACTCTCTGAGAAGAGCATGTGCTGAAAGACAGGGGAAAATATCAGAGTCTGGTCTGTTGGATGAGGAATTGCCATCTGGAAAGGTGGGATTTCTTCCCCCTGTCATATGTAACCTTGATGAATGATTTTCAGAACTGATTTGTCTGAAACTGTTACTAAAGAGAAAAATGAAGATTCAGACTTTCTGGAAGGGAAAACAGACTGTCAGGGTGGGAGGAGTGGACAAGGTCCCTTAAATAGACACTCGATGGCTTGACTCCACCTATGTTCACCAATGGCAGCCTGAGATGGTCTACAGTACTCATTGCCTGACTCGCTATTTGAGGTCAGGGATTGGAAAAAAAAACACAATGGCAAAAAACAAACCATCATCATCATACACCTAACAATTACTCGAGTTATGTTAGTTTATGTTACACAAAGAATTTTTTCTGTCATTCTACCAACATAGTATCAGTGGTAGAATAAGTACCCTCACCTAAAAAAAAAAGTAAAGACAGGGAAGTTACTACAATGCAGGAGAGCAGTAACCAGTACCAGTACCATAATATACACCAACAACTTCTGTAGTATACTCTCACTATATTCACAGAATCAAGCCAGCAGTGAGCCTTAGACAAGTGCCCTGTACTATAAAACCCACGCTAATGGCATGCCACTGTCATACAGAAAATGTGTGTCCCATCCACCCCACAGAAGACCAAATATTAAAGAGAGTTAGTAAATAACAGAAAAAGGAACAGGTATTATCCCCTAAATCAATCAAAAGTTAGCACTCGGCATATAGGTTGTCCTTAAGAGAGACATATGCTGTTGCTAGAACACTTAGACACATTGTCTGATATCATGCCAGTTATTTATTCACAAAGATCTCAAGCTCACATACTCAGGGTATGCATAATTCATTGTATCATACACATGGCATACACACTCCCAGGTCTAAAACCATTCACTGTCTTCATACACCAGTTTTTCAGCCCTACTTGAACAGAAGTTTATATCTATAACAAAGCTAATTTGTTGATAAAAGTTACATAATTATACACTTTATCTTTACTTACTTGTATCTCACGTAAAAATTGAATGCCCATGTGGTAACAAAAGACTACTAACCATGTTCAATACAGCCACTTATTCTTTGGCTGTCCCTCCTATAAGCCTTAAAAACAGAAGCATTTGGAAAGGGTAGCTCCTGAGCTGTAGAAAGAAGATATTGTTCCATAGCACAAAGGTAGCTCTTGAGAGACATTTAATTTTAGGTCTGTCTCCATATTAAGCCCACTATGTGAAATCTTTGAAAGGATAATTCCCTTACAACTCATATACTTAATGTAAAAGCTGTATCTCTCCATCTCAGCAGGGGTCACAGAAAGGCAATGATGTCATCAATACCTTGATTTTGCTTGATGAGCTCATTCAGAATGGCCTAGGGGGCATCATCCTCATCTTGTCTAGAATCTTCAACACCATCTGTCAGAAAGATCTCCTTAACAGATTTACTGCACTAGAAAACAGTAAACCAGTTTAAAATTTAATATTGGAAAGAAACTTCAGAGTTGCATAGAAATTGACTCATGCTGATCCATACTGCCTAACAGAAGCATCTGTCAAGGATCTATTAGCTCCTCCCTTTTTCCCTAATTTATCTGAATCAAATATCTTCCTACTGTGGGAGACTGCAACTTCTCCACTAAACAGATGGTTCCACTATTGTATGCTTAGTAGACATATACTTCTAGCTTAGAATAAAAAGTTCAGGTAGGTTTTTTTCAAGACAGGAACATGTTTGCAGTTCTCAAGATGCTACCTAAATGCATCGATGAAAAAAGTATTATTTTCTGCAGGCATCGTTATAAACTGTCAGAGTCTCCAAATGCATATTTCTTCTACAGGTGGCTTTCCTTTTGAACAGGTCTACTCTGACAAATATTTAGGGCTCATAGGAGGATACCACAGACCCCAAGCAAGATGGCTGCTTAGTGCCAGAGCTCTAGACAAATGGTAAATAAAAAAGTAATCAATCAGTTCCAGGTGAAGAAAAGAACAGAAATCACAGGATGGAGGTCAAAGAACAAAGAGAGCAACAAATAGCAGAGTTTAAAACAGTTCCACAGGAAGAACAGATTTGTAAACTATTCCAAAAGTTGATGGCAGTCACTAATGATGTAGGGGTAATAAAGGAAACAACAGGAAATCAACAAAAAGAAGTGAATAAACTGAAAGGAAATAGTCCAGGGCTTGGAAGAGAACAGAGCAGCACTGAGATCACAGGTACAACAACATATTAGAAGGCTGACAGAAATAGAAAAAAGCTGTAATGGCAAACAGGAAAACTGGGTGACCTAGAAAACTGGTCTAAAAGAAACAATTGGATAATAGGGTTATCAGAACAAGTCATGGAGAAAGAACTGTTAAGAGTGCTGCTTGAGTTTCTGGCAACAAGACTTCACATCCAAAATTACAAGAACCAATGACAGAACAAATTCAGAGTTGGGAGAATGAGAGATTCAAGAGGATAGCTGGGACACATATTACATGCCTACACAGCTATAAACTTAAAGAAGAAATTATGAGACAAGCCAGAACACTTAAAGTAATAACCTTTAATGGTATGTTTACAAAAGAGGTGAAGGATTATTCTGATTCTCTGCATAAACTAAGAAAAGGGATGGCTGACTTGTTGAGACCCCCTAAAACCCAAGGAATTCCTACATGGATTAATTACCCTACCACCTTAATTGTAGTATGGAAGGGAAACAGACATGGGCTGCACACAGAGGGTGAAGCATACACTTTTGTTACACAGACTGTGCACACTGGAAGCTGGAACAACAGACACAAAGAAATAAATTTCCATATCCCTTCAGAAATGGAATGGCAGACAAACTTGCCAAGAGCCAGAGAGGGGGTACAATTGCAAGGCTCACAGTGAACATGTGATGTAGGTGCACTCATGCAGATAAAAGGACAAAAGAGGCAGTAAACAAAGGCACACATAGGGATTTTGACAAGCTAGGGGGAGCAGATAAGACTCTGGGCATAGCAGACTACAGAAATGCAGGAAAGAACATGGAAAACAGGAACTATGAGGGACACAAAAAGGATACAGTAGTAAGAACAAGAAGCCAATCAAAAAAGAAATCCAGCAAAAGAGGAGGGTCTGACAGCAATCACAGCAGAAGCAGGGATAGAGATAAGAAAAGCAGAAGATGAATATACCATCAAAGAAGAGACATTTCCACTGAAGCTCCAGGGGATTCACATTCCCAATACTGGAGCCCAGAGCGCTTGAGCAGGCTGAACGGGTCAAAGGAACAGGGAAGAATAGCAAAATGGAGTAGTGGCAGAAAAATGGACCCAAAGTGGATGCCAAATGGAGGGAAGCCATCAAGAACTGGACAGCTTAAGATGGGGACAGGGCCAGATGAGGTAAGAAATCAAGAGACAATGCAATGGAAAATGAGCAGATATACTCAGTAAATTCTATGGGATACAGGAATTGAGTCATGGCTGCATGTTACAAGAACTGAGAAACTAAAGTCATGAACGTGACAGGACAAAAGGAAACAAATGAGACTAAAAAGGGCTAATAGCATCTTGGAACATGTGGCACCATTCAAAGAGAAGTATTTTAAATGCACTGTATTCCAACAGTAATGGAATTCACATAAATAGAAGCATACTGTTCTAAGAGTTGAAACGTCCTGACCCAGACTGTAAGAGAGAGAGAGAGAGGCACAAGGTAAAAGGAGAGGTCAAAAATACGCAGATTGATATTACATGGTCTTTTTTATGATCGCTATCTTTTATACTGTTTGTATTTTTATATAAAAGTAAGATTTCTCTTCGAAGCACTGGACAAATGTGCTGTGTTACCGGAATGAAAAATTGCCGAAAGTGGAGAAAGAAATAGTTATGAAAACACTAGTCTTAAGTCAAAAGATAGAACGTTAAGCTTAGTAGGGAAACCTCAGAAGGGGAGAGATGTTCAAAGGCAGTGATGAGGGGGAGAGGGAGAAACAACATCAAATAGAACAGAAGAGAATGAACACAGTGGTTACCTGGAATATAGGGGGAGCTACATACTCAGTCAAAAGGAAAAAAGTACATAGCAGAGTAAGTATCACACAAGGGGATGTAGTACTGCCCAAGGGGACCAAATTAAAGGTAAAAGAGGGAAGGAAGAGCATGAGCTCACAGTACCACAAGGATGAAACACAGAACAAAGTAGGCAGGGTCAAAAATGGAGTAGCCACACTTTTCAGAAAGGCATTATATGCAGTCAATGAAAGGATGCAGAAATGTGTGGGAAGGATGCACCATTTATTAAGGAAGAAGAAATGGAAGTCTATGGAATTTAGGGAGGCTATACACCCAAAACAAAGATATAGAAGATGTTTATAGCAAGTTTTTTGTTGAATGAAATCAACAGAGGGGAAATCATTATAGGGGACTTTCAGTGTCATGCTAGATTCCAAAAAAGACAGACTCTCTGGCAAAGGAGAACACAGCATAAAGATGAAAATCGACTTAGAAAGGAACATGAAATGAGGAGAATGAAAGGCTATAGGGACCGAGAAATACTTGGATAAGAGGAGTGCACATTTACCAGATCCTGACTGATTAAAGCCAGTAGACAGGAAAGTATACTAGGGAAAGAGGAAGTACTAAAAAGAGTAGAGAAGGCAGAAATACAGGAGAGACACGTATTGCACCATTCAGTAGTAGCAGTGACAATAAGGACAGAGAGCAAACACGGTGTAGGTCAGTGATGGAGACGGGCAAGCCACAAATGGAAGGATCAGGAAAGGATGCAACAATTGCAAAAACTGATCAAAGAGAGAGTGGGGGAGAACAATATAAGCAAAACAGAACTGGTGAAGCACTGGTGGTCTGAAGTCAAAGTAGCAGTTAGTGGAAATATTATGAGACAGGATGGGTGGAGCCAACATGAGGAGTTGATAGCAAAACTGGAAGGGAAACTGAACAGGAAACACAGGGGAATACAGATGAATGGTACAGGCAGAGAAGCACTAAGGACACAGGAAGCAGGAATAAAAGCTGAACTAGAAGGAAAAGTAACTGCAGTGGAAGTAGAGCAAAGGTACTGGGAGGGGTATTGGTGGTAACTGGGGAGGAACAAGGGAAACATCTAACAAAGAATCGTAGAAAAGGAATAGGTGAGAGAGAGGTACCAATCATTAGGGGTAAAGAGGAAGAGACCATAGAGAAGGACAGCAGAGTTATGGAATTGTTTAGGGAATATGGAATACTACCAACAAATACACCAGAAAAAGGAGAATAAAAAAAAGTCCATTCAAATATTGCAGACAAAAGGCAAAAGGTATGAAGTACAAGGAATACACAGAGTGAAACTGAATGCAAAAATCATGATGGAGGTAGTAAAAGTGGCAGTGATGGCAACGAAAGATAGAAAGGTATCCCTGATGGATAATTAGTATAGTTATACAAGTGCAGATGAGAGGCAATAAGGACAGTTATAAAGGAAGAGTATGAAAGGATAAGTGAATCAAGGGAAAAACAGACACAGTGAAAAAGAATCAGAGTGGTGGTGATCCCTAAAGAGTGGGAAAGGAGTGGAAGAAAGTCTGTCAAGAATAATACAGAAGTGGCAGAATGACTTTATGAAAAAAGAAAGGCAGAAACAAAATGGTGGGTCCTAATGGAGCTTACAGATGGTGTGAGCATAGGTATGTTCTTTTAATGACCCACACAAAGGCCTTCAACACAGTCAGATGGAAATTCCACTGGGAGATACTAGTAAAAAGACAAATGGGGGGAAATGTACTACACTGATAAGGGAAAAAATTTCAATGAGCCATAAATAGATGTAATGGTAAATGGAGGAGTTCCCAAAGTAGGGAGGGAAACTGGACAGTGGTGCCCTCTCTCACCGTATGTCTTCATACTAGCCATAGAAGAGTGGCAACAGAGATGAGTAAAAAGCTAGCACAACAGGAGGGAAGAAGAGGAGTACTTCAGGGTTCTTAATGTATGCAATGACTGCATGCTGATATCTGCAAGCATTGAGATGTCCACAGAGGACATGATGCCAGTTTTTGCAAAGCTTGAAAGGATATCAAGGCAAAGATGGAAGCAGAAAGAGACAGTGGTGGTAATAAGGCTAGGAGAGGGGAAAGAAAATTAAAGGAAAGGAAAGGGAGGAGTAAGATACAATGAAAAGAGGGAATACACCAAATAGCTGTGGATACATGTAGGAGACACAATAAGTGAAACAATACAAAAGAACTTGGAGAAGGAGAGAGAGAAAATGCAGGCAGTACTGTAGGGGAGTGCATAAAATGTACACACAACTAGGTACAGCAAATGTGATTAGAATGATGATAGCCCCAGTTATAGCATATGTACTAAGAAAGTTGCCAATGGACAAAATGGAAATCAAACTTCTAAAATTAGAGAAGGACTTGGAAGGGTAGATAGAGAAAAGGAAAGGGAGACAGGTCTTAAAAACAATGAAAGACTGAGTAGGGAAAAAGAGTGGCTGGGTAATCCCACAGCCCTTGGCATATAACTTGCTTAGGTGGACACAGACTAAGGAGGAGAACAAAAGACAACAGCATGGAGGGCAAACAGGATGGCCTGAAAAATATAAAAGAATAAATGAGAAGGCACTAAAGAAATGGGGCAACATGACATGGAGTCATTGGAAAGAAAGAGGCATAGGAAAGAAATGAAGGAAGGAAGGATAATTGGGCACTTTCATAGGGAAGAAACAAATAGAAAAATGGAAGGAAAGGGTAGTAAAGGGGGACAGGAGTTATTGAAGCAACAGGAAGGAGGAAATAAAGTATTAAAGACCCTAAAGGAATTAATACAAGAATCTGTAGTAACACAAAGTGAATGCTGGACATACAATAGACCAAGAGAAAATGGCTTTATAAGAGGGAGAAAAGAGAAACCCAGGGAAAAGAAAAGAAAAGAAAGGTGAATCCCCATTTTGAAGACCTGAGAGATGAAAGTAGAAGAAGCAATAAAGAAAGAGATGAGGAAATGATGGAAGAGGAAGAAAGATAGCAGACCAGGAAAGCTGAATTGTGAAAAGTCCTCAAAATAACATAAAAAATGGATGAAACGGGGGGGGGGGGGGCTCAAGAAATAAGGAGAGACTGGAATTCTGGATGCAGATCCTTAAGGGGAATAACAATAGCCATACAAAATATTACATTCATAAAGCAACAGAAAGTTGTCTAAGAACTAAGCCAACACTGGACTAGAGAAAGACGATTTTACCAATAGGGATGACTGCAATTAGGGGTACAGACAATAGGCAAGAGGGATCAGCAAACCACAGCAGAAAAACACAAAATAAGGAAAAAGACCACCAGGCTGAAAGATCCACACGTTTATTCCTCTGACATCTCGGTAACACAAGCCTTCACGGAGTATAACATTACATAAATCACCACCTGCCTATATACCCAGAACAATTAAACAATAAAACAATTATAATTAATAAAAACAATCAAATAAAGAACCTCTAATTAAGTTCAGCATTTTACCCATTCAGGGTCAAAGTGTTATATTTTAAAATATGTTAGCCAACAGGGTGCTGGCGGAAATTGGGCTACTGTTGGCCGAAGGAGAAGAGGAGGGCGAAGGCATGCCCAAAGGCAGGAAGATAGGAGGAAGGTTAGGAGTGTAGCAGTGAGGGTAGGAACTTTGAATGTTGGCAGTATGACTGGTATAGGAAGAGAGCTAGCTGATATGATGGAGAGAAGGAAGGTTGATATATTGTGTGTGCAAGAGACCAGATGGAAGGGAAGTAAGGCCAGGTGTTTAGGAAACGGGTTCAAATTGTTTTATCATGGTGTGGATGGCAGGAGAAATGGGGTAGGGGTTATACTAAAGGAACAATATGCCAAGAGTGTTTTAGACGTGAAGAGAGTGTCTGACCGAGTGATGTTTATGAAGCTCGAAATTGATGGTGTAATGATGAATGTTGTTAGTGCATATGCTCCTCAAGTTGGGTGTGCGAAGAGAAAGAGAAATTTTGGAGTGAGTTGGATGAAGTTGTGGTGAGTGTACCCAAGGGTGAGAGACTAGTGATTGGAGCGGACTTTAATGGGCATGTTGATGAAGTGAACAGAGGGGATGAGGAAGTGATGGGTAGGTATGGTGTTAAGGAGAGGAATGCAGAAGGTCAGATGATTGTGGATTTTGAAAAGGATGGACATGGCTGTGGTGAATACGTATTTTAAGAAGAGGGTGGAGCATAGGGTGACGTACAAGAGTGGAGGAAGATGCTCACAAGTTGATTATATACTATGTAGGAGGGCCAGTCTTAAGGAGATTGGAGACTGTAAAGTGGTGGCAGGTGAAAGTGTAGTTAAGCAGCATAGATTAGTGGTATGTAGAATGACGTTGGTGATCAAGAAGAGGAGGAGGAATGTGAAAGCTGTGCCAAGGATTAAATGGTGGAAGTTAAAAAGGGTGATTGTGAAGTGGAGTTTAGGGAAGAGTTAAGACAGGCACTGGGAGGCAGTGGAGAGTTACCGAATAGCTGGGTAACTACAGCAGAACTAGTAAGGGTGACTGCTAGAAAGGTGCTTGGTGTGACATCTGGACAGAGGAAGGAGGACAAGGAGACCTGGTGGTGGAATGAGGAAGTACAGGAGAGTATACAGAGGAAGAGGCTGGCGAAGAAGAAGTGGGATTGTCAAAGAGATGAAGAAAGTAGACATGAGTATAAGGAGATGAGGCATGGCAAAGAGAGAGGTGGCAAAAGCTAAGGATAGGGCATATGGAGAGTTGTACGAGAGATTGGACACTAAAGAGGGAGAAAAGGACCTGTACGGATTAGCTAGACAGAGGGACAGAGCTGGGAAAGATGTGTAGCATGTAAGGGTGATAAAGGATAGTGAGGGAAAGGTACTCACAAGAGAGGAGAGTGTGTTGAGTAGATGGAAAGAGTATTTTGAGAGGCTGATGAATGAAGAGAATGAGAGAGAGAGAAGGTTGGATGATGTGGGGATAGTGAATCAGGAAGTGAAACAGATTAGCAAGGAGGAAGTAAGGGCAGCTATGAAGAGGATGAAGAATGGAAAGGCTGTTGGCCCAGATGACATACCAATGGAAGCATGGAGGTGCTTAGGAGAAATGGCAGTGGAATTTCTAACTAGATTGTTTAATGAAATTTTGGAAAGTCAGAGGATGCCTGAGGAGTGGAGAAAAAGTGTTTTGGTACCTATCTTTAAGAATAAGGGTGATGTGCAGAGCTGCAGTAACTACAGAGGATAAAACTGATTAGTCACAGCTTGAAGTTATGGGAAAGAGTAGTGGAAGCAAGGTTAAGAAGGGAGGTGATGATTAGTGATCAGCAGTATGGTTTCATGCCAGGAAAGAGCACTACAGATGCAATGTTTGCTCTGAGAGTGTTGATGGAGAAATACAGAGAAGGTCAGAAGGAGTTGCATTGCGTCTTTGTAGACTTGGAGAAAGCATATGACAGGGTGCCTAGAGAAGAGTTGTGGTATTGTATGAGGAAGTCGGGAGTGGCAGAGAAGTACGTAAGAGTGGTACAGGATATGTACGAGGGTAGTGTGACAGTGGTGAGGACTGCAGTGGGAGTGACAGATCCGTTTAAGGTGGAGGTGGGATTACATCAAGGATCAGCTCTGAGTCCTTTCTTATTTGCAGTGGTGATGGACAGGTTGACAGATGAGATCAGACAGGAGGCCCGTGGACTATGATGTTTGCAGATGACATTGTGATCTGTAGTGAGAGTAGGAATCAGGTTGAGGAGACTCTGGAGAGGTGGAGATATGCTCTAGAGAGCAGAGGAATGAGGGTCAGCAGGGCTAAGACAGAATATATGTGTGTAAATGAGAGGGAGGGTAGAGGAATGGTGAGGATGCAGGGAGTAGAGTTGGTAAAGGTGGGCGAGTTTAAGTACTTGGGATCAACAGTTCAGAGTAATGGTGAATGTGGAAGAGAGGTGAAGAAGAGAGTACAGGCAGGGTGGAATGGGTGGAGAAGAGTGTCAGGAGTGATTTGTGACAGACGGGTATCCGTAAGAGTGAAAGGGAAGGTCTACAAGAGTGTAGTGAGACCAGCTATGTTATATGGGTTGGAGACAGTGGCATTGACAAAAAGGCAGGAGTCAGAGCTGGATGTGGCAGAGTTAAAGATGTTAAGATTTGCAATCGGTGTGACTAGGATGGATAGGATTAGGAATCGGTATATTAGAGGGTCAGCTCATGTTGGACAGTTTGGAGACAAAGCAAGAGAGACGAGATTGCGTTGGTTTGGACATGTGCTGAGGAGGGATGATGGGTATATTGGGAAAAAGATGCTAAGGATGGAGCTGCCAGGTAAGAGGAATACAGGAAGGCCTAAGATAAGGTTTATGGACGTGGTGAGAGAGGACATGCAGGCGGTTGGTGTGACAGAGCAAGATGCAGAGGATAGGAAGAAATGGAAAGAGATGATCCGCTGTGGCGACCCCTAACGGGAAAAGCCGAAAGAGAATGATGATACAGATTCCTTAGAAAGCAGTTAATTTTTTTATATAATTATCATCATGTATACAAGTGCTAATCTTTTCCAACACTAAACTTCTCAGTCCCTCACTATTATCTCTATGTGTGTGTGGTTAAAATGTACCACTACAGAGCTCTCCTTTTTACTGTTAATTATATCTCTCAAATGCTCTAATAGCCTAACTTTAAAAGGTCTCTTACTTTGCCCTATATAGTATTCATTACAGGGACATTTGAGGATATAAATAATGCCCTCAGTATTACAACAGAAAGAGCCTTTAGCCTGAAAATGTTGGCCAGTATTTTATTAAAACTTAGCACAACATATTTACAAGCCTTACATCTACCACATGTACTGGTTCCATATTCTTTAACATTTTTATGGACACTAACATCAGGAAAAAACAAACTTTGATTTCACTAAAAAGCCTTTCAAATTTATATCTCTCCTATATGAAATAATAGGTGTTCTACTAATATTTTCACTAACATCTTTTACTGTCAAAATATAACCCCAATAGAATTTTAATAGGCTTGTAAGAATCGGGCTAAAACTACTATAAGTAGTTACAAAATACATCATTTCTTTTCTATCCTTCCTTAAATTCTTATATTATTCTGGTGGTACTACATCTTCCATTTTCTTAAAAATATATTCCCTCTTTAATTTATCCCAACATTCCTTCAGGAGTTCATCACTAAAGCCCCTGTTTCCAAAACATAAAGTTTTACCCATTTCACTATTAAAGTCCTCCTCATTACTACATAATCTGCAAATCCAAACAAACTCACCAAACGGTATGACTTCAATAGTATGTGGTGGGTGACAACTTTGGGCCATTAAATAATGTATGCCACCCTCATATTTTCTGTGGACTGTAGTACGAATAATGTTATCTCTACTACTATCCAACAGGACATCCAGGTAAGAGGCAGTCTTACCTACGTTAAGTCCATCAAATTTTAAACCAAATCTATTGTTATATAATTCATTTACAAAAGTCTCTACCTTACACATACCTCCATTACATAAAAAAATTAAATCATCAATGTACCTGAAGTACTTCAATACATATTTATGAAAAAATTGTGATCTATATACATACTCTGTCTCAAAAAGGCCAATACTTAGGTTAGCATATAAGGGGGGAAACAATGCCCCCATAGCTGTTCCCTCTTTCTGTCTATATAATTTGTCACAAAAATTCAAACAAATTATTTCTAATTCAGAAATCCAGAAGTTCAATAATATATTCCGTTACTGGGCTGTCACCCAGAAAAAAATCTAACTACATCCAAACCAAAGTCATGGTTAATACTAGTATAGAGGCTTTGACATCAATGGATAACCAATACATGTTTTCAATCCATTGTATGGATTAAATATTTTTCAAAAAAATCAAACACATCTTTAATATATGTTAGTAATAACATATTTATGGTGTAGTCCTGCTCACCAGCCTTGCTAAACACTCTTCTGCCTAACCAGGACAAGCACATAATAGGTCATTCAAATTTCCCCTATATGAAATTCTACAGAACACCACTATCTAGCACTACATAGATTAACATGGATACATTTTGCAAACTGACTATACTACATGCATGTAAGCTTTCCTTTTAGATATTTTCAAGACACATTAAGACCACTGCTTTACAAACACCTAAGAAAGCATAACCCTAACAATAATAAACATCTGTTCACTCCAAAACTCCATCAGAATTCAGACTAATTTGAGTGATCCAGTTTTACTCAACTGTGTATTATGAAATCTGGAAGAAGCTGCTCTGTGATATAAGAATCTAACGACAATAAAGCATTCAAGAGCAAAGTTCAAATACAGCTCCTCAATCAAAATAATTGCACAAACTGCACAAGAATCCACTAAGGAAACAAATATATTTTTTTTCATATTGTGTTATCTAAACCAACATAATGATCAAGAAACAGTATGTCCTTACACTGTAATGGCTTTCTTACATTGTCAGGAATTTCATTATTTAATTTGCCCCTTAACTTTTCAGTATTATATTCTTTTTCGTCTTCTTCCTCTGTTTCTTTAGTTTAACAGTATTTGCAGAAATTTTGGTTATAGAGAATTTTCAAAAGGTGCTGCCCAGAGAGAGAGATCATAAGGCTTCACAATAACTATTTGCTACAAAAAACCGCTTATTACTAAGTGAACAGGCAAATTCTAAGTCAAAGTTGCATGCATCAAATGTTAATAATAAGTTTTCCACTGTTTGCGTTTCTACATGTAAACAAGAATAACTTGTCATCATTCAAACCAGCTTGTTTTAAATGCTGTACAAGAAGGTACATAGTCAAGTACAATTAGTGACCACAGTAATATGGCTATGAAAATTGCTAACACTATCAGTCTACTATGCAAAGTGTACCAATGGAATGTGGTAATGCTGAACTGTTAACATTAAAAAGTGTATAATCTGTATTCTCTCATTGTGTCAACACCAACCTCATGAAATATACTCTTGTAGTAAAGGGGAAATGATTACCTTGTTGCTGGATTCAGAAGGCATGGTTATACTGGTTAAAACACAGCATGTTTGTCAGTATAAAACAAATAAACATAAAATTGAAGTGATGTGAGAACATTGAGACAATAGGGAATATCTTGTAACACAGGAAGAAATGCAGACTGTTTTAGGTAATGTGTTGCACCTTGTACTCTGTTACCTAATTTGTTTCATGATGTAATCATTGGTCAAGATTTTCCACATCTCAAAAAAAACAAGGTAACTTATGGAGAATGCTCAGTCAATTACACTTCCAGAAGTACACAGACATAGTAATGAGAAAAATTCAGGTCTAGAAAACACAAACACAAGCCACAATGTTGCCCTGAGTAGAATATTAGAAAAAGCTGAATACTGGCAGTGACAAGAAAGAACCTTAGTTAAGAATACAATAATACGAATATGCACAGAAGCTGAGGAAGGGACGAGTGGGTCTAATACTGAAGAAAAAGAAAAAAAGGGCCTGATCAGAGTATTAAGCTTTGTCTTGCTATACCAAAGAAGAGTAACATTCAGGAACAGGAGCAAAACTATAATGGAAAAGCAGATAAAGCTATCTAGAAGAAAATAAAAGGAAGCAGACACTACCCCTGCTAGAAGAAATTTGTTTTTCATAAGCTTCTCTTTTTAGGTGTTGGCTAGCTGTCAGAAGGGTAAAAGTTAGTATATGTATTCATAGGAGAAGAGGCCACAGTCTCCAGTACACATCAGAATACTGAAGAAAATGCTGATTTGTTTGAACTCCAGATAAACCATGGTTATTCATGAAAGCTGAATGGGAAGACAATATCCTAAGTAGAACCAGAGAGAGTAAAGGGATAGTAGATAAGAAACCAAATGAACAAACAGGCTCACTACATGCATCTTATTTCAGATAAGAAATAACCTGCTACATATTGTAACAAAAGAGTGGGAACAGATACTGAATCAGTTATTAAAAATCTTTTAAAACACTTATCATAAAGCCACATTTTTGATTGGTAATTTAGGAATGGACAGGACAAGGGCTAGAATTTTGCTAGATCTAACTGGCCTGATATTATGAGGGACATCGAGAAATTTTGTACAGACTGCCAGTGTGTCAAAGACAACAGTAAATCCATGATTTAAGAACACTGTGGCACCCTTGTCTATTGTAAAAGTCACTTTTGAACACATCACAATAGACACAGTGGGTCCATTTGTAATATTGAATAATGCCTATTGGTAATTACTTATTATGCAAACAAGTTTCTGAGGCAGTTACACAACAAAAAATCAATGCAGTCTATAAAAAATATGGTATTTTTTTAGGTTAGGAATTCCCTGAGCAATTCTTACTAATGCACACCATTCACAATCGTGATACACAACTCTGAAAGTGCTTTACAGTGAAACAGCTAAGAGCATCTATATGCCATCCTCAAACTGATGGGCCAGTTAAATACTTTAATCAAACTTTAAAGTCTATGTTATTAAAGACTATAATGTTAAATGTGAAAAATAAGGATGATTTGCTACAATATTTTCTCTTTGTTGTAAGAAGAGCACCCGTTTCATCTGGATTCAGATCATTCAAATTGTTATGTGGCAGACTTGTCCAAGGCTTGCTAGATATAATTAAAGAAGCATGGGAGAAATAAACCCCCTGGAAAAAAATCACATGGCCACAATGGACACAGTTAGGACAAGCAGAATCCACAGAGAAGGCACCATAGCTGGTAACAGAACCAGAAATCAAAGACTATGAACCAGCAATTCTAAAAAACGCACCCCTGTTCTACCTACTCTTAGCTTCTGAAAAGTAAATCTGTTTTTCATTTTGAAATATTCAACAAATACTGTTATTCAGTTCACACAACTTTTTATGACAACCTAGTAATTAATTTTGAAAAGCAGTTTGTTTTTATTTAAAAAAGTATTTTATTGTGTTTTATGTACAAGGATACTATATGCAACAAACACACTGTGCCACATACCCAGGATCCCTACCCTTGGACATTTATACATTATTTTGAGTCTGAATAGTTAATTTCTCAAAAAAAGAAAAAGAAAAATTCAATTTGTTACATTAAAAATCTTGTTTTTAAGAACTACTTTTGGTCACTCTCACATCACCAGAATCCATATTTGCCAGTATGAAGTTTCTTCCCCCCTTGATGAGCTACTATAGTTCCATTTTCTCCTTCCCTTCTGAGATTTGTGTCAGGAGTTCACAAAAAAATCAGCTTCAGTTATAGCTTATGCTTGTTGCCAATATTTTCTCTCCCTAAGCAAAATGTAAATAACAGACTACTGAGTAAAAAGGGGACAACAGCAGCTGCTCGCACAGACCTGCTCGCTGTTACTCACTCAATAAAACCAAATGCTCAAACTCCCAGCAGCCCAAGCTCCCATTTATACATAGCCTTTCCAACACTGACCCTGCAAAACTATATAGCCCTACCAGAACCTAAAGTCTAACCTTTAGACTCCTAACCCATTCCCAGTGTGAGTCCTCAATCTGTTATTCTAAACCTCCACTTCTCCCTCTGTAACCCAAAAGTCCCACATGATTCCTTACACCTAAACTTCAACCCCTCCCTAAACCTAAATTCCCTAATCACTCCCTTACCCTAAAACTTCCCTACTATTCCCTAAACCAAAAAATCCCTTCCCACACCCTAACCCTAAGACCCCTCTCCTGCACCCTAAGCCTAAAATTGCCATCTTGCTCCCACCCCATGGCTGCCTACACAAACATGAGCAGCAGCTTTCATAAGCTACAAGGTGCTTGAGTCCCTGGCATTGAGACAGTGTTTTTCGAGTGTTTGTGACTCAAGCACCTGTAGTGTTCACAGTAAAAAGTAAAATACAATATAAAAATACTTAAAATAAGTACAAATAATAAATAAATATTAGCACATTAGTTCTGATGAAATCCATTATTTATTTTGTCAGGACAAAGACAGTTTGCTTAACTTGTTGGAGACCTGTTTTTGTATTAAATGTTTGGAAGGCTAAGGACTAGGATCTGTTCTTTTGGCCCCTGCAGCTGACAAGCAAGGTGCACTATATTCTTGATTGTTAATGTTTTTTAGTGCACTTATACTTTTTTTGGTTACTTGGACTTGACGATTCACAGTAAGGTGAATCTCTGACTCATCAAGCTGGAAATCTGTGGCTGGAGCTGAATAGATGTTGGTCATTGGCTGCGTGTCCTTCATGAAGACTAACTAATTGTTGATCAGTTCTTTTTTGAAGGGTGGCACAACTCTGCCGAAGAAGGATCAGGTGGTTCTCAATGGCTAAATTTCTTTTCTTCAAGGCAGCAGTAGATGTCATCAAAGACTTATTAGAATTTACCAAAGCCTCGACTGAGTCCATAAGGAGTTCCTTACTCCACTGGGGGATCTACAGCACTGTCAGGTTTTCTCCATAGCATTTCAACAGCATTATTCTTCTTCCATGTATTTGAATGCACCATGCCTATAAGTTTATCAGCTACAGAGACAACCAAGGTTGCTAGGGGTAAGGACCTGGAGTCTTCTTGGAGGATCTCTTTCTCAGGGGAGGAGCAGTCTATGAGCTCTGATTCCTCTCTGCTACATCATCTCAACAATTTCACAAAACTTGATATGCTGCAAAGTGGAATGGGGTGGACCCTCCCCTTCATCAACATCCGTATATGAGGAGAGGGATTCTGATTGGGAGTCTATATGCTTCCTTTTGTATCACTTTTTCTAGGTGGACTTGGAAGTGATTCAAACACGCTCTTCTTTGAAGAAGGTAACACAAACCAAGAGTGACTCCTATGACTCTCAGGTCCTCTGTCCGGGGATGACAAGATAGATGAATAGCTCAAAAGAACTGCTTCAAGGGTGTACAAGGGCAGAACCAGTACAGCAGATTCCTCTTCTTGGTGGATGATCTGAGTAGATATTCTCTACACTGAAATATTTGTTGAGGTGCCCAAGACCAAGATCATTGGCACTGACCACATCAGCACTGACACAGATAGGGGTGTCAATACAGGCTATTAGTACAAAACACTCGCATACTGCAGCTACCAAGGCAGTCAAGGCTATCAAGAAACCAAAAGCTGAGAGTGTCAATACTGACAGGATCCATTTGGGGCTAGGGAGGTTCAACACCAACACTGTTAGAGCTGACATTACCAAAAGACCCAAGAGCAATGACACAGAAAAACAAATCCAGAGGTGCTGTGAACATTAGCACAGAATCTATGACCATTTCTAATACTTCCTGTGCTGAATCTAGGACCAGGGTAGGACCTAAGAAAAAAGGGACTTGGGCTTCTTTTCACAGCACCACCCTACACAACAAGGGGGCTGAAAGAACACCAAACTGAAGCTGAGTTAGGCAAAGGATGTTATTATATTGTCCCATTCCAGTTGTTCATGGATCTGGAGTAACCATGAAAAAGCAGCATATTTGGGGTGAGATGAAAGAAATCTCAACAGCTTCTGCTCTCAAGAGAAGCTTCCTGCTGTTCTCGTTTGACTGGAGTGCCATGCAGTAGTGGTTAGACAAGAATTTCCTGGTCAGGGAGAGGCGAAGACACTACTCAACTGGAATCTTGTCAGAAGACAAATTCTCCAAAATAGTGGCGTACAGCTCCTCCAGCCTTCTTTTCTCTTTCTTCTTTTCTGCTCTGTTGGTCATCTCTTCATGTTTATCTCTGGACATTTACTTCTAATTTTTTTTTTTGTTTGGATGCTCCCCCTTTTAAGAGTCCTTTCAGGACTAGCTTGTTGTAGTGGTCAAGTTGAGGCACAGAACTAAAGTTTTTTCACATTTAACAATCCAAGTCAAGATGCCCAACCAAAGGACATGCAAAACATAGCTTATGTGTGACTTGGGGGTGGTATCCTGTGCCTGCATTATCTGCATTTGAGGAAATTAGAAGCTTTATCATTATGTAATCTACATCTATAAATATATACATGCACACATTTCTCTCTCTCTCGATATATATATATATATATATATATATATATATATATAATATATATATATGCATACACACATATCTATATTTACATATATACAGACACACACACACACACACACACACACACACACACACACATATATATTGTATTTCACAGTGGTGCAGCATTGTCACCTCACAGCAAGAGGTTCTCCGTTCGACACATTCCAAAGACATGTATCTGAGCATTTCTCCGGCCTCCGCTGAAAACCTGGTCAACAAATGATAAATAAATAAAATAAAATAAAATAAATAAAATATATATGTGTGTGTGTGTGTGTGTGTGTGTGTGTGTGTGTGTGTGTGTGTGTGTGTGTGTGTGTGTGTGTGTGTGTATGTGGATCTACTTTGATTTATCAAAGTAACAAATAATTGAAATGTAAAAATGGCAAGACAATAAAATCAAAAGTTTACAAGAAACAGAGTGCAGAATATCAGAATGTAGATGATCATACCAGGTATATATTCTAAATACAGATTGTGGTATCGTCAGAATTGAGAAATCTACCCTTTTCCTCACTGTAGTACGATCTCAGAGTTGGTATATATAATTTGCAGGGGATGTGTGGTGCAGGGGGCTTTCCCCCCTACAAAAACATATAAGAAATGAGTTATACCTGTAAATTATATATAACAACTCCCACAAATACTACAGAACCAGAGGCTTCTGGGACTGAAAAGGGTCATGGTTCCTACTTTGGCACCAAACAGAAAATCTTTTCCACTTAGCCAGACATGATTGTCTATCAGATGGTTTCTAAGCCTCCTCTAATACATACTGCATGTCTTCAGAAAATAGGTGCCTACAATTCATTTGAATTCTATCATCTGGGCAGTGAGTTGAGGAAACTGAAGGTTGAGAGGTATCAAACAACCCTACCATGTGTGATTAAGTCCATCCCATGAGTTTGCTTATGGTAACTGGCCTTGGCCATTTTCAAAAGAAAAAAGAGCCTCTGTTGCCTGAGCCAAAAGGGGATCACTACAATTATTCTATGAAAATTGTTCTGAATCTTTAGAAGAAGCCTGGTTATCAAAGGAAAGGATAGAAAGGCATACCGAAACATTCCTGCCCATAGGTATGAAAAGGCATGTGTCTTTCAGACCTTTGTATAAGGAGTCCTGGAGCAGAATTTTTGTAATTATCTGTTGTGAATGAAGGCAAACAGATCTATATGAGGAGTTCTCCACAGTTGGATCGATCCCTGGATGAATTCTGTGGATGGCGCAGTGATGCAGCGGTTGTGTCGTCACCTCACAGCCAGAGTTTCTCCAGTTTGATTCTCGACTGGGGTGCCTTCTGTGCAGAGTCTGCATGTCCTCCCTGCATTTGTGTGGGTTTCCTCTGGGTGCTCTGGTTTCCTCCCAAATTACAAACACATGCATTTGAAGCTTTTCTCCCCGGGCCTCCTCCACTGAAATTGACTTTGTTCCAAGTGAAACTTTCCTGGTAGACAAATGGTTAATAAATAAATAAATAAAACTTTCATTCATGAGGGTCTGTCCTGGTCTTGCTCAGCTTGTCTGCTACAAACGTCTGCTCTGACAGAATGTAGTAGCCTATAGGGATCAATTGTGTTGAGCTGCTAGCTGCAATAGCTACAAAGGAGATAAGACTGGGTTCCATTTGTTTGTTTATGTACCATACCACTGTGGGGTTGTCCATTATTACTAGAAGAGGGCTTGGAACCCAAGAACAATTTAGAGATTTCACAGCATTTATTAGCCCCTTCATTTCTTTGACATTTATGTATTTCAGTCTGCCTTGCTTGTTCCACAGATCCTAAACTTTTACCCCTTGGAAATAGCTCTCCAAGCAAAGCCTGAAGCATCTGTGGTTACAGACTGATTAGGGGATGGAAAGGAGAAGGGGAGACCTGCACTGAAAGATAAGTGGTCGATACACCAGAGTAACTCCCTTTTTACAAATCCCTGTTCTGGAATCTGAAAGGATAGTTGGTGTCAATGTTGAGTGGAACAGAGAAGTCTGGCAATTGAAATCATGAGAATTGTAGAAGCCAGGATACCCAGAATCCTGAGATATTCTCTGACAGATATCAGAGACCAGTTGGGTAATATTAAACATCGTTCCTTATGAAATTCTACCTTGACCTGAGAAAGAAAAAACATCATGAGGGAAGTATCAAGGAGACATCTCAGAAACACTATCCTATGAGAAGGAATGAGATCAGATTTCTCTATATTCACCTGAAATCCTAGAATGAGAAAAAAAGATGTTTACTCACTCCATAGATTATTGACAACTTGCAAAAGAATTTTCAAAAATAAGGCAATCTTCTAAATATAGCATAATGTGAATGCCTTACAGCCTGAAATAGGCTATTACAGGAGCCAGATATTTTGTAAACACCCTTGGAGGTGTAGAAAAGCCAAAGTGTAAAGCAGAAAATTGAAACTGTGAGTCAAATGCATTTAAATGTAAGAAATGTCTGAAATTTTGGAGTATTGGAATGTGATGATAAATCTAGGCTAAATCTAGAATTATTAGAAAACTGAGAGGTAGAATGAGAAGTAATAGCCACTGTAGAGAAAGTATTTTACATTTTGAGATTTGGATGTGAATGTTTAGAAAATAAAGGTCAAAGAGAATGTCAGCATTTCAATAAAGGCTGCCCATATGGGTCACATTGCTTATAAAATCCTCATCTTGGTTTACTTGTTCCTACATGATTTGGGTCACCCTTACCTTAAAGAACTCCTGTGTCAGTACCTGCCTGTGTGCACTCTTCATTTTTCTTCACACGAATTGTTCAAGGTTCCCAGGGCCTGCTTCAATATCTCAAGGGCTTGCTCCTTTATGTACCTGGGGCCCTTTTTGCAACAGCTCCTGCCCAGTTGTATTAGATCTATCCCAATGCTGAATAGTTTCAAGTGCTCACTCAAAACATATCTATATGACCTGGTCTTTGAAACCTAACTATTTCCTGCTTGTTTATTTTTGTGCCTCTCTAATTTATTCTTTATATCAGTGCTTGTGTACAAGCACTTAACTTCAACCTGAACGGTTAACACAGTACTGTTTTTAAAAATGAAACTGTAGTTAGGAGAGCTAGTTCAGAAATTTTCTCAGAGCATAGTATATTAATGGTTCCTATAAATTTATCATTTTGTAGCCATTTTGTTGCAGGGAAGAAAATGCATTGATTCAGTTAAAAAAAAAGCTTTTAAAATTAAAGGAAACACAGAAAGTTTCCTTCCAAAAAGATTTTTAAGCTTCTTTCCAAAATTATTTTTTAAAGTAAACTTTTGGAGCTATTAACTGACTAACACACAGGACCCATGCTTCTGACTGAAAGAAATAAGCCTGTTGCACCAGGTGAAACTTCTCATCCTGTGGCTGCTGGAGTGGAGATTGCATTGCAGGGTGAAGTCTACTCAATTTCATCTGAAGTTTTTATCTCCTTACTGCCTCATCAAGTGGTTTTATGAGAGGAAACAATTAAAGCCCAAGCTGTTGCAATACCTGTACTAATAGGTAAAGAAGTACTTGAGGCTTGAATATTCTAGATTAAAAAAAAAGAAGTCTCCGATGTCAGATGATGATCGGCAGGTATGCGTAGCAAGACTGATATTAGCCCTATCCAACTCACCTCTGGAAACTTCAAAGATTTCCAGCACTCTTCTGATGGGTGACATTTTTTTTTTGATGGGACAAAAACTTGTAAATATCAGTTATATGTAGGGGAGACATTCACTGCTAAGCTGACTGTGGTGTAGTAACTGTAGACCCCTTATACTAGGTTATATTAATGTTAGGGCACCTGTGAAATGGACACATAACATGGATACCTACGTTTTTCCCTGTGGTAACATCTAAGTATATTACATTCAACAAAAAATATTTTCATGGCTGCAATAGGCTGTTAAACCTTCAGCAATTCCTCCACTGCTTCCACTTCTGAGATTGCACTATCCTAAAAGTGGAAAAGAAACCTTTCCCCTTCACTTTTCTCAATATTAGAGGAAAACAAAGAGTCCTTGGTTTATACTGACTAGATAATATCATTTGCTTTTGGGCACTGCCTTTGGAAATGTGGACAAGCTTGTATTTGGCTGTCCTTTTCAGTATGTTCTTTTGAAGAAATACTTAATGTAATGAAGGAGCAGTTTAAGTGGGTTATCAAGAAATCTAAAAAAAGCACACCATGGATAGATGCACCTAAACTATTAGACATTCCTCACATCTTCCCATTATTTCAGGGTGCGTACAGTGGCCTGTTCTTATGCCCAGATCATACATGCTTGATCTTGCTTGTAGATCAGAGGAGCAATTTAAAGTCCTCTATATTTACCAAGTAGATGACCTTGCAGTTATTAACTTAGTTACACAGAGGGGGTCTTAGAATACTCCAGCTTTTAACACCTTAATAAATGATGGAGACAGTACAATGTTTCGGCAGACACAAAAAAGGGTACACTTCTGAAGCACGGATTTTACAACAGGTAACTAACAGACTCACATGATGCAGCACCAGTGTCATATTCTAAAGCAGACATATGACTTAGCTTAAGGGACCTTTGATGATGTCTTCACAGATAAAATCTCTAAGTTGATATAGATAGCTGATTAGGTGTTTTCTCACATTACTAAGAGTGCATACAATGTGGCAAATGCTAATTGTAATACTACAACTTATGTTACTGTTATTAGACTATATACATGGGACTAAGGCTGCAACCATTTCCAGACAATTTCAAGAGTCATCTTCTGGATGTTCACCATGAAAAAGGCCTTCAGTTTTATTTCTTCACTTCAGAAAAAAAATAAAGAAGAGTAACACCGTGGAGACAATGAATAGTTATTCCAGCTACATTTCAAAATATTCCAGTAACTGCCTCATGAAGTTTTGGCCTTTTCACTATAGGCAAACCACATGCCAAGCAGTGTCAAGCAATAAAAAAATAAGAAGGAAATTTAATTATCAATGGGTCTAGGAATGCTGAATATCACTACTGAGATTTAAGGAGAGTCAGTGCTTGCCTGGATATCACTTCTGAGTTTTAAAGACATTAGTGCTTGTCTGGATATCACTACTGAGTTTTAAGGAGCATCAGTGCTTGTCTGGATATCACTACTGAGTTTTAAAGACATTAGTGCTTGTCTGGATATCACTACTGAGTTTTAAGGAGCATCAGTGCTTGTCTGGATATCACTACTGTGTTTTAAAGACATTAGTGCTTGTCTGGATATCACTACTGAGTTTTAAGGAGCATCAGTGCTTGTCTGGATATCACTACTGAGTTTTAAAGACATTAGTGCTTGTCTGGATATCACTACTGAGTTTTAAGGAGCATCAGTGCTTGTCTGGATATCACTACTGAGTTTTAAAGACATTAGTGCTTGTCTGGATATCACTACTGAGTTTTAAGGAGCATCAGTAATTGTCTGGATATCACTACTGAGTTTTAAAGACATTAGTGCTTGTCTGGATATCACTACTGAGTTTTAAGGAGCATCAGTGCTTGTCTGGATATCACTGCTGTGTTTTAAAGACATTAGTGCTTGTCTGCATATCACTACTGAGTTTTAAGGAGCATCAGTGCTTGTCTGGATATCACTACTGAGTTTTAAAGACATTAGTGCTTGTTTGGATATCACTACTGAGTTTTAAGGAGCATCAGTGCTTGTCTGGATATCACTACTGTGTTTTAAAGACATTAGTGCTTGTCTGGATATCACTACTGAGTTTTAAGGAGCATCAGTGCTTGTCTGGATATCACTACTGAGTTTAAAGACATTAGTGCTTGTCTGGATATCACTACTGAGTGTTATGGAACATCAGTGCTTGTCTGGATATCACTACTGAGTTTTAAAGACGTTAGTGCTTGTCTGGATATCACTACTGAGTTTTAAGGAGCATCAGTGCTTGTCTGGATATCACTACTGAGTTTTATGGAGCATCACTGCTTGTCTGGATATCACTACTGAGTTTTAAGGAACATCAGTGCTTGTCTGGATATCACTACTGAGTTTTAAGGACATCAGTGCTTGTCTGGATATCACTACTGAGTTTTATGGAGCATCACTGCTTGTCTGGATATCAGTACTGAGTTTTAAGGAGCATCAGTGCTTGTCTGGATATCACTACTGAGTTTTAAGGAGCATCAGTGCTTGTCTGGATATCACTACTGAGTTTTAAGGAACATCAGTGCTTGTCTAGATTTCACTACTGAGTTTTAAGGAGCATCAGTGCTTGTCTGGATATCACTACTGAGTTTTAAGGAACATCAGTGCTTGTCTGGATATCACTACTGAGTTTTAAGGAGCATCAGTGCTTGTCTGGATATCACTACTGAGTTTTAAGGACATCAGTGCTTGTCTGGATATCACTACCGAGTTTTATGGAGCGTCAGTGTTTGTATGGATATCACTACTGAGTTTTAAGGTCATCAGTGCTTGTCTGAATATCACTACTGAGTTTCAAGGAGTGTCAGTGCTTGTCTGGATATCACTACTGAGTTTTATGGAGCATCAGTGCTTGTCTGGATATCACTACTGAGTTTTAAGGAGCATCAGTGCTTGTCTGGATATCACTACCGAGTTTTATGGAGCGTCAGTGTTTGTCTGGATATCACTACTGAGTTCTAAGGACATCAGTGCTTGTCTGGATATCACTACTGAGTTTTAATGACATCGGTGCTTGTCTGGATATCACTACTGAGTTTTAAGGAACATCAGTGCTTGTCTGGATATCACTACTGAGTTTTAAGGAGTGTCAGTGCTTGTCTGGATATCACTACTGAGATTTAAGGACATCAGTTCTTGTCTGGATATCACTACTGAGTTTTAAGGAGCATCAGTGCTTATCTGGATCACTACTGAGTTTTATGGAGCGTCAGTGCTTGTCTGGATATCACTACTGAGTTTTAAAGACATCAGTGCTTGTCTGGATATCACTACTGAGTTTTAAGGAACATCAGTGCTTGTCTGGATATCACTACTGAGTTTTAAGGAGTGTCAGTGCTTGTCTGGATATCACTACTGAGATTTAAGGACATCAGTGCTTGTCTGGATATCACTACTGAGTTTTAAGGAGCATCAGTGCTTATCTGGATCACTACTGAGTTTTAAGGAACATCAGTGCTTGTCTGGATGTCACTACTGTGTTTTAAGGAGCATCAGTGCTTGTCTGGATATCACTACTGAGTTTTAAGGAGCATCAATGCTTGTCTGGATATCACTACTGAGTTTTAAGAAGCGTCAGTGCTTGTCTGGATGTCACTACTGTGTTTTAAGGAGCATCAGTGTTTGTCTGGATATCACTACTGAGTTTTATGGAGTGTCACTGCTTGTCGGGATATCACTACTGAGTTTTAAGGACATCAGTGCTTGTCTGGATATCACTACTGAGTTTTAAGGACATCCGTGCTTGTCTGGATATCACTACTGAGTTTTAAGAACATCAGTGCTTGTCTAGCTATCACTGTTGAGTTTTAAGGATATCAGTGCTTGTCTGGATACCACTACTGAGTTTTAAGGACATCAGTGCTTGTCTGTATATCACTACTGAGTTTTATGGAGCATCAGTGCTTTTCTGGATATCACTACTGAGTTTTAAAGAGTATCAGTGCTTGTCTGGATATCACTACTGAGTTTTAAGGAGTGTCAGTGCTTGTCTGAATATCACTACTGAGTTTTAAGGAACATCAGTGCTTGTCTGGATATCACTACTGAGTTTTAAGGGGGAGTCAGTGCTTATCTTGGTATCACTGCTGTGTTTAAAGAGTGTCAGTGCTTGTCTGGATGTCACTACTGAGTTTTAAGGAACATCAGTGCTTATCCCTTGGAAAAGCAAACTGACTGCTGCTCACTATAGAAGCACCAAGGTTTCTAGTCTCATTCGTATGCTGCCATAGCTTAATTACTGTCCTCCCCTAAAGTTATAAATGAATTCGCCCACCCCCCAACAGATGTCACAAAGGCAGATTGCCTTGAGATTAAAGGTCCACTTTGGACTTAATTTAAGAGAGAAAAGGCCATTTCTAAGGAAGGATCATCCCAAAGGAATCACATATTATCAGAATTAAGAAAATGGGTTACCTGTGGCAGTTCTAAAACCAAATGAGTGAACAGTCTATCAAACTCTTATAAAGTGGAGCTGTTTTAGAGAAATTGCTGATGGTAGTACATATATTGCTAAAACACACACACACACACACACACACACACACACACACACACACACACACACACACACACACACACACACACTTGGCAATTTCTGATTTGATACTTTCCAGTGATAAACTAATTACAACTCTGTAATTCTGTGTATGAACACAAGCCACAGACATTTAAATTGAACCCTTTTTTCCGTCTTTGTTAGTTCAAATCACAATAGCATGGGTATCATATTTATGGAAATATTTCCACAAAATGTTAATTCCATATACTTTAAAACATCTAAACATTGACTAATAAAATGAAAAGACACAAAATTAAATAAAATAAAAAGAAGCCACATGATGCAAAACAATTTATTTAAAAAGTCAAAACTTTTAAGCAAATAGTACACCTATGATAGTTTTTTTGTTGTTGTTTATTTTATTTTTTTTTATGCAGAAGGCCTTCTCCCCCAAACACCTTTCCCATATATTAACTCTGAGACTCCATTAACTCAAAAGTGTATAATTCCTTGTTACTTTCCCAAGTAACATCACAGTGGAAAAGTAATCTACAGCACTACTGAGAAAACAAATTACAGCACAGTAAATGCACCTTCTAGTAAGCAATTCTTAAGCAAAAGTAAAGTTGATAAAATCAATCAACATGGTGCTGCAACACAAAATGAGAAGCTATATTCTCTTGTGGCTGTGCCTTTGTTTGCCCTGTGATATCAGATTTGCATTTCATTTCATTCTTATCAATTACACATTCTGTGCACAGTTTTATCTGATTTGTTCTTCATTCACTTTACACTGTTTACTGTACCCTTGGTTGAGATTAATATGATACCACTGGCATTTGTTACTGTTCTTCATTACATTTCTTGCTCTGTTCTACATTCATTATATCTGTCTATTATTCACTGTGTATTACAATATTTAAAGCATTCGGTGCCTTCTGGCCTGGTTCATGGCTGAAAAGGGTCCATGGACTACTACTCAGTTAAATAAATAAAAATGAATCACCTCAGCAAAGAAATAAATAAGAAATGGAATGCCTTGGCAGGATATGCCCCATAATAGTAGTCAGTGACAACTCTGTGTGTCTTCACTTTTGCTGCCCACTTCCCATCCTTGACAATAAGATTTGGTTATATTTTTCAAGAGTTTGGTATAAAATAACTGCATATAAATGGGTTAGGGAGGTAGTGCCAACAGGCTAAACCATAGAACTGCATGTAGTACCAGTAGGTGGGAGTGATCTACTACAGGTTGTATTGACAACATCCCACTTTTTCTCATTTTGACTATGGAGTGGGGGTATCATATCAACAGTAAGCATCACTCGCAGCCAATGCTCTTATTGCTGGATGGCTGGCCAGATGGCTTGAGGTCTAACTCAGCAACTACTGAACATCAATGATATTCAAACACAACCCACAACAGGCAAGGAAAGAGATCCTAGTTAATGCTCTTCCTAGTGCTTAAAAATAGAAAGTCACCGGTGGCTTATTTGAGATCTCACCAGTTTGAATAGGACTATTAGAACATGCATATTCATTCATTTTCTAAAAAAAGAAACTGTGTTAATGAGGGTCTCAACAGATTTCCTAACTAGAGAAATAGTCTCCTGACCATCCAGCAGAATCCTCGGTCATTTTCAGGTATGGTGCGAGATAGGGTATGTCTATCATGTCCTAGATTTGGCACATGTTCAAATAGGTATATACAGATATGAGTACATGTCCGAGCCCCATTTGCTATGCTTTTGAACATACAGGAGCAGTGGTTATGCTCTGGGATCTCCAGAAGTGGTCATCTCCTCAAGTAGATGATCCTGCAGATAGACCGACAGATTCCAGCAATGCTGCAAATATCCTCGTCCTCACGGCTTGTATCTATGATCTCATTATTCAGGTCACTACTCAGACATAATGACCACAGCTTGGGATGAAGACACAGTTTGAACATTATGCCTTACCCTGTAACTTATCTTTCAGTTGTCCACAGCAGTTTAGTACAAAGCCTACACCACTGCTGCCACTGCACAAATTCTCTCTTTAGTCTCACAGCCCCTTCTAACTTCACTTGTGAACAATACTTTGAGATATGTAAACTCTTTTCACTTAAGGAAACTGATCCATAACTCTCAAACTTTCAGAGAATAGTCTACTCATTTTCCTTTTGTGTTGTTGCATGGATTTTGATTGGACGCACTGATTTTCATCCAACTCACTTCATACTTAACAGCAAATAATTTCAAAGCATGCCAGAAATAACAATTTTTTTCAAGTCAAAAAGGAATGCTGCCTATAAACAAAAGAGATGCAAAACTTATGCCTTCAATCTGGTTACTTGCCAAACCTTTGCTGTACTTTAATATCCTGTCCATGAAAATCATGAATGGGATAAAAAAGGGATGCACACTTGGCATATTTCTGCACCTATCTTGAAAGTATCTAACTTCACAACAGAAACCAACTGGCACAATGCAGTGGCCGAAGATTCCCTAGTCTTGTAAGATATTCCCAAAAAACATGCCAGTGTACAGTCATTTGCGCTCTTAAGGTCCACAACACACATGTACTCCACAAACTGCCATCACCCTTGTGTTATCCACTCATGGATAAAGAGTAAATCTATTGTCCAGTGATCTAGATGGAAATCTGCATTTTTTGCATCTAACTCAGAGGTTTATTTATCAGTTTAAGTCTGCTTTCCAACTCCCTGGCATAAAAACGTTCCAGGGAGGCTATAGACAATGTTCTCTTTATAGCTGGAATTCGCCCTTTGATTTCATTTTTTTTTTTTTGAAAATGAGGATTACTGCCACAGTTTTCTAATCCAGTGCAATAAATAAGGCATTCTAACCACACTCCTGCAACAATTTCTAGTGCCTTCAGCATTTTTAGTTATATCTCATTAATTTTCACAGCTCTACCCCACCCCCATATGCAAAATGGGAAAAAGGGTTTGACGATGGATGGATGGATCATCAAGGAACCATTTAACTGCCATATTTACTTAATTTGCAGAAATAGACTCAGCTCCACCAGATGCTTCTGGTACAGCCCCCTCACAGGAGGGCGCATTCACTAATCTCAGAAGTTCCTCAAAGTGCTCTTTCCTTTTCTGATAGTGTCTGCAAGTGAGGTCAGCATTTCTCAACCCTTGCTGAAAACAGCCTGGGTAATGTCTACCCCAACCTTGAGTCACCAGAAGGTGTATTTGGCAACAGGGCACCATGGGATAAAGGTCAGAGACCGATTTTGTCATCATTCCATCAGACCTGAGGCCAAATGTTATGGGCACTGGTGTAGAAAATAGGGCTGAGCTATCAATCATTCAACAGCTGGTGAGGAAATGGGGCAGATGGAGGTTGTGGCAGCTGAATGGACCAGCAAAAACATATATGCAATAAGGGTGTTGAGCAAATGCCTAATAGATGTGTCTATCTGGTATGACTTTAACTACATACTCCAGAAGAGCTTTTCCCATATTCTAGGAGAATTTGGAGTCAAGAAGTCTAAGCAGACCTTGTTGGGTCTATATTAGAACACTGAAGTTTCAAAACTTCGAATGTTATAATATTGACCCCTATTCAGCGAAGGCTGAAAATATTGAAGCAACAGAAAATCAAATTTTTTCCTAGGGAAAGAATTCAGTTGTCCGTTTCTGTTATTTCAGTATTTTCAGCACTGTGGTGAAAAGTTACTGGTCGGGTTCAGGTAAGTGCGTGACTGAATGCGGGTTAGGTTAGTTAGGGTTAGGGTGCAGGTTAGGTATGTGTGCGATTGTGTGGATGTGAGGATTAGGGTGGAGTAGGTGAGTTAGGGTTAGGGTGCGGGTTAGGTATGTGTGCGATTGTGTGGACGTGAGGGTTAGGGCGGGTTAGGTGAGTTAGAGTTAGGGCGTGAGTCAGGTAAGTGTGAGATTGTGTGGATGTGAGGGTTAGGGCGGGGTAGGTGAGTTAGGGTTAGGGTGTGAGTGAGGTGAGTGTGCGATAGTGACGGACCTTAGGGTTAGGGTTTGGGTTAAGGTAAGTGGATAGTTAGTGGTGTGCATATAGTTTAGTGTAGGGTTAGCTGTAAGATTTTAGGTGTATGTGTGTGGATTGCTGTTTGTTTGGTGTGCTTGTGTTGTGTGTATGTGTTTTGGAACAGCAATTTTTTTCATTAGGAAAAAAATTTGCTGTTCTGTATGTTCAATATTTTCAGCTGTTGCTGAATAGGGGTCTGTATTAGAACATTCGAAGTTTTGAAACTTCGATGTTCTAATATAGACCCGACCCTGTTCAAGATCTTATCAGCTAAGGCAGTGGCAAAGAAATATAACTGTTGGTGTTTGTCACAGCAGTAATCCAATGATCTATTAGTGAATACAGCAGTGAAAAAAAGTTGTCAAGTTAAAAAAAGATGTTCTATATTCAGTGGTACCATGAGAAAAAGGGTAGGTAGGGGTGTCTCTAAACTTGACCAATAGATACTAGCAGCCTAGGAAGTGGACAGTCTCAGAAAAAAGTATACATACTTGCTGATGAAAAAGTATACTGAGCAACTATTAACAGATTTTTTTTAAATCAGATCCATTGAAACAGCATTCAGTTATATTGTACAAGATGACAGTACACTACAGTGTTATTTTTCCCCACTGTTGAGTGACAGTGGAGTTTATGTATATAATTTAGGGAGGTGGGGTGCACAAGGTTTTGTCCTGCGAAAACAATCTTTTAGTACTTTAAGGCATATTCAAAGTATGCTTCCTGATATAGAAAAATAAAAGCATGACACATTTCTGGATGACTCAAATGAGTAAAGGCAAAGCCTCAGAAAGCTTTTGCAAACTATCCTGTAACTCACTGTAAGAAGTTGCTCTCATCAAAACAGAAACACTGAACTTGACTGACTTTACTGTCTTGGAAGTGTAAGGAACACTTTGAGGAAATTCTAAAGCTACAAAACTTTTTAAGGCAGGGTTAGAAGTAATGGGTTGTCTTAGATTCCATTTATGTATATGAGGGCACTATGGCAATTAAACAATTTTTCATTAGCAAAGCTGGAGGAGTAAATGAGACCAAGTCAACAATGGTGAAGGCATTGGATATTGCTAGGGTGCCATGGTTAGCATGACTTTTCAATGGTGAGTGGAAGATGTGATCAATACCTCTAAGTAGGAAAACCGAGGTGGTGGTGATCATTTTCATTAAGGAGAAAAAGGGAGTTTTGTCAGTTATAGAGAGTTCATGCTCATCAGTCTCCCTGGAAAAGGTTATACTGGGGTGCTGGAAAACAGATTTAATTCAGTAACTAACTAAGAACCTACTTTGGAGCAACAGTGTACATTTTGCTCTGGGTATTAAACAATGAATCAACTCTGTGTCCTTGTATGGAGAAGTGTAGCAATTGTGGGCTGAAGGGGGCAGCTGCACCAGGTACAAAGTGCTAGGGCACACAATTATCAGATACTAATCGGTCTGCAGTGCATCTGTGTGTTACTACAATTAGAAATTTAACATAAAGTTTAACAATTAGTTTTCTACAGTTAAAAATTATTTGTTTTTTTCTCTAAGTCAGAGAAGAGATTTTTTTTTTTTGCTTCTCAAGTTAAAGTTGGGGGTTGGGGTGCCACATTGTAGGATGACACAGGGTGCCTAAATAGCTAGCTACTCCTCTGCTTATATGGATATCATAGAAGTCCTTGAAGTTCATCATTATAGTCTTCATGTGTTTTCTGGACCTGAAGAAGCCTTATTACAGCACAGGTTCCTGCTGAAATTCCAGGGAGCAGAGTGTGAGTGCATGTGTGCAGGTAAGTGTACATGTGTATATATGCATATATAATCTGAAATGGCAGTACATAGAACTATTCTTCCTCTCTCTTACTCTCACCTACTCCAAGGTACAGCAATCTTGGTGTTAAATATATAATAAGTAAATCTGTGAGTGAGCTGGGTTCAGAGCTTCTCCTACAAAAATGACAGCATGTTTTGCCATTTGCTGAATTTCTCTTACAGTTAGCTTTTCAAACATGCCCAGCTAACTATTACAGATCACAGACTTCTGATAAGGAGGCTAAGTATAAACCCAGAATGCATTGTGTGAGGTGCAACAAAGTATGATGTCCACAGCTACAGCTATATATCATACAGTGCATGTCTTAGTGATGCAATAATTGCATTCATATTGTTGTCATTAAGGCAAAAACATATGAATTAAGCATATAACTCTACCAAGGTTATGCCTTGTGTCTCTTCTTGTTTGTTATTTTCATCAAGGCAGTGCCAATGACTAGAGAGAACCAATTTGGGAATGTGAGAGTTGTATCTTTATTGTTTCAGACAATGTTACCATCTTAGCCTCATGTGACTGTTATATCTGACATAGATTGGAGTAGTTCATTGCCAAGTGTGAAGCATATGAACACTGGTCACTAACTCAGTGTACCGGGGGCAGTACTGCAGGCATTGTCCAGACTCTGATGATGAAGTAAGATATGAGTTATAGGGGAAAGCTCTTGATTTGCCAGTCAGTGTGTGTTTTCATCCTCACCCATGGTTATCAGCTTTGGGTAGTGACTGAAAGGAGGAGACTGCAGATACAAGCAATGTAAATGAGGTGCCTCTAAAGGGCTTTCATTTTCACTCTCCATGGCAGAGTAAGGAACTGAGCAGTTTCAGGTTGACCTCAAAGCAAACCTACAACTCTTTTCAGTTGAGAGAAATCACTTAAACTGGTCTGGTCACACAGTAAAGCTTTCCCCCATGCACCTCTCACAGTAAAAGTGTCACGTCTTATTTTACTCTGTCCCATACATTAGAATCCTTAAGTGTTTATAGTGCTGTGGGTTATCTCCAAACTCTGGATCGTACACAGTTTGGGTTTGTGAAGGGTAGATCATGCATGTTCAACTTGGTCAACTTCTTTGAGTCAGTCACCAGAGCTGTAAGTGAAGGGAAGGTGGTTCATACAGCCTACCTTGATCTGGCCAAGGCCTTTGATACCATTCCCCATTCAGGAATCATAGAAAAACTCACTAAGCTGGGTATCAACCCCTAAATCACTAGGTGGGTTGCAAAGTGACTCACAGATAGAACAGTGTGAAAGTAGCTGACTCCAAGTCAGACTGCCAACCAGTCACTAGTGGAGTCCCACAGTGTTCAGTCCTGGGTCCTCTCCTGCTTGGTATCTACTTCTCTGAAGTCCAGAACAACACAAAGGGACTCTGGATGACAAAGTTTGCAGACGATTGCAAGTTGGGAGCTATTATTAACTCCCCAGATGATGTTAATATCTGACAGAAAGGCCTCACTGAGACCAACGACTGGTGTCTGAACCATGGCCTTAAGCTCAATGCCAAAAAAATGTGTTGTCATCCCCTTTGGGAAAAACTCAGTTCCCATGAATTACCACATCAATGGTAGTCTGCTGAACACAGAAGGCTTTATAAGAGATCTGGGAACACAGGTTGATCGCAACCTATCTTTTGACCACCACATTGCCATTGTGGTCAGAAAGTCCTTCTATGTGGCATATCTCATTACTAAGGGTTTTGCATACAGGAAGAAAGAGGTCACTGTCTCTCTTTACTCTTCCCTCATTAGGTCAATCATAGAGTACAATTCCCCTTTGGCATGTACCTCACTAGACACCTGCAACAACTGGAGAGGCCGCAGAAGTACCTCACAAAGAGGATCCTAGGGCCTAAACGCTTGTCCTATATGGACAGACTCAAAAAACTCCAACTATTCTCTGTCTCATATCGCCTACTTAGAGGTGATCTCTGCTTGACTTACAAAGCCATGTTTGGCCCATCTCTGTTAGAAATGCTACATCTAAAGAAATCCCAATCCCTCCGCACCACACACTGCAGAGGCCTCAACCTCATTACCACAATCAACAGTACATGCTGGAGAGACAGGTTCATAACCCAGAGACTGCCCATGCTATGGAATAGACTTTCCATACATGTCAACCAGAGCACCTCACTGGCACTCTTCAAGAAAAATCTTGATAAGTGGATGGGAAATAGAAAATTCACCTCAGGGATCACTCCAGTGGCTCTACTCAACAGAGGCACTAGGAACTAAGGTCGGGTGGCACAATGCCAGGGTAATCCTATGGGCTAGGCTTGTAAAGGCTCCAGGGCCATTAGCCTAGTACACACCTATGAACCTATGTGAGTTAAACCTAGCAGGCACCATGAATTTCATATATTTATCCTGTTAGATGAGTAATTCAAAACTTGCCATTACCGTTCCAACATATGTGAAAATAAATTCCTTACTGTATAGTTTGGAGTTGCATGCCACACTCAGATATTTGTGTTACTACCACAGAAGAATTGATCTGAACCATTGTGGTTAGAAGTATCTTCAGGTTTTCTCTAGCAAAAAGTTCAATGCATTTTTCTAGAAGTTTTAAACAACATAAAAAAATCATATATGCTAACACAAAAAAAAACAGACACATCAGCTTTATATTGCAAGGCTACATTATTACATTCATTGAATTGCACTTTTCTGCAGATTCCTATCTAACTCCATTCCAATATCCTCAAACATGAAAAATAAACATGTTTGGGAATGTATTTTTATTAAGTTGAGCATTGTCTTTGAATCTTTTGAAATACAGTGTCTTGCATTTTCATTAGTACATTACAACTTATTGTGGATCTATGTAAATTTAAATGGTCTACACTGCCACTTTTGTTTGGGTAATAGAATCCAGGTGACAATTACATGTATAGCATTCAAACATACATTTTTGTATAAATCTATAGGATGCATATAAACAGTTTTTATCTCTGTCAATATTCATATATCTCTTTGTCTAAAAAGGTCACCAACAGAAAAAAAAAATGAAAAAAGAAAGGCTTTTGTTATCATATATTGATCTTCACCTAGAAGACAGGCTCATGTTTCAGTTAACTAGACATTTCTTATAAGAATGGATTTTTTTGCCATCTAAATTTTCTGTGCAGTGAATAACTCTCTCAGTTCATCTGCATCACATATGGGAGGGGATTCTATAGTCCAGTCAGTCTTTCAATGAGGAAGGCATTCTCAACTCTGGCGTGCAATGAATCTGGATCCTCCATCACAAGTAAGGGTTCTTCAATCAGAAACACTAACTTATTCTTCAACCCAACACATAAATAATGAGATGGCATCCTCAAATTTTGACTTGGGATAAATTATTTCACATGAATTTAATGAGATCATTAAAAAACCTTGGCAGGGACTCTGACTTAGACAGCCAAACAGGATAGCAGGTCACAAGAAAGTTTTCTAATTAACTTTTTTTGTAATTTCCAAGAATAACAGAAACGGATTATTTGGAAAGATAGTTTTAAAATGTTTTCCAACTCGATACCACTCAGAATGGGTGGTTGCACCTCACTGTATGGCAGGCAAAATGTATGAACCATTCAGATATAAATCATATTGATTCTGGTAGTTTGAAGGAATCTGCACTGGAAGTTCAAACAGCTGAAAATATGAAAGCCAGCTTCCCAAAGACCTTGAAGTCCTATGGCAGTGAGTGTACCTCAGTTCAAACAAATACAGTTTAGAGCTTTTTTTCCCTAGGGTGTTTATTACAGTTCAAAAGACAAAGACATTCACAGCTTATACAAATTATAGCATATTACACACACACACACACACACACACACACACACACACACACACACACACACACACACACACACACACACACACATGCATGCACACACACACATGCACGCACACACACACACACACACACACACATATATATATATATATATATATATATATATATATATATATATATATATACATACCATAAAACAGTATGTAGCAGTACTTAACATATAGGTTTAGAGGTAAGTACTAGGGTAGCTGCCCGCCCCTGACTAACCAGTTTCCCTTTCTGCGTTCAAATTAACTGATCCCATTTGGTTAGAGATTGACCTTATCCATACCATGGTTTAAAATTACATATTACCCCTAGTGAGAATAACTGAGATCATATCATAGGTGACCCATGCACTGTGTGATGTTATGAGTTAGTGCCATCTCTGCCAGGTAGAGTAGGGCAGTACAAGTGTACATATGCCAGCATAGCTAGCTGGAGTTTTGTAAATAATTTTATGTTATTTGACTATCACACTGATTTGTACACATTATTGAGTTAAAAATATATTTGTAAAGTTACTTGTCAAAAATGCATCATCAGTAGGTCCTGCCGGACATAAAGAATGTATGCATGTATAATAGGTTGTATTGTTGTAACTTATCAAATGTGTACATCTATCAGAGAATCCTGGAAGGTTGGAGAGTTTGAAATTGTGTTATAGTTTTCAGATGCTGTCACAGATCTTAGCAAAGCTCTGTGTGTGTATTGTGCCAGAGTCAGTTGAACAGAGGTGATGTCTTCCTCTAACCAGCATCTAGTTTCTTTGGTACCCTCACAGCAGCACTTTGGAATCTGACAGGAAAGATTTCTGACAGGATATATATGTCACACATCCACACAAAGAGAGACATCATCTGGCTTTTGATGTGTTAAAACACTCAACACACATCAGCTTGCCTTGCTTTAGTAAGTAGTCAGGGAATAGCGACTCTTTAGTAAGTCAGGGACATTTAGTGAGAATAGTTATTTGTGAGAAACTATCCAACTGTCACCACAAATCTCCATACCAGGATCCAATGAAGGCAGTCCCACAGCTTGGTATAAAAGGCCAATATGAAAAAAACTTTTTGTAGTCCACAGAGAAACTTTTCAATCCACGAACACGAACTGAGAACGCTGTATAATTTTAAAAAACTTTTATTGACAGCACAGCACAGCACGACAATATTCAAATGTTCCAAGCAGAAAAATTTCAAGCAAAAAGATTTAGCGCTTTCATTTCCATAACAGGAAACTTCATCAGAATAATATGTGTATTCCTGCTTGCTAATTTATACAAATTCTGAACTCAATTAATCAATTATTCAAATTATTTTCAATCTATTAATTAAAGTTAAAATGCAATTTAAAACACCAAAAAACAAAGCAAAAAGACTTTTTAGGTTGTTTAAATCATTTTGCAAAAGACTTCTTTTAACAAGACTTCTTGTAAAGTCATTATAACAGTCAGTGGACCACAGGAAAATAAATACTGTGTTAATGATGTGGTTTAAGAATTGTTTTCCATGTTGTCAGTGAATGAATGGGATACAAGAAAATAATATGGATACAAGAAAATAAAGTGAAGTATGCCTGTATATACAAGTAAGCATGTATAATAATAATAATAATGAATTTTAGTTAGTGAATACAAATGTGCGTATAAATATGAATATATGCATATGTGTAATCAATATAATAAATATAATAAATATATATATATATATAAATATAAATGTAGGTATATAAATAAGTGTAAATATAAATACAAATATAAATATAAACATAAATCAGTTTATAAAATCAGTTTATAACTACAACATAATGGATTATGTCCATGTGATGAGTTTAAGACCCATGTTTAAAATTTTGTTTAAAATTTTTCTTTTTGTTTTCATTACTATTTTTGACTTTGTTGGCCCTTAACCTTAGGGCTGGTAATATTGACACATGATCATTCATTCCTGGGGGTGTGTTGGCATCCAAGCGTAGCTGCCATATCAATTCTCTATATGTTAAATGGTTTTCCCAGTCCCCACCTCTATTATTCCTAGGTAACATTTCCAATACCCAAAATTTAAAGTTAGCCTGATTACAAAACAGTGTATGTCTGTAAGGTGCATTTGTTTCTTTCTTTCAGTTTACATCATACATGTGTTCGTATATTCTTAGTCTCAAAATTCTTTCTGACTTTCCTATGTAGTAAGCCCAACAGAAAGTACAATAAACTAAATATACTATTCCTCGAGTATAGCAAGTATAATGTTGTTTACTTTTAAAACTTATAGGAATAGTAGGAATGGTTAATTCATCAGTATTGGCTATAACTATACATTGGGAACATCTTCCACACCTCAAGGTTCCTTTTTTCTTTGTATTCTCATCATTCTCATGCATATTTTTCTCAAAAATGTTTTTGAGATTAGGACCCTTCCTATAGCTGTAACATAAATGTCTATTGAATATGTCTAACTTGTTTGGCATACTTTTAAAGATGTTCCAAGTCTTGTTTATAGCTTTTCTTATCGTTTGGGTGTTGGAGTTGTAAGTCATAACGAAAAAAGGGGTGTTTTGCTCTTCCTTTTTGTTCCAAAATTCATTATTTTCATTAATTTCCTCTTCCACACCTTTGTCTATAAACTCACTACATGTACTATTACTATCAAAATTTAATAAAGGTATATATTTCGTACCCCTTCCCTTAATCACCTCATTCTTCAAGGATAAAATAAGTGTTTCTGGGTAACCTCTTTCTAAAAATAATTTGTGTACATAATCCATCTCTTTTATAAATTCTGTATATTCTGATGTCATCTTTGCCACCCTAACCATTTGTCCCTTAATAATGTTTTTCTTTTGCAATGGTGGGTGGTTACTACAATAGTGCAAGTAAGAATTAGAAAAACAGACTTTTCTATAAATACTAGATGTATATTTTTTTATTTTGATCATCCTTTTGAATGGTTACGTTTAGATAATGTGTTTCATTCGTGTTAAATTCATATGTAAACCTAAGGAAATGGGTAGTATTGTTTAGGTATTCCATAAAGTGGGATATTTCTTGTTGTGTACCTTTCCATACAATGAATATGTCATCCAAAAAACGATAGTATTTTTCTATATAGTTCATAAATGAAGTATTTAATACAAAGTGTAATTCCCAATAGAGCATAACTACATTTGCAAAAATGGGGGCACATGCTGCCCCCATAGCTACTCCGTCCAACTGTTGAAAAATATCCCCTTGAAAGTAAATAAAATTATTTTTTAACACCAGTTCGATGTTTTCTAAAATTAGTCTGAACTCATTCCGATTTAAAAATTTAAATTCTAATAATATAAGCTCAAACCACTCAAGACCTGTGTCGTGTGGAATCACAGAGAATAAGTCCTTAACATCAACTGTTAAAAAAGAATAATTGGATTGGTATTGTAATGTATTAATTTTCTTTAACAAATCCCAGGAATCAATTAAAATGTGTAAATAGAGGTTATAAAAGGGCTTTAATTTTGTGTCAACATAAATGGCCAATGGTTGTGTTTTTGATCCATCCGAGGTCACTATAGGTCTTAGTGAAGGGTTTTCTATGTCTTTATGTATCTTGGGGATACCAAACATCGTGGGTAATAGGGGTTTATTAACCTTAAAAAACCTATAAAGTCTGTCGTCTATTAACCCCTGTAATAAATTATCTTCTATTGTCAAATCTATCTTCTTGTATGCTATATTAAGCTCATTTTTAGAGATGATTGTGTATCGCCCCTGCACATTTAAAATGTCCATCATTTTAGAAAAATAAGTCCACTTGTTCATTAGTACTACCCCTCCCCTTTGTCAGGTTTCATGATTCTGACATCTGCATGTTCATGTTTAATTTATTCCAAAGTCTTTCTTTCCTCTAAATTTAGATTTAAATTAACATAACTACTTTTGTTATGATTGTATATGTCTCTTATTTCTTTAATAACTATTTTTTCATAATTATTGATGTCAGTTTGTAAGGGGGGGGGGGTTATAGGTACTCTTCCTTGTTAGTCCATCATCATCTCTATTCATATTGTTGTTGGACTCATTTTCTGATGCTAAAGCTTCTAAGTTTAGTTTTCTACTAAATAATTTTATATCTAAAGTAATCTCAGCCAAATCCATCTTTTTTGTTGGAACAAATGTAAAACCCTTCTTGAACTGTGAAAAATGTCTATCTTCAATAGTAAGATCTGTGTAATTGTAAATGGAAAAACCTCCATCTTCTTTTTTAATAACCTTGTTACAAACATTGGAGCTATAAGTTTCATAATCTTCTGTCTCTCCACTAGTATCTAAAAATGTTGAAGTACCATTTTCCATCAGTATTGTTGGTTGCTCTGGTACCTCTGATTGTATCTGTTGGTAACTTGTGCATATGTTGGATGGGATGGCAGATTCCGTATCTGCTCTGATCTTCTGGGTCCCTCTTGCCCTAAAGGGATATCTTGTTCATTGTAAACCTCATTGTAATCCTCATTATAATTATTGATGTTATTATGTAAACTCCCATCACTCTGTTCATCATTATTATATTGCTGTTTTCTATATTGGAACCTTGAGTTCTGGTATTTAACATATGGGTACATTCCTCTCTTAAAGTCTCTAAATTGTTCATTTTTGTGCCCTAAAAGGTAGGCTTGTTTGTGCTCATAAGCCCATTCATCCCTATCCAATTTTGCCATTTTTCTTTTATGGTTTTTAGCCAAAATGTTATCAACATCATTAAGAACTCTAAAATAGTTACATTTGTATTCTCTAACAGTAAACAACAAGTCTTCACTTATTTCTTTGTTTAACAATTCTATTTTAACATTCAATTCATCCATTAACTTATTGTTGTTATTAATCATGGCTTTCATCATCGCTAAACCACAGTTGTTTAACTATCCAACTGTATTATTTTTATATCCCTACGGTTGAAACTCTGTTGTTTATTGTATTCAGTATTCTCTCATTTTCTGTTTTAATATTTATTACTAAATATTTGAATACCTTTCACAATTGCTGGTCCTTTAGAGAATACTTTTAACATCTTGAGATCAACTTTTAACATCTTGTGCTTGATTTAGTAACACTGTGGCAGCTGCTGAAAGCCTTGCTGCTTTGGTCACACCCTATCATTTGTATTAGTATAAATTTTAATTAGGTACCCTTTGTAACAGCCTTAGGGTAGCTGGCTGGTGGCAGGGTAATTACCTCAGAGTCTGGGCAGAAAGGGGCACAGCTAATAAATCTGTGCCAGTTCATCCCAGGAGTGCATGTGTGTGTGAAACTCAAATATCCAAGTGTGTGTGTCAGCTACTGGGAACAGGGACACAGAGCTCCAAAGTGGTCAGTGTGGAGTTTGTGTGAGCCTGGAGAGAGAAAGAGAGTCCAGATATATCCATCCATCCATCCATCCATCCACAACCCCTTTTTCCCATTTCAGCAGTGATGATCATTTAGAGGCAAGGTATACACATGTGTGTATATATATATATATATATATATATATATATATATATATATATATATATATATATATATATATATGCATATCTGTGTATATACAAAATATTTGCCCTTTCCTCACTGTAATGTGATTTTGGAGTTGGTATATATATTTAGCAGGGGGTGTGGGGAGTGCAGCCCATCATAATAGTGAGTTTGAGGTCCTGCATTTTCGACATTTAGGTACTTCAACATTTTAATCTTTTGTCATTCTAATACAGACCCTATATCTATCTATCTATCTATCTATATCTATATATATATATATATATATATATATATATATATGTGTGTGTGTGTGTGTGTATATATATATATATATATATATATATATATATATATATATATATATAAAATCCTCCTCTTTTTTGACTGCTGTTTAGACCATTAGTATTTAAAGACATGATTTTTTCAAATCCTTATTTGCATTGAAGAATTATTTTGAATTAGTTATTAATAAATCTTGCAAGTGCATAATTTTCATTGATAGCATTCTTTTATTGTTTCCCAGTCTTAGTTGAATATTGTCTGTCTCCTCCATGATATAAGTTATTAATATAAAGTATCTTTGTTCAAGCACATGTTTAAAGACTAAGCAATAGTGATACTCAAAAGATATTTGAGACTTTATTAAACCTTCTTGATTTTAATTCTTAATCTAATTGGATAAACCAGTTAAACTACCCCCTCCTTACCTTTTTGCCAGTGATAATGAAAAAGTACAGCTGTGTAACTCACACCTACCTATAACAGTAGATGTTCAAATTCTTTACTGATGCAGTAGCATATGGCTTGTGTCTTGACAAGGACACAGCAACTGGCCACCTTCCAAAAGTTTTCAGCCCCCCATAATGTCACTCTGGTTACTTATAGGTTAAGTCTTTTTTTTTGTATAAACAGCCAGAGTAACAAAAAATTTTCAGGACTTTCTTGCCCCTAACCAAAAATGGGGAACTCAATTTTAACTAAACTAAGATACAATTTCAAAACCTAACACTGTATTCTACTAGAAGTATATACAAGAAGGGGGTAATGGTTGGGTGTAGATACTGCAGTAGTGAAGAAATTAAACATCGACTGTTATGTGTAAGTGCAACTTAAACAACTGTACTGTGTTCATCATTTGCACTGCTGCAATAGCCCGTGGGTTGACTACCACAACTTATCCAGCCTAGGAGGGGAAAGGATAAGGGTCCATCATCCCCTGAAAAATGATCTTAGCAAAGCTTGCTTTGGACCTGAAGAAGGAATCCAGTTTGTAGTACTATGTAAATGTATGGAGGGAGAACCAAGCTGCTGTCTCTAGAATGCTTCTAGAGTCTGCCCCTTTCCAGTATGTCACTGTAGAAGCCACGGCTCTAGTAGAAGGTGCCCGAACACTGCCTGGAATGGATTTTCCATGTTGAGAGAAGTAAATCACAATATCAGAAGACAACTATGTGGAAACTGTCTGTTTAGTCATGGGGTGACCTTTTTTAGTATCAGAATAGGACATAAAGAGATGGCTACCTTTCCTGAAGGATTTAGTTCTATCAAGATAGTACCTGAATTACCTATGCACATCCAGAGTACCTAGAAAATTTTCTCCCTTGTTTTTTGGACCTGGATACAAAAGAGGGAGATTGATGACTGATTCAAATGTGAACTCTGGAACAACCTTGGGAGCAGAAGAAGGGTTTGTGTGCAGATTGACCCTGTCTTTGTGAAACAACAGATAGGGTTCTCATTCATCTTGCAGATGTCACAGTGATCAGAAGAGCAGTTTTCTAAGTGATGAACCTTAAGTCAACCTGACAGGTGGGTTCAAAGAGTGACATAGTCAGTTTTTCTAGCATAAAATTGAGATCCCAAGGAATAGAACCATATCTACAAGGAGAATGAGATCCCAAGGAAGAGAACCATATCTACAAGAAGGTCTCAGTTGTAAAACTCATTTTAGAAAATGTTTATAAACAGAAAAGAAAGAGAGGGGTCCATGGGAAGACAAGCTGAAATGGCCACAACAAAAACCTTACCTTTATAGAAGAATAAGAGAGAGAGAGAGAGAGAGAGAGAGAGAGAGACCATAGGGAAGTAACTCATACAAATAGTTAAGCACCACTGGACAAAATCCCTGATGGGTCCCTGGTTATTGTCTTGACACCAACTAGAAAATCTTTTACATTTGCAAATACAGGATTTTATAGTAGCAGGTTTTCTTGCCTCCTTTAGTACCTGCTGCATGTTCTCATGAAAGAGGTGGCTAAACTGTATCAAAACTGAATCATCCAGGCAGTCAGTTGAAGTTGTTTGATGTCAGGGTGTATCAAACTCTCCTTGTCTTGTGTTAGTAAATCCAGTCATTGAGAAAGCCTGCGGTAAATTCCTCTGGCCAATTCAGTAAGAAGGGATAACCAAATCTGCCTGAACCAGAAGGTAGTCACATAACAATATTTTTTGGAGACTCTTTCTGAATATTCAAAATTACTCTGGAAAATAATGGAAGGAGTGGAAATCATATAGGAACATCTCAAATCATGGAAATGAAAGAGCATCTGTTTTCCAGTCTTGCTTGCAAGGAGTTCTGGAACATAATCTGTTTAGTTTTGTTTTGTAAGAAGATGAACAGCTCCACCTGATTTGTTCCCTATATCAGGGTCACTTCCTGTAAGGTGGGGATCTGCCACTATGTTTTTCTCTAACAGTATGTAAGATGCCTGAAGAGTTAAAGAACAATGCAGAACTTACTCCCAAGCTTTCATTGCCACACTGCACAGAGATTACCACTAAGTGCTCCCCCCAGTTTGTTTATGTACCACATTACCATGGTGTTCTTGGTAATTATCTGAAATGGACCTGAGTCCCAAAGATGATGCAGGGACTGTATAGCATGAATCACAGCCAGCATTTCTTTGATACTGATGTGCTTTAATTTGTCTGAACTGTCCAACAGTCCTTACACTTTTATACCCTTTGAAATTCTCCATAAGCAAAAGTTGAGGAATCTGTCAATACAGATCATGTTGGGATGTATAAAGATAAAGGAATGCCTGCATTGTGAGACATTTGATCCCTCCACCAATGCAGTTCTGACTTTATAAAGCCCTGGTTTGGAATTTGAAACTCCAGGGGATAAGAATGTTGGGTCCACTTGTTTTTGAGGTACTAATGAATATTCATCATGCTTAACCTGGCAAAGGGAATCATGAGAATCACAGAAGCCATGAGGCCTAATATCTTAAGAAATTCTTTGGCAGTAGCTTAAAATTGGTGAGAAAGACATCCAGATATAAGTCCACCTTCTCATGAGGAAGAAAATCCTTTTGCAAAACAGTGTCTCTCAGACAACCTACAGACACAATCCTGTGTGACAGAGTGAGGGAGGATATTTGCATATTAATTTGGAATCCCAGACATTTTAGAAGAAAAGATACCTTTGTGAAGGATTCCTGACAACTGGGAAAAAATCTGCAGGAAAAAGAAAGTCATCTAAATAAGAAAAAAATATAGATATACTGCATTCTGCCACCACTCGATCAAGACACCTTGTAAACAGTCTTGTTGCAATGGACATCCCAATGACAATGCAGAGAATTGATATGTGACCCAGGCACACAAAATCTTAGAAAGATCTTGAAGTTGTTTACTACTGAAATGTGCTAGTAGGCATCTTTGAGGTCTAATGTTACCATAAGACTTTGATCTGTGATCAGAACTAACACTGTTTGAAAGGTCAGCATCTTGAATTTTTGAATATTTACAAAAAGACTGAGAGAAGAGAGATCCAAAACTGTTCTCTAAGAGTTGCTTTGTATTTTCTATGATTTTATATGCCTTTATTTATTTATTTACTTGCTTATTTAAGTTTTTTTTTTACCTGGGTACTGGCCCAACCTGGGTGATTACAGATTAAAAAAAAAAAAAAAAAACGGGTAAAGCAACAAGCAATTTAGCAGAAAGCAATTTTGACACACTCATCATCATCATTAACCCCTTCTGCCATTTTATCTGCATGGGGCTGGGGTGCTGCATCAATTGTCTTCACCTCCCTCGATTCAATGTCACTCTCCTATCTTCTGTGACATTCTTGCCTGACCAACCAATTCAGCAATTTGAGCAGATGCTCATTCATGTAGGATCCCAGTTAATAAAACAGTATCAACACTACATACAGAGAACAATTCCACAAGTTGACCGTCCACCTGGCAAAGGCAAGAACCATCTACAAAAAAGATAAAATCAGGATTTTTCAGGGGTGTATTTTGCAAACCAGCTGTAGGAGAAAAGCACATGGTTAATCACTGAGACACAATCGTGAAGCACCCCTTCATCACTAATAGGAATGAGAGAAGCTGGATTAAGAGGTGGGCACCTGAAAATTTTTACAGCAGGGTCATTAAGTAAAGCTAGTTTATATTTGGTGAGCCTAGAAGTAGAAAAATATTCCATTTTGAATTTCAATAAGAAAGATTTCACAGCGTGAAGTACGTCTAGAAAGGTATTATTCCCTAAAGTTAGAGAGGAAGCCATGTCAAAAAGATGTGCTGTGGCTGCCACAGCTCGCAGGCAAGGGGGCAATGCAGCTGCCACTGGGTCAAGTGTAGCACTATAGTAAGCAATTGGTCAAGAACCATCAGTTCTCCACTGTGCAAGTAATCCTAAAGCAACCTGATTTAGTTCAGAACAGAAAAGATTAAATTTCTTAGAGTAATCTTGTAACCCTGAAGCAGGAGGGCTAAATAAGAGTGTTTTGAACTGACAGAAAGCTTGCTTGGGCCTGTCTTCCCAGGCCAGTGGTTTTGGGAGATTATTTTTTAAAATCTCTAATAATAATCTAACAACCACAGCATAATTTACTATCCATTGCCTAAAGTATCATGTTAACCCAAGAAAAGAGCAAAGTTGCCATAAAGTAGTAGGTCTAGGAGCAGACTGGATTGCAGAAACCCAGGAAGGAAGGACATGTTGGGAATCCTGACAGATAAGGTGTCCGAGATATTGGACCTGGGGTTTCCATAGCTGAAGTTTAGACTAACTAACTTTAAATCCTAGGTTAGCTAATTGCACCAAAAGGAAAAGAGTATCAGTTCTGCAATCATTGGAGGAAGAAGATGCAAGAACCAGATCGTCAACACATTGAATCAGGGAAGAATTTTTAGGTAATTGTATTTTGTCTAATTGTCACTTCATTTTTCTTGAAAACAGAGTTGATGATTTTACATAACCTTGATGTAACCAAGTCCAAGTGTATTGCTGACCCTGGTAAGTGAATTGAAAAAGATACTTGCTATCAGGCTGTAGTGGAATGGAGAAAAAGGCAGAGGAAATATCTATCACAGAGAATGTAGCTGCTGTGTTAGGTATATTACTAAGAATAATAGCAGGATTCAGTACTGCCGGAAAGCTGGCAAATTGACAGAACTGACTGCCTGCAAATTTTGAACAAATCTATGTTTCCTTGCCAGGCTTCTTAACTGGAAGAATTGGAGTATTACATGGACTAGTGGTGGGAATAATACCCTATTGTAAAAGAGCTTGAATCACTGTGCTAGCGGAGAGTGGGTATTGAAGAACACTAGGTAGTGGTTTGTTAGGTTTAACAGTGACCTGCACAGGTTCAGCATCACGGATACAACCAACACCGTTGTCATGTGTAGTCCACAAACAGGGTGGTAAACTATTTAAAAACTGTAAATCTTCAGGAGAATGTGGAATATTTGTAGCTGAGAAAAAAGAAAGGACAACATCTGAATGTGGTACTGAGGCATTTAAAAATAAGTGTTTTTTGGAACATTTAAGAAGACTCTGTCAGGAGTACAGAAAACCACACATTGAAACTTGCACAATAAATCTTTTCCTAGGAGGTTCAGGGGTGCAAAGGTTCCAACTAAGAATGCATACTCAGCAGCTAAAGGACCAATTTGTACAGAGACCGGGTAAGTCAGGGGTAATCCACAGGGACTCCAGAGACCTCTACTCCCCAAATAGAACTAGCAGACAGAGGAAGGGAGTGAGCTGAAGTAGCAGTAAGCATGAAGCAACTGGTTCCAGTGTCAATAAGGAAATGTATTGTTGAACCCTGTAACAGTAGGTCCAGCTTGTCGGACTGGAAGCAAAGGGAATAGCTGTGTGTCCTGTTAGAGGCTGCCCTATTGGCTAGCTTGTCAAGTCAGTGGCTGCGATTGAGTGGTCATAGTAGGTGGCTATGCTATGTCATAGGCTGCCGTTGTCCCTGATTTTCTGAGATCATTGAGGCAGGTTGCCAGGGTTGTTGGGTCATTTGCAAATAGGGGCAGTTTTGCTTCCAGTGCCTAATTTGACCACAATTAAAACAAAAATTGGAGTTCTGGTGGTGCTGCTGCATCCCTGGGTGGCCAGAGAATCTCTGTGGTTGAGGTGCAGGGAAATGAGGTTGCTGGCTAAAGGGTTGCCGTCTTCAGTTATTTTGAGACCGGTTTGCAGGATGGGGCTGTTGCATGAGAGAAGTTCAAACTTGTAGGTGAGCTTGTTTTTATTGTTCTTTTCATTTTCATTTTTCTCTAACTAGTATGTCAGCTAGATACTGTACTTGTGTAACTAGTTCATGCAGACCTAGGCTAGGCCAATTTAAACAAACCTTCTTTAGTTGTCTCCTACTGAAGGAAGTGATCCTTCCATGAATGCCGGTGAAAGACCACTAACAACCAGCTCATCAGTGGCTTCAGGATACCCTGAATATGTCTCAAAGGCATCGGTCATAGGTTTTAGGTAAGCATCAATGGTTTTCCTCTCTCACTGCATTACTGCTTTAATTCTAGACCAGTTAGGAACAGAGGGACAGACCACTGTAATCCGCATGTCAGAAAAGTTTTGTTCGTCTGTATGCTGGGATGGAGGAGTAGGAACAGTGGCATGTTCCCATATATGCTTAAGAAGGTCTGGCGGTAGTGTACATTCTAGCACTGCTTTAATCTCCTCAATAGTAGGATTTTGTAGACTAGCATGACCTGTGAGTATTTTTGTGAATTTGGTTGGATTTTGTCATATAGGTGGTAGTGACTGAACTATAGCCTGGAAATCCACTGCAGACCAAGCACGGACAACTTGCATGGTAGATGGGGCATTTGGTGTATTGCCATGAGCAGGGTTTGGAACCTTCCACAAGGGACTTAAATTAGCAGTGGGGCATCGCTCCTTTTCATGCTCCGAAGAGGATGAAGAATTGTCTGAGTCCTGGTTAAATTTGTCAGGGCCGAAGTATTAATTTTCTCCATCCATAATAATAGGAATGTGTTTACTAATCTGTCTAATATTGTAATATTTTCATCCCGTATTATTTCTTTTCCATTTCTTAGACCCTTGGTGCATTTGATTTCAGGGTGGGACAATGTTCAGAAGTGAAATTTCTGTGGTTACCTGTCTTAAAGGGAATATCAGAGTTGTGGGTCCAAACTGACATGGAGGTGTCCATTTTGGGACTAATGGTGGCAGGACAAGCAGCAGAAGGTGAAGACACAGCAGTACAGTGGGGAGTAGTAGTAGTGTCTGGAGTATAAGGTAGCGGGTTATTTGGTGGTGTGACAGGTTGCACAGGCAAAGGTGGTGGTGGAAAAGGTAGATCATCATCAGATGATTTCTCTTTATGCATTTGAGTAATTTGTAATTTTTTTCAATTCTTTCAAGGGATATAACCCTGAAGAATTGGCTATGGCTTGTTCCTGCAATTTGGACACTAACTTGGTAACTGAGTGTAACTGACTTTTTAGTTTTTCGGTGTTATCTTTTTTAGACTTCTAACAATTCAATCTTTTTCCCTGTCTTTGGATTCTAACATCGAGGAATTGAAGACTGACCAGCAACCTGACGGTATTTTCCTACCCTTTTCTTTTAATCTTTTATATAAATTGTTTGAGATATGTTTATCAAAACTGCCAGATTCAGGAAATGCTAACTTACCATCATGTTTAATCAGTTTTATTTATACACACACATACATACAACTTTGAGGTGAATACTTATTAAACATTTGTTCTGCAGGAGTTCCCTTTTCAGGCTCTTTAAAACATCCCGCATTTGCACCCATATTTACAACCCATCTGAAAATATCAGTTAATTAGGAATATGTCTTAAAAATCCCACAATTATACACCAATGCCTAAAAACCCACTCATACCAAAAATGTAAACCCACAATTATACTTAAAATAATGACAGGCAGTTTAAGGCAATAGCTTACCTTGTCACATCGTCGCAAAATGCTTTTGCCAAGAGAGGAACTGAAAGAAAATGGTGCAGTTGTGAACTAAGCCCACAGGCAAAAGATCAAACAGAAAAGCTGCTTAAGTCCCTTTATTTATCTGTCTGTGGTCACAGCTCCTAGCGTCTGGTAAATCCGAGTCACAGCACCATTTGTTAAGGTTGTCAATAACTGAGTCGATTTCTTGGCAGTGATCCATATCTTTATTAAACATACATGAGTGGAAGACACAGTAAATCATAAAGTGTCTCCTTAAGGTACAAAAATCAACAGTTTATATAGGATATTAGTAAGAACTCAGCAATTTGTTAAAACAAAAGAAGTCATCATTCTATATGCTCTAAACCAATCATATTTGGACAAGTTTCAAAGCTTAACAGAAATATGCTTGTTCCTAGGCTAGGCAGAAATACGCATATAAGGTTACAACTTTCCAAAGCTTCTTGCTTCCTTAAAAGGCACAAGAAAGAAAAACAACTTCTAACAGTCACTCATTTTTTCATTCCCTTACACATTCTTTTCTTATGTACACAATCTTCAGAAAAACATGCAGTGCAATACATTCCTTTCTCTACAGAATGCTTTGTAGCTTGGTTCAAGGGTATTGAAGAGTACAGCCAAAGTGAAAATGAGTTCCTATTTCCTGTATTATAGGAGTTTTGCGGTTAACTTTGTTGCAAGAAGAGAGCATGTTTCTAGATGGAGGAGTGTGGAACTATTTTAGCCACACAGGATATCTGCTCGTTGTTTTACTGGTAAACCAATAAAATTCCTCACAGTGAAACAGTGGTGTTTTTGAGGGCAAGCAGTATGTGATGATTCAACATATTTTCTGATACTTTGTAGTGTGGTCATGTTATTGCAATAGGCATCAGCTAAGATGGGAAGGCCATTTCAAGTGGGAATATTCTTTGTTGACCTGGTGGGTGGACTGGTCCTTGGACTAAAAGCTGGCCCTTGCCAATAGCTGCTGAAGCTGGTTATGAGAGGTAGGAGAGAAATTCCCTGGCACAAAATAGTCACGAGTTAACTTTATTTTTTTTTTTTGTTTTTTAGTATGTGTATTTGGATGTTGAGGGCTTGGTCAAGCCCAATACCTGGATATCTGAAACTTGATGAAGTTTCATTTGGGATATTTTCACTATCTTTAACATTAAGAGCTTATGGGGATTTAGTGAGTTGAGTACCAAAGCATAATTTTTGTTTTGCTAGGGCTGACTAGAAGTTGATGTTGTTTAACATTTTTTTTCAGTGAATAAAGGTTATCATTAAGTTGAGTTTGGATGATTGAATGAGAGAGGCCAGATCTAAAAATGACCATTTTTATCATCATACAGTATCAGTGGAATGAAGGGAGGGTAATATGGAAGTGTGTTGATTGTTTGTTTGTGTCTTTCGGCTTTTTCCCGGTTAGGGGTCGCCACAGCAGAACTCCGGTCTGCTAATGATTGGCAGTGGATTTTTACGTGCCAAGTTGCCAGCCCTGACGCACAACCTTCAACAAAGGTACGCCCAGTCACACGTCTCCACGCAGAAGACGCTCTAGCTGAGAATCGAACCGGACAGCGTCTTACTGTGAGGTGACAACGCTACCGCAGCACCACCACTGCAGTTATGGAAGTGTGTTGATAAAGACAGAAAAAAGTAGGAAAGCAAATATGGAGCCTTGTGTGACACCTTTAAGGAGAGTGGCTATATCAGAGATGAGTGAGCCTAATTTGATGCTGAAGAGTCTGTCAGTTAGGAAATCTGTAAACCATAGGCATGCGTCTGGGTTGATTCAAATGTCTAGGTCACTACATAAAAAGGAGGATTTGGTGTACAAAGCTTTAGTAAGATCTACAAACATCTACAGATGTCACATTTGTCTAGTATGCTCTCTTTTTAATAAAAGAAAATTATTTGTTGTACCTTTCCAAAAGTCTAGGTCCCAGCTGAAAATGAGTGATGGATGCAGCTCATCTGAACATGATGACATGATATGCTGCCCGTACCACTCAACTTGCAGACACTGAAAATACTAAATAACAGATAAATCTTCCTCCTTCAGTAGGAATATGGATGCTATTCAGAAACATGTTTAAACACACAGAGTGACAAAACTGATGGAAAAATAAAAGCATGTTGTCAAAGAGACAATGGAAAATATATACACTTTAATGAATGGCATTGCACAATTCTACCACACAGTCATTTATTTTTGCTCCTGAAAAAGGGAGATATAATACGTATGTCCTCTTTTTTTTAATTATTTGTGCCACTAGTACATTGGTCATACAGTATGGTGCAGTATATACAAAAGAGTTTCAAAAGTGATGACAGGAACTCAGATTCAATGGTAGACTAGAAATATGGAATACCATAAAATACAAAAATTCAAAACAAATAAAACAAACAAACATTGTAGATGTTATCACCATTGTTTCCAGTATTTTCAAAGCTCACCTCCATGCTGAAAAAGAATGTATATCACTAGTGCATTCTGAGGTCATTGTTGTGTTCTTCACATTTTAAGTGCTAAGCAATGTCTAAATTAAAACCATATTTTTTATACTTTGAAAGTATAGAGGTATGCTTATTCAAATGGCAGTACAGGTCTGATAACTGCCTTCCTGTCTTTAACCTTTACAGTTATATGCTAACCTATCCTTAAATCTTGCATCTGTATCCCTTAATAGCACTTGAGTCCCACTAACTTGACCTGAAAAGGAAGACAGACTGACAGGTCATTCTTCAATAGACAAAAGCAAGTACAAATCAGAACTTTGTGCTAGTGCAGAACATTAGGTGTTGTTGTCCTGCTGTCTACCTTGATAGGGCCATAGGTATATCTTAGGCTAATGACCACTAGAAGCCTTAAAAGTCCAGCCATGCAACCCAAATGTGATCCACAAATTTGATTTATGTTTGATTTATAGAGGGTGATTTACTGTCTCCATCAGAAACATAGTCCTGAAACACAGTAAAGAAAGAAAAATAAATAAATAAATAAATATATATACACATATATATATATATATATATATATATATATATATATATATATATATATATATATGGGTCTCCTTCAAAACACCGAAAGACCACAACATTGAAAGTGTTCTGAAGGAGACCAAAACAATGAAATTGCAGAACACCGAAAAGCACGAAAGTCAAAATCCCAGTGTTACGGGACTTTGATTTAGCGCTTTTGGTCTTCCGCTGTGGGTGAGTATGCATGTGTAAGTGTATTTGTGAGGGGTAGTGCTGTGTGTAAGTGTGTGTTGTGTGTGTGTGTGTGTGTGAGGGACTGTAGTGCGTGGGTGTGAGTTTGCCTTGTGTGTCTGTTTGTGCAACCTCTGAGTTAGAATATTAAAGTAGGGGGGTAGTGGGGGCTTGCCCCCCTGCCTATTTGTAGTGTAGGATGGTGTGGTTGGTAGTTTGGGGCAGTTGTGTGTATTTGTGTATGTTTTTTGTGTGGATTTTCCTGGTCTGTGTTTTATGGGTTTGGTGTAATGGATTGACCTGGAAGTAGCAACTGGTTAATGCATGCCCAGAATTTTTGTGGGTTATTATGGTTAGCCTTCTGAAATTGTAGGTAGTAGTTTCTTTTATCAGACAGTATAGCGTTCTTAGTGTTATTTCTTAGCTGTCTGAAATTTTGTTGGCCTACAGGGTTTTTAGTAATTCTCCATTTGGCCCAGTATTTATTTCTGAGATAGATTTTATGCTTGGTTTCTTTAGAAAGCCATGGGGCGGATTTGGTCTTGATTCTAATCAAACAGGTTGATGCATGGTGATCAAGAATGGCTAATAAGTTAGGATTAAAATATTTAACAGCTTCTTCCAGAGGGAGGTATCTTAAGGGAGACCAATTGTATGCTCTTAGTTCCCTTTGGAAGAAATCAGGGTTAAAGTTCTTCTTGGATCTGATATTCCTGACAGTGGTAAGAATGGGAGCATAGGTTTTATGCCTGATGTCATCAGGGAGGGTTCCAGATTCATATATTTGAGGATGGTTATTTATCAGAATACAGTCTAATGTGCTTTTTTTCTTGTTATGTTTGTTTATCCTGGTGGGGAGGTAATGGTTTGAGAAAAATCATACAGGTTAATGTGGATGGTAGGGTGGCTGCTGCTACAGCAATTCCAATCAATGTTTCTATCACCTAGGATTATGGTTTCTTGGGGCAGGTGTTGAGATAGCCAGCAAAGGATATTTTCTATGGTGGTATTGTTATTACCAGGGGGTAGAAAGATACAGATAATATACATGGCTTTGGCATTGTTAAGTTGAAGTTTGGATATGAGAATTTCTGCATTGGTACTTAGAGGTGGTTTACAGTCATAAGTGATTAACTGTAACCCAGATTTGAATAGAATAGCAACCCCCACCCTTTTTGGCTACACGGTCGAGTCTCAGGATATTATATCCTGGTGGGATGATTTCATTGTCTTTTTACAGGTTTTAGCTATGTTCCTTTTAAACAGAGAATGTCAAAGGAGTAGACTTCTAAGAGAGCATGGAGTTGAGCAATTTTATTGTTAATGCTACAAATATTGAGATGAGCTAAAAGGAGTGAGTTAGATGGTTTAGTAATGGAATAATTAGTGGATTGGTTGGGCTTGGGGAAAGAGACAGGAGTTGTTGTTGGGCCTGGGTTTGGGTGAATGTCTCCATCTTTTAAGTTGTTTGAGGTAGCTTGGATTTGGGAGTCTGCTGTTTAGGAGTAGAGATTTCCTGGGATTGAGATTGTTATATCTAATGTGGAGTATTCTATGATATTTTGCTAGTAGATAGCTGGGTGTTGTTGTTATGTTAGCATGGTTAAAGAGGATGGGTAGAGAAGGAGAGCTGGTTAGCTTATTTGGGTATTGAAAGTATGGACCTAGTGGGTGTTCATAGGAGGAGAGTATGTAGGCAAAAGTGAAAGATGGTAGCAGTGTAAGTAAGAGAAGCAGTTGGAAATGAGCAGGGGTGGGTATTTTATCCATTTGAATGGATTAGTTATTAGTTGTCTTGTTGAAGGTATGGAAGTATAGTGGGTGTGGATGGGGGGAGAAGAAGGGTGTGGTAGGAAAGAAGGGGAGTGGTTAGAGAAGGGTGGAGTGGGAGAAGATGGCCAATTGTAAAGTTACCTGAGACATAACAATGGAGAGGATGTGTGTATAAGATAAGCATCCTTACATGAATAATGCACAGGATATCTGTCAGGGAATTTACATACAATTGAGGTAGGGTGCATATTGGGAAGCTATACAAAATGATATACCTGAATATGACTGTATTCTCAGCAGAGGTCTCCAGCATGGTGGCCACAGAGAATGGATCATGGTAAACATTACAAGAACCAATCACAATCATGGAAAATATCTGAATAATACCACACTAATCCCATGCCTCTGATAGAACATATGTGATGTGGAGTGATACCAGATGCGTCTGCACGCACACTGGACAACTAGTATGAAACATCCATGCTCTATGAGGGTAACCATGAAAACTGTCCTAGTGCTGTAATATCTACAGTAGGTGTCAGGAGGAACACTGCTATACCTGTATGTGACAGTGTGGGCACTACAGACTCATTGCCTTGTGTGCATGGCATATATCAATGGCACGGTTCACACTATCACAAATGATATACATGCCATTAATGTTGTCAAACACTGATATATGCAGTGTATGTATAAGGTGAACAGGGAGCACACATACTTCTTGTGTAATGACTTTATTGGTGTTCCACACCATCAGTCATGTATATTCCAAAGAAAGAATACCTAGGTATGGACAATAAGCTGTGTGATAGAGCACTGTGACAAAGGTGGAACACTTCAGTTACACGTCACTGGAACATGTGTAAGGTGGTACATGGAGAAGGGTACATTGCATTCATTTATTGGTGTGATGAAGGCTGCAAACCAAGATGTTAATATGCCTTCTGATGTGCATGTCCTTCACATACCCAGTACTTGTGTTACAATCAGTGGAGGAGTCAGCACTGTGACCACATGCTGGTCATACCTCACAACCTCTTCAGGCAAGAAATCAGGACAAAGTCTAAAATAATGGATGGACAAAGGGACACATATAGTGACAGATTTTAAATACTGATCTTACAAACTTAGAAAGTTGCTATAGTAACATGGTTTGTGTTAGCATGCATTTTCTGAAAGCTATGAAGTCTGAAACTCAAATTTATGTGACTATTTAGTGACTTTAGTCCTCAGTGGTTTACTACAAAATCACAAATATTAAGTGGGACAGACTGAAAATATGAGGCAAAACTCTAGACATTCTACAAAAAGCTAGACAGTTGAATAGTTTGATGCTTGTGGATGTACCACTTACCCTCTACACCAGGAAACAGGTCACATACCTATTGCTGTGATTATAGGATGTGATGTCCACATTATATTTGGTTGTTGTGTCCGTTTCCTGATGCAACACATCCCTCCATCTTATCAATGCAGGTGTTGTTATGGCTGTGGCAGCAGTCTTTGTTGTGTGTTGACACTGTGTGTAATATACTAATATCACAGTTGTAGTCAATGATTGCCCACAAGCTGTAGTCTTCAGGCAGTTGTATGGACACAGCATGTGTATGTCATCTGTGATGTCCATTACTTAACTAAGGGACATGCAAGGGCCTAGCAGACACCCCTGATGTACTGACCTGATCACTGGACCTGAGATATATGTCACATCACACATAGTGCAATGCCACATATGTCATACACTGGTCTAACCATTTACTGATATAGCTGTTTCCCGCTACATGTGACAGTGTTGACTGAATTTTTGTCAAATGCCTTTACCTGTTCAAGCTCCACAAGATGATACTGTTGTCATCATGCATGCCCTTGATGACCTCTTTGAGGATATCTATAAGAGGTAACAGACCTGATGTAGCACTAACAACTTACACAGTCTGTTGCATACACCTGGAATATTACTAGTATACATCTAGAAGAGGTCCATGATGACATGCTTGAGGAGAATCAGGATGTCTCTATACATGCATGCCTCAGGTGCTGTCCCCCAATACAGGTGGATACATGTTTATGTACACCCTTGTATGGGAACATAGGCCATGTGGAGGGTGTGCTGAACTGTGTATTCCACTGTATCAGGAAGAAGGCCCATAACCGTACCAGAAAAATGTAGAGCCCCTGAAATCACAGACACTCAGGTTAAATCAGCCCTCTCCAAAGCCAAAAACACAGCATCAATGGGACCCGAAGGTGTCCCAGGCTGTGCCCTACACATGCTCAAAGATGAACTAACCCCTCACCTAAACACACTGTTCAAACTCAGCCTCTCCACAGGCTACATACCCATAGAGTGGCACACAGCAAGGGTTATTCCGCTCCACAAAGGTGGAGCCAAAACAGATCCCGAGAACTATCACCCTATAAGCCTGACAAACTTGGTCTGCAGGGCTATGGAGTGCATCATCATGCAACTCATTAACAGAGACATTGGGAACCTCCAAACACTGAACCCTAAACAGTTTGGCTTTGTTAAGGGTAGATCATGCCTCCTAAACCTGGTGGACTTCTTTGAGACAGTTACCAAGGCTATAGACAAGAGAAAGGTGGTACACACAGCCTACCTACACCTCGCAAAGGCCTTTGACATCATTCCTCATTCTGGTATTATAGACATGGTCACCAGCCTGAACATAAACCCCTATGTCACAAGATGGGTTGCCAACTGGCTCACGGATAGAACACACACGGTGAAAGTTGCGGGAGCTAGGTCCGACTCTAAACCGGTCACATGTGGAGTTCCCCAGGGCTTGGTCCTAGGACCCTTCCTGTTCGGCATATAGTTCTCAGAGGTACAGGCAAGCACAGGAGGAATATGGCTGACGAAGTCCGCAGACGACTGCAAACTAGGGGCTATAATTGACTCTCCAGGTGACACAGACATCCTCCAAAAGCGTCTCACTGAGATGGATACCTAGTGTCAAAATCATGGCCTCAAGCTAAATACCAAAAAGTGCATAGTCATTCCCTTTGGAAAAAACAAAGTACTCACAAACTACCACATAGGTGGTAGTCCCCTAAATATGGAAGACGTAATAAGCAATCTGGGGACCCAAGTAGATAGTAATCGCTCCTTTGATAACCACATTGCCAAAGTGGTTAGAAAATCCTTCTATGTGGCCCACCTAATTACAAAAGGGTTCGCATCCAGATCAAAAGAGGTAATTGTGCACCTCTACTCATCAGACCCATCATAGAATAAAACACCCCATTTGGGATGTACCTTACAAGACACCTGCATCAGCTGGAAAGACCACAGAAGTACGTCACCAAGAGGATCACTGGCCTCAAACAGATGCCCTATGCAGCTTGAATGAAGAAACTCCAGCTGTACTCGGTTGCATACCGCCTACTCAGAGGTGATTTCTTCCTGACATACAAGGCCATGTCCAACCCAGAATTGATGGACATGCTCTACCTAAAGAAAACCATATCTCCTCGAGCCACACGCTCTAGGGATCTAAACCTCACCACAACAATAAATAGGATGTGCTGGAGGGATAAATTCCTGTCCCAGAGACTTCCTATGCTTTGGGACAAGATTCCAATCTACATTAGGCAGAGCTCCTCACTAACACTCACTAACACTCTTCAAGAGAAACCTTGAGGAGTGGATGGGAGACAGAAAGTTTATCCTGGGGATAACTTAAGTGGCTCTGCTGGACAGAGGCACAGGGAACTAATCTAAGGGGGCTGTGAAAGCCAACACATTCTGGCTAGGCTTATAAATGCCTTTAGACAGATAGCCTAGTACCTACCTATGAACCTATAAAAATGGATATTTCTTTCCATTATGACAAGTCTGGCAGGATCTGCATACCCAGTCTCAGAATCATAAAGTGGTCACGTGCACAAGGGCTAAGTTCCACATGTGTCTGTCAACAAGCATGATGTCACTGGGAATTCTGCAGGGCATATCAACCATGCATCATTTCCGTATAACATCACGGCCATGTAGCATGTCAATCACTCAGATCACGCCTACTTCTGCATAAAATGACGAGGTGGGTGGAGTTACTACAGTAAAACATTATCTGATTTTGCCTTGTTACTCAAAAAAAAATTTTTTTTTGGTAATCCACTGAAAATTATAGTTAGTATCAGGCGTTAGAACATCCTAGTTCAGAAAATGTCTTGATTGCAAAACGTGATAAGGTACTATACGCGATTTTGACTCATGTTTTTGCCCCGTTTCTCTACAAATTTTGGGTTTTGAACTAAATTACCAAGGCTAAAACTACACTGCCAGTCATGAGCGGACAAGGTGATCCGCTGTGGCGACCCCTGACCGGGAAAAGCCAAAAGAGAGAGAGAGAAAACTAAATTACCAAGGCTTACAATAAGTCTATAATGACAGACATTACAGTTTCATACTTCTTTGTCGTAAAATGCGTGCTGATGTTTCTTCACTTTTAATTTGATTTACAAAAAAAAAACTTCACAAGTGTTATATTGTTGTTGACAGCGACGTAGGCAGCACGGGCATCTTCATTCTTGAACGCGGATTATGCTGTCGGCATGGTCCAGTGGTCTTCATTACCGCCCTTTATCCTTTCAGTTTGACATACGAGCAAAGACAGCACTACAATATTTTAACCATTATGAACAGGCTATTGGCTATGAAAACTTTCGACTCCACATTACAACTGTAGAACTAACGTAACTCAACCCACCACCAAATCTGTTCCTGGGGAAGGATTTAGAGTACGGACCGGAAAGGAGAAGAATGACATATGTGTAGGACAGTGGTAGAAAGTTGCATGTGAAGAGAGTCAGTTTGACAGTGTAATTATTTTAGAGACATATATATATTATACACATATTCTTGTCAATGGCTGTTCGGAGTTGTAGACTGTTTTCGTGGATTGGTGGGTGTCTAACAAAACGGGATCTGATTTGTGGCAAAACTGTTAATATAAACAGGTTTGTATTAACACATTAATGCTCATCTGGTACCATATTTTACTAGGGTTGTAGTGTATTAGTTAATGAACAATACTTTTTATGTCATGGCTTGGGAAAGATGTTAATTCCATGTTGTGAGGTAAACGTGCTGGTGTATTTCTGGAATAAGTGCCAGATTAATGTTTCCATGGGCACTATTTGTTCGCATTATTTTGTAATGTATGTAGTATCTAATTATAATCTCTACAACTTGCTTGTGTTTACTCTGCGGTATCCAGTGTGTAGTATTCTCAGTTTATTGTATAGTACTTTGACTTCGATGCTTGAATTCTGTCGTCTTGATAGTGTTCCAGGCATAGCGTACATAATTGTCCTGAAGTAGATGTTAATTCTTGTAGTATTTGGCGAGTAGTAAGTTGCTGTTTTGCGCATCAGTGGGGTTGACTGCTGCTTCGTGAACAAATGCTTAAAGCTTTATTCTTTGGAGAGTGGAGTAACTTAAATGAGCTAACAATGCTCGATTTTTATTTTCAGTCTGTTTAATTGCATAGGCACCATGCATAAATATGTAACCAGTAACTGTTATCGTATGTGAATCACGAAAATGACATGAGAAGAAGAATCTGATTGAACCAAAGATACAGTCTTGAACTTTAATTATACCCTGACTTAGGAGCGGGGCTATCAAAAACTCTATAAACACTTAGAGAAATTAAAAAAAAAAAAAAAAACTGGTGAGTTGTACATTTTTGTATACTGTCATCATTAGGGCAGCAAACTGTGTACTGTAATGCATTGATGTTCGTCGTCTCCCATTGCTGCAGTCCTGACAAATGGATACTCCGCTGCCCACCATCGGCCCGAATACCAAAGGGCTAGAACCGGCGTCGGTCACGGGCGCCTGAGACTGACGTAAGTACTTGTCAGTACAAATGCGCATGACCGACGCCATAACCTCAGTCTTTCTTGCCGCATGGTCCTCAGCAGAAGCAGTTTTTGCAAGTGCCGTTCGGCGTTCTGGAACTGTCGGTTTTCGAGTTTCAGACCAGATACCAAGTTGGCTAAGTACCCTGTTGGGAACATTTTTTGTCTTTTTCTTGCCTCAGTATTGCCGGATGTCAGAAAAAGTTAATAACTGTATTTCTTGTGGGAAACAGATTCCTCATAGGGATTACCATTCACTCTGCATTCCTTGTTTAGGGCCTGAGCACAACGTTGTTGGGTGTCGCTTTTGTGCTACTTTTAACAAGCGTACTATTAAACGTCGGTTGGACTGTGCTAGGCTGGTGTTTGGTAAACATTGTAATTATAACATGCCGTCGGATTCTCCGACGACTGGTTCTTCTAAGAAGCGCAAAGATAAGTCTTTGCGGTCCAAACAGGATGAGGCGTCCACTCCGGACGTCGGTTCTGTGGAACCACTGACTGCTTCAGTGGCTCCTTCTGACAGTTTACCAGTGTGTCTAGGGGAGCCTTTGTTACTGCAGGAAGTGGCTTCTCCTGTGTTAGGCCAGGCTGAGGGTGCTTCTTTGTTGTCAGTGGCTTCCTCCCCTCATAGGGTAGTTAGACCTCCTCCTTCTCAAGGCAAAGGCCATTCTAAATCTAAGTCTATCCCTGCTGGTGCTAATCCCCAGGGTCCAGCTCCTAGGAAGCACATGTTGAAGATGGCTGAAGATTTGATTACTTTAATTAGGGGTTCCATGCCCCCCCCCCTGTGAAGAGGCCCAGGATAGACACAGAGTTGGAGGGTCTGGTTCAGTCTTCCAATGAGTCTGATTCTTCTGTGGAGGAGCTTCAGGATTTCCCTCCCTATTCTGATTCGGAGGCTGAGGACGCTACTCCCTCTGCGTCCCCTCCAGAAGATTTTTCTTTCTCTGAAACTTTGCATTCCATGAGGGAACATTTCCAGTGGGATGGCCAGGATTATTCTGATTCTCGTAAAAGGCTGAGAGAATTCTTGTTTTTACCTCAGCACAGGCCTTTGGCTATTCCCCCTGTACTGGATGTTGTTCAGGATGTATTTTCTGAGGCTGCCCTTAACCCAGATTCTCTGCCCCCTTCCCCAGTTAAACCAGATAGATACTACAGGGTTCCGGAAGCTCACAAGTACTTGTATAAGAGTCCTAGGGTTGATCCAGAAACTATTTCTCAAGGCCCCAAAGGTGTTAAGGCTTCTGTGGTTAAGAATCTGGTTCCTCTGGACAAGGATGCTAGGGCCCTGGATAGGTGGGGTAAAAACTGTATACCTCTTCTACTTTGGCTATGAGAGCTTTAAATTGTCAATTTTATATGCTCAGGTATCAGAATTATTTGCTAAGTCAATTGAAATGTAAAGTGGATGCTTTGTCTGAGGGTGTTGACTGTAAGGAGCTTCAGGATTTAGTGCATGCTTCAGACCAGGTTGGTAAGCATTCTTTGCAGTGTGGTTTTGATGCTTTACAAGCTTCTTCCAGGGTGGCTGCTACTAGTTCTGTTGTTCGCAGACATGCCTGGCTTAGAGATCAGTCCTTGTCAGAGCATATTAAGGCTCGCATTATGGATGCTCCTTTGCAATCTGATGTTCTTTTTGGCCCTCCAGTGGAATCAGTTTTAAAAAAAAAGGGAGGAAAAAGCTAAGTCTATGCAGACGGTAAAGGACTTCTTACAGGTTCAGCCCCCTAAGTTCAGTAGGAATTGGCCTGCTAGGGGATGGTCTTTTCCCTCTTCGGATTTTCATTCTAGGGGCAGGTCGAGGCGTGGTAGAGGTAGGGCTTCCTCTCAGGGCCCTGTTACTTCTAGGCCTTTGAATTCTTTTACCCCTTCTGCTGGGGTGGGCAGGGGTCAGTCCTTTCGGAAGCAGTCCCAATGACCTGTGTCTTCAGCTGCCGGACTCTGCTTTGCTGGCAGCTCCTCTAGGAGGAAAACTGGGACTTTTCATAGGGAATTGGCATTTGGTTACCCAAGACAAATGGGTATTGGACATTATAACTCGAGGCTACAAGTTTTATTTTCACACATTCCCTCCTTTCAAAGGTGTGCCTCATCAGCAAAGACTGGAAGCGCAGGCACAGATTTTTTCTCTGCTCCGGTTGGGAGCAATACAGGCAGTTCCTTCTGTGGACAGAGGCACGGGGTTTTATTCCCGTCTTTTCTTAGTGCCAAAGAAGGGAAATACTTGGAGGCCCATTCTGGATTTATCCATTCTAAACACCTTTCTGGAAATTCCGAAATTCAAGATGTTGACACTGCAGCAGCTGTTGCCTATGCTAGGCAGAGATCACTGGATGGTGACTTTGGATCTCATCTTCACATTCCTATCAGGCCCAGTTGCAGGAAATTCCTGAGGTTTCGGACTGGGAATTTGCATTATCAGTTCTCTGCATTGCCCTTTGGCTTATCTACTGCGCCCAGGGTATTCACAAAAGTCCTGGCTCCAGTAGTAGCTTTTCTCCGGCTAAGAGGAATTCAAATTTATCCTTATCTGGACGATTGTTTGATACTGGCTCAGGGCAAGCACGAACTTCTTCGACATCTGCAGTATGTGATGACAGTTTTCAGATGCCTAGGGTATTCTGTGAATGAAATAAAGTCCAGTCTAGTACCCTCACAGGAGATGTGTTTTCTGGGTGTGAGACTGAATACAGCTACTCAGATGGCATCTCTTACCCCGGACAAACAAAGAAATCTTCACCTATACTTCCAACAGCTATCCGTAGTGTCCAGGCTGACTGCAAGGACAGTCCTTCAAGCCTTGGGGTTCATGGCATCTTGCATTCTAGTACTTCCCAATGCCAAACTGCATATGAGGAAGCTACAGTGGTATCTCAAAAGCATTTGGACTCAACACAGCCACGATTTGGATACTGTCGTTCGGCTTCTACCTTGCATTCAGAAAGAATTTGTGTGGTGGGCTCAGGAATGTCACCTAAACAAGGGACTCTCTGTGACCCAACCGGAGGCAAGTCAGATATTAACGACAGACGCCTCGGAGTCAGCCTGGGGAGCTCATTTCAAAGGAAAATGGATTCAAGACCTTTGGCCCCCGGAGCTGCTTCACTTGCATATCAACATGAAGGAGATGCTGGCAGTTCAATTTGCATTGAAAGCATTCAAGGATCTACTTCGACCGGGACTGGTATTGATTCGAACGGACAACACAACTGTCATGTGGTACATCAACAAGCAGGGGGGAACTCATTCTTACCCTCTTTGCAGACAAGCAATGCTGTTATGGGAAACTGCTTTGGATCTGCACATCACTCTTCGAGCACAGTTTCTGCCAGGAGCACAAAATTCATTAGCAGATGTTCTGAGCAGACAGATGGTGGATCCTCACGAATGGAAGTTGGATCCTCAGGTATTTCGTCAGTTGACCATGGCTTGGGGAACTCCAGACATAGATCTGTTCGCTTCTCCTCTGAATTCCCAACTACCTCTGTTTTGCACAAGGCTGTTTCATCTGAAAGCCTGGAAAATAGATGCACCATCCTTCAGTTGGAGCAACCTTCACGTGTATGCCTTTCCTCCTCTGCCTCTTCTTCCAAAGGTCCTGCTGAAAGTCAGGAGGGACAAACCTTGCATGATCCTTATAGCGCCGGATTGGCCTCGTCAACATTGGTACCCTCTGCTGAGGAGCCTAATTCACGGGACACCTTGGCCATTACCACGGATTCCTCACTTATTGTCTCAAGAAAACAATCATTTTCTCAATGTCAGGGTGCAATCCCTACACCTGACAGCCTGGCGCATTCAGTTTTAGAGGATGAGGGCCTTCAGCTCCCTCAACAAGTTTTGGATGTCCTTTTGGAAGCCAGGCATCCTAGTACTCGAAAAGTTTATGCTGATAAATGGAAGAGATTTTTTCTTTGGAGTTCAGCTGAAGGCCTTGATGTTACGTTGCCTAATTTGAGTTGTACTTTGCAATATTTGACTATGTTACTGGACAGGGGTTTGTCCTTCTCTTCTGTAAAAGTGCATGCTGCAGCTATTTCTGCTCACTATGATGGTGATCCTCCTTTATTTTCACATCCTTTGCTTAAACAGTTTCTTAGAGGGGCAAAGAATATAAGACCCCCACGAAGGGCTCCTACTCCTGCCTGGGATCTTAATTTTGTTTTGGAAAAGCTGACTCTGCCTCCTTTTGAACCTGTAGCTACGGCTGAATTGAGGTTGTTGTCCTGGAAGACTGCTTTTTTATTGGCTGTTACTTCTGCTAGAAGGGTATCTGAATTACAGGCTCTCATGGCAGTGGAACCTTTTCTGAATTTTCACCAGGACAGAGTTTCCTTGCGTACTAATCCTACTTTTCTGCCTAAGGTAGTTTCTAATGTGGCATTGAACCAATCTATACATTTGCCTACTTTTTATGCTAACCCCCAAAATGAAGGGGAAAGAGTTTTGCATTCTTTGGATGTGCATAGGCAGTTACAGTATTATTTGTTCAGAACCAATGAGTTCCGGAGATCTCAACAGTTATTTGTTTCGTTTGCTGTGGCTTCAAGTGGGAAAGCTGTCTCGAAACAAAGTATTTCCAAGTGGATCGGCCATTGTATTGCTTTTTGTTACTCTCATCATGGTAAGGAGGTTCCAGTTGGGATCAGGCCTCATTCTACTAGGGCTACGGCCACCTCTACTGCTTTTTTGAGAGGGGTAGCTACTAAAGACATTCTAGAGGCAGCTACTTGGAGTTCTGTACATACCTTTACAAAGCATTATCATTTGCCTCTTTATTCTAGGTCTAGGGCTGGGTTTGCCACTGCAGTCTTACAGGGCATGTCTGCAGCTCCTCCTGCTGTTTAGTTGGCCAGGCTCCCTTTTTCCGTTGCTCTGGGATTCTACCCATTTATCAGGACTGCAGCAATGGGAGACGACGAACATAGTACAGTTTTGTACCTACCATAAATGTAGATGTTCGAGGATCTCCATTGCTGCAGTCCTATTTTCCCTCCCTCCTTCCCCCTTTTTCTTTTTAGATTGGGGTTTTTTGGGTGGTGTTTTCTTTTTTGCATTCTGACGTCTGAGGCAAGAAAGACTGAGGTTATGGCGTCGGTCATGCGCATTTGTACTGACAAGTACTTACGTCAGTCTCAGGCGCCCGTGACCGACGCCGGTTCTAGCCCTTTGGTATTCGGGCTGATGGTGGGCAGCGGAGTACCCATTTGTCAGGACTGCAGCAATGGAGATCCTCGAACATCTACATTTATGGTAGGTACAAAACTGTACTTTTTCCTGTGCAGAATATATTTTGTAGAGGTCTGAAGGTAATTACCATTTAATTCCATTATTTACACTGATTACTACTAACTTTTGGATCTTTTAACAATGTTACGCAAATTAAAAACATCACAGTACCACAGTTTAGGGTGATTCTCAGTTTTCTATCAAAATGAAATATTTCCTTTATTCTACTGTATTAGGTAGCGTTGTCGCCTCACAGTTAGACGCTGTCCGGTTCGATTTTCAGCTAGAGCGTCTTCTGCGTGGAGACATGCGTGAATGGGCGTACCTTCGTTGAAGGTTGTGCGTCAGAACTGGTAACTCGGCACGTAAAAATCAACTACTAATCATTAGCGGAGTTTCGCTGTGGCGACCCCTAACCGAGAAAAACCGAAAGACGCAAACAATTCTACTGTATTACTTAAAATTGTTACCATGCTAGTAGTGGTGGTGTGGACTGTGCCCAAAAACACATTTTTTTTACAAGGGTACTATGCCCTTACACCCGTTGATGTGAGAGAGAGGCTGTTCATCTCACTCCCAATACAGTATACTAACTCTTTTGTGTTGCTGCAGTATGAAAGGTATTATTGGTCGTTGTATAAAACTAAGTACCCTGTATTTACAAATCACAATGCAGTCCCCTGTTAGTAGTAATTGTCAAAATGCTACATTAAGAAATGTTATAGATGAAACAAGGAAAGTAAATTCAATTTACATAGTTGTCTTTGTTGTGGAAGGAACAGACATTTTTTGATTGCATAGCAGTGACCTTTTTTAATCTTCCAACATGAGTATTAAGAGCTTCATGTTATTGTTTCAGTAGTTAGTAGTTATTGTTTGAAGCTGCATGTTGCTTAGTAAATATTGATTACCATCACACATGCATATCTAAGAAGAGAATGCTAATGAGAATGCAGTATGCAGATTAATTTTATAGATATCTGAAATTTAGAGACATGTTAGCCCCTAAGAGGAAAGGCCTCCTTATCAGATAATTTGCGTGTCTTGTGAATGACTGTTAACTACCATGAATGCAGATGTACAAGTATTTTCCTTCTTATTTTTAGTATCATTGTAATCACTAAGCATGAGGGATGGGTGAGGATTTTTTTGTATGAAGGCTTTTAATCTTATTTAATAAAATGAGTGATTGTATTGGCTGCTATAGTACACCTGTTAGTTCACCTGTTTCTGTCTACCTTGACATGAGCTGTAAATTGTAAATGATCTTGCCTGCAATCACTGAGCTTGAAATGTGTCTAGTTCATAGGTTCATAGGTTCATACTAGGCTATCTATGTGGCTTTCGCCACCCTTTATTTGAATAAAAACTATGCCTATCATTTTTCTCTCTTGAACAAGGCCAGCGGAGTGCTCTGCCTCACATGTACCGGGATTTTGTTCCACAGTGTGGTTCTGAGGGATCTAGATTTTTGAGGTGAAGCATATTCATCAAATCTCTTTTGGGGCCTTTCAAGCTGCTCATCAGATAACATGTTCCAGTTTTGAACGGGTCACTAATGTTTTTCTGTTGCATCCTGTGTTATTGCTGGACTGCGCCATGAAGCGTTGAATGTCATTAAGCAACAACCTTTTTGAGTATTGTAAACAGTAGCTTATGTGAAGTGATATTGCAAGTCTGCCCATAATTGAAGGACGGTAATGTATTTGCAGAGCTGAATACCAGTGACTGAAACCCAGTTCTGTGAGATTCCTGCCACATTACCTTTTTAAGCTGTTTCTTCAACTTGTTTCAGCACATCCAAAGACAGACTAGACTGTTCTGCTTAAAGTTAATAAGACTAAGAGCATCCTCGCATGCGAGACCTCAACCTGGTCTGTGTAATTTTTTTTTATTTTTTATTTATTTATTTAACATTTGTTGACCGGGAATGTCAGACTAGGTTCCACAGATCCTGTTTTCAGCGGAGGCCCGGGGAGAAATGCTCCAGAAGCATGTTTTTAGAATGTGGGAGGAAACTGGAGTACCGGAGAAACCTTGAGCATAGGGAGAACATGCAAACTCCACACAGAAGGCACCCCAGCCGAGAATCGAACCAGAGAACCTCTTGCTGTGAGGCGACAGCATTAACCGCTGCACCACTGCGCCGCTCAATAAGATTTTTGGCGGGACAGATTTGTGTCCCAGAGACTCCCCCTTTTGTGGAATAGACTCCCTCTCCACGTAAAGCAGAGTACCTCATTAAACCTTTTTAAGCGCAACATGGATAACTGGATGGGGAACAGAAAATACACCCCTGGGACTCCTCTTATGTCCCTGCTGGACAGTGGCATAGGGTGCTGACTTGTTGGAACATGAGCTAAATTCTTGGCTAGGCTTGTAAGGGCCTCATGGCCAATAGCCGTGTAACTTCCAATGATCCTATGTCTTTGGATAACACAGGGAATTTGGCAGGTTTTCAGAGAACAAACATTGCATCACTGGAAAGCAGATCATCCAAATAATAAAAGGAAACAAGCCTTCCAAAATGTGAAGCAAAGAGCCCATGTAGCTACTAACTTGTTCAGATCTAAGTAGTTTAAATCCAAGCAAACAGCAGCCTGAACACTTCTGTAATTCCATTAAGAACATTCATCAACATTATTATCCTATTATCATATTACGTATGGGGTTAAATACTTTGGTATTAATATGGTTCATAACAGCCTATCTTCATTTCAAAATAATTTGCATAAAATATGGACATCATTAATGTTAGACATGCGTAGGTGGGAACTTCTTAACTTATCACTTCTTTCCAAAGCAGCAATTATTAAAATGAATATTCTTCCCAAATTTCTTTACCAATTCAACTCTTCTGATCAAATCATTCTTAAATCTTTCTTTGATAAAGTTAATAAAGAATTAGGTAAATTTTTGTGGTTTCCTAAAACGGTTAGGATTTCTTATTCTAAATTATCAACTTCTAAAGATAGGGGTGGTTTAGGATTGCCAAATTTGTATCTCTATTATTTAATTGTTTCGGCAAACAAACTACTCTCCATTTCTAAACTGAATAATATTCACCACAATCAATTTCCAATTTGGGTAAAGATATGGCATCACTATATTATTTCCAAGAACATAAACCCTGCTGCCATTCCATTCATCTCCATAGATGTTTTGAACACTCTTAAAATCTCGAATTTCCTAAAACATAAGATCAAAGCATTTCAGGAGTTATTAAAACTTATTAACTTTGATAATATTTTTCATTTACTACAACCACTCCATCTGAAGCCCAACCTAAAGTTAGATAATACACCATTTACTCTAACAAATTATTCCCTTATTAAAAATTTGAATGTTTGGGATCTCTTGAAATATAAAGATTTGTCCTTGGCTAATCTTCGAAATACACTGAAAGTTAACTGACGTAGCACTGTAGTATATTTACAGTTAAGAGATGTGGTTATGGCTAAATGTGCTCACACTATGCCAAGAGAGCAAGATTTTAATAATTTAGAAATTATAATTAGAACATTATCGTTACCTGAAAAAATGTTATCAAAATCTTATAATTTGTTAAATAAATTAATACAAGATTTGTTATGTCTCTTTTCTAACTTCTGGGACAAACATAATTCTCAATTAAATGAGAAACAAAAACTCTTGGCCATTAGAAACACTCTGGAACACTCTCCTTTCAAGAAATTGTTCTATACCCAATTGATGATAAATAATAATGCTTATTATACTCCCTCCAAACTTAATAAATTTGATGCTAATAATTCTCCTTCTTGCCCTTGTTGCTTCTTTCCTAATGCTGACCTTTTACATATTTTTTGGTATTGCCATTACATAAACTTTGGACTTCCTTGAAAGTAAGGTTACAGAAAATGGGTTATCATAAGTCCACTTTATCCTGGGAAACTGCAATTCTACACATGCCTATATTACATCTCTCTAAATCAGACACACATGTGTTCATATTTATTTGCTCTCTCATAAAACTTTACATTTCCAGAAATTGGCTTGACCGTACTAAACTGAATTGGAATGCCTTTAGAACAATGGCTTACTTGTACATTTCAGCACATAAGACTTTGTTGAAACATCCTAAAAAAATGGCTTTAAATAATAAAGTTTTGGAGAAGGTCCTTTCTATTATTAATTATGACTAATAGATTCTAAACTTTTATTTTTGTACAGTGTGGGATTTATTCACTCTCATACTTCACTTACTCATATGTTCACAATATTATTTTATCTTTTGCAATTTGGTTACCATTTGTATATATTGTATATAATGTTTGGTTTTTATTTTCTCTCACTTTCATGAGTTGGAACGACTTTTACAAGTTGTATAACTTCAATCAACTCCTAAATGACTATATGTACAATGTCTTGTTGTTTGATGTTTTGTTATATTCTATAAATCAATAAAGAGATTTTTGGGAAAACATTCTGGATTCATCAAGTAACAAACAGTCATATAAATAAAGAGCTGCTAAGTAGCATCAAGTCCCCTTATCTCATTATCTCCTAAACCATGCAGCCTTCAATTCAGCACCTCAAACTTGCAAATGTTCCACATAAACCTTGAACGACTCCATAATCGACTCTTCACTATTCTTTAACAGCTGTGGTATAGAGTCTGTTTACAAAATGTAAAGATATGCAGTTTAGAAAAATGTTAGCCCTGAAAGAAAAGGCAAACTTATTGGAAAATTTGCATGTCTCTGAATGACTTTCACTACCATGAGTACAGATCAGTACTTTCGTGCAGTAGTTAACACTCTTGAATCCATGCATTGCAATATCCCAAGCATCACGGCACATTCTTTCTCCTGCACAGGTACATATAGTAAAATATTACACACACCACATACGTCATACCCATAAGTCATGGATGATTACAGCTAGTCATTAATGCCAGACATTAGTTTCACTCTTCATATCCCTTACTAAAAGCATATTCGTGCAAAGGCTGTTATTTTAGTGATTCTCTTAAGTTTTTATAAGAGGAATAATTAAAGTCTGCCCCTGATAGTCTTTGTCCCACCCTTAATTTTCTTTGTCTAAATGTCTCAGTATATAGGTTCATAGGTAGGTACTAGGCTATTTGCCCAAGGGCATTTATAAGCCTAGCCAGAATGTGTTGGCTTTCGCCTTCCTTTTGAATTAGTTTCCTGGGCCTCTGTCTAGCAAGGCCATTGAAGTGATCCTAGGGGTAAATTTATGATTTCCTATCCACTCGTCAAGATTTCTCTTGAAGAGAGTCAGTGAGGGGCTTTGCCTAACATAAATTGGGATTCTATTCCAGAGCGAGGGAAGTCTCTGGGACAGGAATCTATCCCTCCAGCATGTCCTGTTTATTGTTGTGCTGAGGTTTAATTCACTGGAGCATGTGGCTCTAAGAGATTTGGTTTTCTTGAGATGGAGCATGTCCATTAATTCTGGGTTGGACATGGCCTTATACGTCAGGCAGAGATCACCTCTGAGCAGACGGTAAGCAACCGAGTAGAGCTGGAGTTTCTTTAGTCGAGCTGCATAGGGCATCAGTTTGAGGCCCATGTTCCTCTTGGTGAGGTACTTCTGTGGTCTTTCCAGCTGTTGCAGGTGTCGAGTAAGGTACATTCCAAATGGGGCATTGTACTCTATAATGGCCTAATGAGTAGAGTAGATGGGCACAATGACTTCTCTTGATCTAGATGTGAACCCTTTCGTGATTAGGTTGGCTACATAGAAAGAATTTCTAACCACTTTGGCAATGTCATTATCAAAGGAGAGGTTGCTATCTACCTGGGTCCCCAGGTCCCTAATTATATCTTCCGTACTTAGTGGATTACCACCTATGTGATAATTTGTGGGCACTTTGTTTTTCCCAAAGGGGATGACTATGCATTTTTTGGCATTTAGCTTGAGGCCATGGTTCTGACACTAGGTGTCTGTCTCTGTGAGACCCTCCTGGAGGATGTCTGTGTCAGCTGGAGAATTGATTATGGCTGCCAGTTTGCAGTCATTTGCAAACTTGGTCAGCCATAATCCTCCCGTGCTTGCCTGTACCTCAGAGAAGTATATACCAAACAGGAGGGGTCCCAGGACTGAGCCCTGTGGGACGCCACTTGTAACTGGTTTAGAGTCGGACATGGCACCCGCAACTCTGACCATGTGTGTTCTATCCGTGAGCCAGTTGGCAACCCATCTCGTGACATAGGGGTTAATGTTCAAGCTGGTGAGCTTAGCTATGATACCAGAGTTGGGAATAGTGTCGAAGGCCTTAGTGAGGTCCAGGTAGGCTGTGTGGACTACCTTTCCCTCATCTATGGCCTTTGTAACTGTTTCAAAGAAGTCAACTAGGTTTAGGAGGCAGGATCTGCCTTTAACAAAGCCGAATTGGGTAGGGTCCAGTGTCTGGAGGTTTCCAATGTCTCTGTTTATGAGTTCCATGATGATTCGCTCCATAGCTTTGCAGACCAGGCTAGTCAGGCTTATAGGGCGATAGTTCCCCGGTTCTGTTGTGGCACCACCTTTGTGGAGCGGGATGACTGTTGCTGTACGCCATTCTTTCGGTACATGGCCTGTGGTAAGGCTGAGTTTGAACAGTGAATTTAGGTGAGGGTTTAGTTCATTTTGGAGCTCGTGTAAGACGCAGCCTGGGATACCATCCAGTCCCATTGATGCTGTGTTTTTTAGCTTTGGAGAGTGCTGTTTTTACCTGCATGTCTGTGATGTCTGGGGCTCTGCATTCTTCTTGGATGGACACGGGCCCTTTTGGGGGTGAGGGGGGTGAAGTTTGCACTGAACCTGTCTGCCAGGATGTTGGCAATGTCAGTTGGTTCAATGTATTTTTTGCCATTTTGCACTAGCTCAGAGCATATCTGAGAGTTGCCACCTAGATTTTTGACATAACTAAAGAAGGCTTTGTGATTATCTTTAGAGTGTTTGGCAATTTTTCTTTCGAAACGGGCCTTAGATGATTTTATGAGGGATCGTAATTTCTTGCTAATATTGATCAGTGCTGCCTTTCCTTTTTGGGATTTTGCTCTATCATGTAATAGTTTCCTCCTTCTGTTGTATAGCTTATTTATGGCCGGGGACCACCAGACTGGTTTCCTCTTTTTGGAGGAGTGAGTCTTGGTTTTACTTGGGATGGCTCGATCCATGCATTCCAGTAGATGCTCATAGAATGCATTTGTAAATGATTCTGTGGTTTGGGCAGCATTATCCTTTAGCAAGGGGGCTTTGATACTTTCCACCTCGGTCTTGAGAAGTGTGAAGTCGGCTTTTGAAGAGTTTTTTTACAGTGGTTTTGTTGACTGGAGGTGGGGTCGGGATGTGGATGTCCAGTGTGATTAGTTTATGATCTGATCTTACCAGCGAGGGGTTTACCTCTGGTGTGGAGCACTGATCCTCCATGTTGATGATGATCAGGTCCAGTATGTTGTCACTTGTGGGTGTGGTGACCAGCTGTTCCAGGGTGTTTGAGTTTATAAACTCTAGGAAGCGTTGGGCAAAGGAGTTTGTACTTGAGTAGTTATTCCAGTCAATGTTTGGGTAGTTGAAATCTCCCAATATCATGGTGTTAGGTAGGACCTTTGTATTTTCCACTGTTCACAAGAATGCTGAGTGGGGGTCCTGAGACAAAGTAGGTGATCTGTAGCAAGCTACGATCTGAAAAGCAGCTTTGCCCACTGTTAGTTGCACATGGATGGTCTCCGAGGCCTCATGCTGTGCTACTAACCTGGAGGTGTGGGTATCCTTTATGAAAATGGATACACCCCCTCCTTTTGTATTTCAGTCCGGGTTCTGGGGCTGAAAGGTATGGTATGAGTTGTAGCATGGTAGTGCTGGGGTGCTCTCTGGAACCTTGAACCAGGTTTCTGTTACTGCACAGATATCAATTTTCTCCATGCTAAGGAGTGCCTCGAGTGCGTGCATTTTGAGGTTTAGACTTCTGGCAGTGAGTAGCATTACCCTCAGTTTCTGGTTACTTGTGTTGTTTATGGAGGTGGGTTTGTCTTTTGAGCCTTGCCTAAAAAAGGCATTATGGGGGTGGCAAAAGCCTTGGCCAGTATTCAAAAGCCTAAGGGCGACTGGTGCAAGCCATCTCTGGCGAAGCAGCATGGCTTGTCGAGCATGTCGTCCCAGGCTGACAGACACTGGATCCCCTTTAAATTACACCAGTAGCTTAGCCAATGGTTAAAACGTATCATTGTTTTCTTTGTACTGTGGCATCATTCTTGGTGAGGGCAAGATGCTTCTCAGGGTCAGGGTCATACCGGCCTGGGCTACATGATCAGAGAGCTCCTCTATGTCTCTCTCATGTAGTCCAGGTGGGTACGTCTCGGGTCTTTCACACCAACATGTACAATGACAGAGTCATATTTGTACTTGTTTTGGAGTGACCGGATTGCTTGTGTTATGTGGTGGATCCTGGGACCCAACAGGCAGCTTACAGTAATCTTCTCCTTGTTCAGTCTAGTGAGTGGAACATCAGTGTGCCTGACAACAGAGTCACCTATGAGGTTGAAATGTATGCTTATGTGTCCTGTCATCCTCTCTCTGTCTATCCCTTGACTGGGTTGTTCCCACTAGGCTAGTGACCTCTTTTTGGGGGGGTCCCAAGGTAGTTATTATACTATTAGGGAAAAGTTGACCAGGGCATTGGGGAACTTTCCCAACTCTTTGGAACTGCAAGATGGCACTGGAGAACTCCTACAGCAGCAAGGAAGAGGTCTAAGGGAATCAAGCAGCAGCATGAAAGATGAGCGAAAAGCTACGTGGAGTTTGGAAGTAGAAAGTGAGAATTTGGAGGAAAAATATGTTTTGATATGGCGCTTTAGAATGCAAACAAAGATTCCTGTGTTGTGGATATTATAAATGAGCAGCATTTAGCAGTCTCAGTGGAGAGCTACGTGAGTGAGTCTGTTGAAGTGGTACATATAACAGAACTGGTGTCAGGAGAACTTTTAGATGATGCTCTGTTAAAAATACCTGGGCAAGATGATCCAAGTGACAGTTGCGGTTTCATGGGGTGAGATGGCTGATAACTTTTTTGGAAGTGTAGAAGATGTGGAAAAGGAAGTAGTTGAAGTGGCAGCAGAGAATGCAGCAGTAAAAGTATTCAGAAGTGACAAAAAGTAAGAAGAAAGCAACAAACTGAAAGGGGGGGTCTGGTTCTGCGACAGCAGAACTAAAATGTGCACAGCAGTGATAGCAAGCAAGGCAGGATATCAGCAGCAAACTGAAAGTAAAACTGTTTTTTAAAAAAAGAGAAGGTCAGCTATGAGAATAAGAGCAAAAATGACATGGTAATAAACAGATATTATGTGTGGGACAATTTGGTTAATGTTCTGGGTTTTAAAGCTCAAGAAATTCTACCTTTTTTATACATATTGGGACTGATGATAAAATGTCTGGAGCTGTGTAACAAAAAGACATTTATCTGTGGTACAAATTATTTGTTTTCTGGCAATAACTTAACAGTTTACAACCGATAAGCTGGAAGAAGACTGTTAAAAACAAGCATGCAGGGTCTGTGTGAAACTGTTGATAATTTTGTGACTGTTAAAGATGAGAGAAACTTATGGACTGGAGGGTGGAGGTTGGAAGGTTTGAAATGTAAAAACAATGTCATGAAACACTTACCAAGTGTTATTTTGTAGCTGCTCATAGAGGGACGTTAAGATATACTGGCCAGCTTAAATTTTTTTTTTTTTGTGGGGACTTTGTCAAAATGACAAAGTATAATGTAACCAGAGTGGGGAGAAAGAACAATACTGGAAGAGTGTGTCCCTGAATGGAGGCTGTATTTAAAAAAATTCGATGGATTGTCAAGAGCAAACAGTAAATAAAAAAAAATAAGGGAAAAGGAAGAAAGCCCACACAAGGAAGGATAACAAGAGGTTGGGGAAAAGATGGTGAGCTAGATGAAGAAGCTGCTGTAGAAGAAGAAAAAAATGTAGGGGAAAATGAGGGAGGAGAGAATGCACGCAGGAAAAGAGGTCAGGAGAAGGGGTTGATAATACTAATTTTTTTTAAGTTTTAGTCGGTAAAAAATCTGAATCTGAGGATCAAGGATTATTTGTACATCAGCTCAGAAAAAAAATATTCAGTTGTGGAAAGAGTAAAAATAAGAAAATGAAAATTTAAAATTTAATCTAAATGTAAAAGAAGGAAAAGCAATAACTTTATAGTACTTTCATGTGAACAGTATTTTTCACACTGTAAGAAGGATAGGGATAATAGAATGGTGTACTAAATGTGAGAGGGATGTTATTCTGTTAAATGTGAACAGTATTATTAACACTGTAATAAGGATAGGGATAATGGAATGGTGTACTAAATGTGAGAGGGATGTTATTCTGTTAGAGTAAATGTGAACAGTATTATTAACATTGTAAGAAGGATAGGGATAATGGAATGGTGTACTAAATGTGACATGGATGTTATTAAGTTAGAAGATGTAAGATTCCTGACAAGTTCAGAAAGACTGCAAACAGAAAAACTGAGGAGTGGGAATATAATGTGGAACTTGGTAAGTGAACGTTTTTCTGGACTGGCTGTGTTGTGCAACAAAACAGTGAAAATATTAGATGTAACACTGGTAAGGATGGGAAGGTGAGCTGTTGTGAGTATGTGGTGGAGCGAACATGGTTATAGAATTATAGCATTTATATGCATATATAACTAGGAAAAAGAATCTGTTTAGTCAAATATTAGACTGTGGTAACATACAGGAAGGGATAAATGTGGTAAATTATCTGTGTGGAACAAAAGTTGATGGACATATAGAAGGGACATTTGGTTCTGACATTATTTTGTATTATCAGAAGGCTTTGGGGTAGCAGATGGTGATACAGTTTTATGACACATTTTTCACATAATTTAGCAATATGGATGGAGATGACGGAAGAAAGTCTATTAAAATAAGAAAGAGAATAAAAAGAATTAATGAGAAATTTATGGAATGAAATTGGAGAATGAGCAGTATAGTAGTTATGGAAGGATCATATAACCATGAGAGACTTCTATAAAAAGTGGTCTGAGTCTTGGATCGAATTTAAAATGACGTATAAAATGTGTTTTCTTACATTATCCTTCATTTGAAAATAAAAAGAAGAAAAAGTGAAGTATGGAAAAACTTACTTATATAAGTATATCGGAGAATTTAGAGAATAGTGCAAAATAGTATTATGATATGGAAAAAGAAACCTGATTTTCTTTTATAAGGCATTACTGTTTGGGTGGAGATGTTATTTACATGGGAGAGATATCTGCATATTTGGGTAAGGTATTTAAGGAGGATACTATAATGAGGGAAATGGAGGGAGAGGTAAAACGAATACGAGAAAATTATGAGTATTGTGGTAGAGCATGTGGAAAATATGCGTAAGAGTAAAAAGAGGGAAAACTAGAGAGAATGGAAAGTGAAAAAAAATCAGAACGAGTTAAGGATGATTAGTGAATTGGATGAAATACTTAGGAAAGTAGATGTTGACTTAGTATAGGTCAGATAGTGTACTGTAATGAATGTGCAAGAAATTTAATGGATTGGCAAACAGAGTGTTTTGTAAATATACTGAATGAAGGTGTGTAAGAAGGGTTTGTGAATGAAAGGGTATATATATATATATATATATATATATATATATATATATATATATATATTATAATTCTATATGGAAATAAAATTGGAGACTCATTAACACAGATTATATTTTTATGAGACTAATACAGAAGAGAGTGGAAGGAAAGATGAGGAATATTATGGAATAAAGTATATAGGTTATAAAAGAAAGGGACATCAGGAATTCTTATTGGTTGTGACAAAATGTGAATTATGTAAGTAAAAGGGTGGATGTGAAACTTTTATGTTAGATGATATTAGCAAGGCATGTGATACAGTAGGATGCTTTGTGGGATGTTATGAATAGGTCAGGGGTCTGTAACCTTCATTGTCAAAAGAGCCATTTTGGCCGTACTGTTACCAAATAAAATTCATCTGGAGCCACAAAACATATTTGACCTGTAAAATGAAGACAACACAGCATATTAAGTTTTATATATAGTTATACTGTATTTAAAAGAACTAAGTTTATAAGAGCAATATTTGAAATCCATCCCTATTTTTGTTTTTGTGTGTGCGTGTGTAGAAAGTGCATGTTAACAGAAACAGTATTATTCTAGCAAGTTTCAAAGTTTATAAGAGAAATTACTTGTGGCTGTGTCCAGATTTCTTGTGGTAAGAGTTTTAGAGGTATGGTAGGAAGGTACAGAGACCTTTTAGGCGATGCTAATGCTGCCAAGAAATTGCTCGATCGCTCTGTGTTTGTGGAATGCATGGTAAAAGAAACCATGTTTTTCTAGCAAGTTTTTAAGTTTATAAGAGCAATGTTTAGAATCCATTGCTTGATTGGTGTGTGTGTGTGTGTGTGTGTGTGTGTGTGTGTGTGTGTGTGTGTGTGTGTGTGTGTCGTGCAGGAGAGTGGCCATTTCTCGAAGCTACAGGGAGCCACAGCAGAGGGGTGGAAGAGCTGCATGCGGCTCCAGAGCCACATGTTGCAGACCCGTGGAATAGGTAATAGAGTTCAGAGAGTGTGTATGTTAGCATATCAAAATAATAGGTGAGAGTGTTAGTGAATGGGTGGCTGAAGTATGGTATAGGACAAGGATGTCCCATGAGTGGAATATTGTTTGCATTGGTAATGGATGTGATAGTGAGCAAAGTAGCTTATGAAAAGAAAGATTCTCAATATATGATGCAAAAAGAGGTGGTGATCCTAGTAGTTTTATCATACGCAGATAGTAGTTGCTAAGAACAAAATATGAATGGGAAGTTTTCATTTGTCTGAATGGATGTTTAAAGGAAATACCTTGAATAAAGATAAAATAAGAGTTTGGGTAATGTGGTGAGAATTTTGGTGAGGGGTGTATTTTTCAATGAAGTGTCTTTGCTAGGAATAACATTTTGGGAAAATTGTGCAGTTGTAATGCAATGGGGGGATTTGATAAAAGAAATTAAAGAAATATGCCTTCTGTGGAGCACCTGTAGATTAGCATTCAGCAGAAAGGCTTACCTGGTGAATTCTGTTTTATTGGGAAAAATACCATATGCAAATTCTTATAAGATCCCAGAATAATTTGAAAAGGAAATTATGCAATGGGTGTGTTTTTTTATATGGGTTTCAAAATTAAACCCATTGAAAAGAGGTGTGTTGTATACGAGTGGATATAAAGGGAGGTTGAGAAATCCAGTTATTTTAATACCCTATACAAGTTTAAAGAAGCAGAATAAAGTGTGTAATGGAAGAGAAAGAGAAATAGTGAGTGTTAAAATACATGTACAACATTTTCTGGGAGATGGAAAAAATGAATATATAAATGAAAAAAAAATCATCATAATATAGAAAAAGATGTGATATAATATTCTGGTGAAACAATAAGAAATGATTTAAACCTGTTAAAGTAAAGAAAAAGTGGTATATCAAGATAGTTCAGTGTCAGGATTTCCTATAGTAACTGGTAATGAGCAAGTTATTTGTGAATGAGAATATGCCATATAAAAATAAACCTGAAAGAATATATTTATTTTATGGGGAGACAGAGACAAAAGAGCATATATTTTTGAATTTTGAGAGATGTGAAAATCTGGAAAAAGTTGTGGAAAGATTTTTTTTGAGTATATTGATGCTGTAAACTATATAGATATTATAAGAACAAAAAGAACAACTAAGTGAGAAGGTAGATAACCCATGTTGCATAAAATTAATTCCTATTTGGAATGAAAAACTGAAATTTTGTTTAATGGAAAGTGGATTATGTCAGATGTACTGTGAAAAATTAGATTATGGTTGTGGAAGTAGTGAGAACCAGTTATGGAAGAATAACAATGAGGATTTTGTAAGAAAGATGCTGAATATTAAAAAAATGGAAATGTGTTTTGTGTACAGTTTGTAAACAGGTAAATTATGTAAATGTTTTTTTATGTTGTGTTAAATAAAAGGACCCCTTATTTTTTTTGATAGGTGTTGTGAAATCTTTTTTAAATCCACCTGAGTTACCACCAGCTCAGGAGATTCTTGCATTGTAGTTTCGGAAATGGAAACTAATCCATGCACCTGGAGTGGGACTAGAACACACAGCCTTCTGATTTTCCACCAGCAAAGGTGCATGTGCTACAAGTTGTGCAACTCAATAACTGTTGCAGGCATTGAATAATGCCCAAGATCCTCATTGTATAGTTAAAAAAAAAAAACTCGCTATACTAACTTGTCAATTAAAGCAGCTTGTTAGTGTGATGTTTACTGTGCCAAATGTGTAGGGTTTGATTCCTTCCTCCCTTTCTCTTGTGATTTTTATCCCAACTCTTTTCTTTTGCTTCCTTCCTCCCTTTCTCTTGTGATTTTTATCCTAACTCTTTTCTCTTGCTTCTATTAAATTCCCTGGTGACTAGTGGTGGTGCAGAGGACTAATATCTGCTGTGAAAGGTGGGATACAGCATTGGCATCCTTTTTATGGCCTTTAGCTCACACTATTTATAGTGCCCCTAGTGTCTTGTGGCTCCCCCCATCCTCTTTTGTTAGTAAGTGCCTTTAAGGTATGTTGTGTAGTGGTTCCTTGCTACTAAGTGTCATTAATACGTAATCTAAAGCTACTCTGCTTTCTGGTGTTCCTTCAACCCACATATGTGTAAGTTCCCTTAAGGTGCAAAATCCCAGTATGCTCTCTGGTGGCTAGTGCCCCCCCCCCCCCAACACACACTCGCAGTTAGAATAACAGGTTTTGTATTTTCTTGCATTTTGTGAAGAATATGAAGTCTGAAATTCAAATGAATCTCATTATTTAGTGATTTGTCAGAAAACCACAAATTTGTATGAGAAACAGACCAAAATTACTAACAAACAATCCAGATATTCTGTGAAAATCTGGACAGTTTTTAGAGATGCTGTTCAGCAATAAGTAAGTTATTCATGGTGTCTAGTGGTTCACCCCTCCAACCTAAGAATGTTGCAAGAGCTGTTTGTCATTCTAGGGGAGTGCGCCAGTATGACAGCTCCACTCCCACATTCATTCCATGCACATAGAGAACCTTCTACCCAAAAATTGCATTCAGACACCCTCAGTCATTAACAACCCCCCCACACACTCACCTAATATACACCCTCACTAACATCGTACTGCAATCTTTCAGGCAGGTATACTCACTCACTCATTGCCTATTGCTGTCTGTCCACTAGGATTTGCCAGTCTCCCCAGAATGCCTTATTAGTATTTAGCATGGCTGCTGAGACAACTGACCATGGTGCTACATGTCTTCATGTTACAACACCATGGTAGGGCTGTCTCTGAATCAGAAATGGTAACCTTTCTGAATGGCTCTAAAGGTTCCAGTTTCCAAAGTCTGTACCTTTTAAGGTTGTCAGATTATCAGCCTCTTATATGGCCAAAACAACTGTACTTCTGTATATAACCTAACTCTTACCTCGGGTAATTTTCCCAGATTCTGGAAGCATGTCATTCTTGTACCAGTCTGTAGAACCAAACATCTTGAGGCTGCCTTAGACTGTAGATCAGTTGTGATATTTCACTGTTTAGCCAGAATGCTTGAGATGTTGCTATACATGCAACTAATAGAATGCATTTTTAAGTAAGATCTACTTTCAAATAATGGAGATTAGGCAGAGCTATAATATGTGGACCACTGTTTAGGCGATCTCAAACTATATTTATGATTTGATGTTGAAAAGACAACTTATGGTATTCCTTTTTGTAGACTTGTTAACCTCTTTCTCCTACTAAATACCTTACAAAATGTTGGTACTGGTGACTTGGTTTTAAAATGGTTCCCTTTATACTAATATAACAGAATGTTTTCTGTCTGGTAACATTACCTCTAGCAGTGGTACACTCTCTGCCAGGTAACATTACCTCTAGCAGTGGTACACTCTCTGCCAGAGTTCAGCAGTGATCAGTCCTCGGTACCTTATAATATTTTGTATCCATAAATAATATCCCATATAAACGTCTGTAGTTAAACTGCAGACTGTCTGCAGATCAACATAATCTTCATACATTTAGCCTTGTGTGGAACTGGCTGCGGAATATGGCACTAATCACTAATTGTGACAAATCTACAGTGTTGTTTGGCATCCACCAGAGACTTGCACATCATTTCCTCTGTTTCTTATATGATATCTATGCATCAGATTTTTTTCAGTAACTAGCATTCATCCTGCGCACAAAATACATAACTTGACAGGTCCTAAACTAACCGAGACGTAAAAAGATAAATATACAAACTCCCCCTCCCAAAATACAGGCAGGCAAGCCATTGCCATCCAAATGCTGATGCCCTGTGTGCTATTTATCTTCTGGTGAATATTTAGGCCCTTGGCTCTGGAGACGGCTAGCCTATTAGAGTTGGAGAGATATAGGAGCTCAAAGACAACAGGGTCTGTAATGGTGTGGAAGATAGGAGCTCAAAAACAACAGGGTCTGTAATGGTGTGGAAGATGAGGCACATATGGCCACAGGAGTCTGTAAGTTACTGAGAAATAGTATAGAGCATCTAGCCTGTCATAGCTGTTCAGGGTCTTTAAGCCTGAAATATTCCTAGTTATAAACTATCAGGGACTTCTCTAGTTTTGTGTCAAATGAGGGGGCATTTCACTCTACAGTTGGCCTAATGAATGCTTAACGCATTGTAGAAGACTGCTGTGACTCTTTTATGAGAGAACGAGGTATGGGAGAACGATGATATCTTCAGGACCTGAATAATGCATCCTTTGCTAGCACTTGTGCTAAGCAGAAGGAGTTTCTAATTACAGTTGCCACATCATCTGGAGATTGTTAAGCAGAAGTTTTGGTTCTCACTTTGAAGATCCAAGAAGTAAATGACAAAAATAAGAATGCCCCATTACAGAGCCCTGAGGGAAACCTGCTACATGAGCTATCTGGGGTCATTCTTTTAGCCAAGTTTCTGTCCACTTTACCACATAAGGATCTGTATTTAAAACATTTACCTTACTTACAACGCCTACACAAAGTATGAAGTTGGAAATTTTGACTAGGTCAAGACATGTTGATCATTGTCAACAATCTGCATGACCCTGTTGAGAAGTACGTTTTAGCAGCATCTCTCTTTGATGAAGCCAAACTGAGCATCTAGCCTAATGAGATTTTTGATATTATGATGAGATCGGTTATGATATGATCCAAAGCCTTGCAAATCAGGCTTATAAGGCTGATGTATTCTCTAAAGTACCAGAATTTGTAATGGTGCCACAACTCAGGAACACATCCTATTGCTAAGCCTAGGTTAAATAATTTGAGGAGAGGTTCAGTGAGTGCATGCTCAGTGCAATTTATTAAGATTCTGGGATATGTGAAGCTTTTCTGCAATATTTGAACTTTGAATAAATGTTTCAGGGGTGATGTTTGTGCTAAACTTGTTTGCTGGTATATTGGTGATATTTGTTGGATCAGAGTAGATGGTTCTGTTTAGGATAAGCTCTGTGCATTGCTGAGTGGTGTTCCTTAGTTTTCTAAGAAGGACTTGTAGTTATACTTTGTATTAGAAGCCTAACTTCTTGGGTTGCTTACTAGTCCCAATAGTATTGTTTAAGCTCCCGATCTGCTGTATAACATAAACATTTTTTCTCCTCCTGTTTTAAAGTTTCTGTTGGTGAATTACCAGGGTGGTTTGGCTTTGAATTTCCCATTGTATCTTGCTATGGTCGGGCTGTAAATTCTTTGCATTTATCTAAGTGGGTGTAGAACTCCTTTGTGAAGTTGACTGCTGTGCTAGGGTGCTGGTGTTGTCATATGTGAATTTTGTGAATTTGAGGTGAATTTTGATAATCTGTCATGTTAGGTTTGTCCATGTGAAATCTTTAAATTCAGCAGTGTTGGTTTCAGGACCTTTGGAGACTTTGAAGGCAGTTGTTACAAATTTATGGTTCAGCTTAACTGTGGAGAATGAGTGCCATAACTCCTTCACCCAAGTGTTCCTATCGTCAGATTTTGATATATAATCCTGTGGTTCCATTATCTTAAACTGTTTCAGCTTACCCTCTTTTTGTAGCAGGAATTTAAAGTGAGTGAAGTATAATGTAATGTTTTCCTGTTTACAGATATCAATCTACCTTGGGACATTTGGCCTGTCTCCCATGTTTACATTTCCCAGTTGTACCACCTTAGCTAGATCACAGCTGGCAAGTCTTTCATTTGCCTGCCATTTGTGTTGCTTGATTGTGATGTGAGGAAATATGTTTTTTTCTGAATTTATTCGAATATTGTTTTACATGTACTGAGTGTAAAAGATCAGATTGAAAGAGGAGTGTAGGTTTTGGCATCCAGAATTGGTCTCTGAACTCAGTATTGTAAAGAGGTTTGCATTTGAGCTTTGACTGCAGTTAAGGTAAGTTAAGATAAGAATTGGAGTTTATAAGGAGGTCAGGATAACTTCCCTAAATTTTGATGCATTAAAGTAAGAGACATAAGTGAAAAATGCAATTTACATAGCAGACTGCTTTTTCTGTAACTGATGCAAGGATGTAAACAGAATTGGTCAGTGTCCACTTCATCAAACCATTTATAATGGCTTCCTTTCCAGAGAAGTTTATTTTATTCCTATGCACTCTGAACTGTTCATGTGTATTGTTTTATGTGGGAGTAGGGGAGGATGCCATTGATCCCTTAAGACTAAGATGGGTGAGAGCAGAACCGAGTCCTTGGGAGCTTCATATTATACTTGGGTGTCACTGAGCTCAGATGCAGTATGGTGTGAATGCTGCTGCTGCTGGAGTCTACGGGCTATGTAACCTGAGGTACAGAGGTAGGGGTACCAACATGTTTCACTGAGGGAGGGGTTGGCATAATGGTTAAGATCGTTACCTCATACGTACGTATAAGGTACAGGGTGTTATTCTGAGCTCGGGCTATTGGCTAGGCTTGTAGTAGTTTTCTGACTGATGGATCGTTGTCTACCTATGAATTTGAGATGGTGACTGAGTTTGGAATTCCATCAAATTTCCATAAACCTTGTAGCTTGGATTACATATTGTGATACACCACTGAGTCTAAAAGCTGTGGAAGTTGAAGGAAGCCCTGGGATGTCATTCAGTTCCACAAGCCATTTCACTGGAAGTATATTAAACAGTAGTATGTCTTGAGTTCTGAAATTGCATATTTTGTGGTACAGTTTAATGCTGGATGGCATCCAACTTGGAACACATGTATCCTAGGTATAGAATGGTGTTGTGTTGTCATTCAGTTCCTGTGGCACAAAAAGACGTATGGGGTGTGTCACTGAATGTAGCAGATCATTATTCTAAATAAACATTGAGGTGAAGTGTGCCATCTGAGTCAAGAAGGTTGAGTGAATTTGGGGCCAGTTGGATTCCAGAAATTGTGTGTGTCTTAAATAGACAGCAGAGTCTTGGTACTATGTTTGTTTGAGGAGGAGTGTGACTAGAGTTACAGAATGAGGTTTAGGTTTGCTTAGAAATGATTGCATAGGCGTTTTTATACTGAAGCAGTCTTCAAAGAATTTTTCCTCGGATAGATAGTAAATGTTAGAGGTGTGATGGAGAAGAAAGAGGTAACTGTATGTATGTTTTGGGAGTGTAATGAATTGGCAGACTATAAAAATTCACTGCAGAGTACTCTGAAAGAAATATTGGGTTAATAAATGGATATAACTAAGGAAATGATTATTTTGAGCTGGGATACAAGATCTGAATTGCCTAGACATAGTAATTCCTTATTAAGTTTAATTCTGTTGACTGCCAAAAAAGCAGTTACTAGGAAATCAAAGCAAGCTGTTTTATAAGTACTGAATGTTGTAAATGAGATGAAAGAACTGGAAGATGGATCCTTTGGAGAAGGGAAGGAGCAAATTACATTGAAATCAAATTTGTGGAAAGAATACTCACAGTTCAGGAGGATGAGTGAGGTTTAAGGAGAGACAGGAATTGATTTTACGTAATGTTAGACTGAAAAATCTCTCTTGTCAAGAGAGAACACATGTAGCATGCGTGTGTGTACGTAAATAAAAAAAATGTTAATATGTTTAATGTGTGTGTTCCTGTATCTTAAATGATATTTTAATAAAGGTGCTAAAAGTACTGTGTATGGTATTTGATTTTGTTTTTATCAGGCCTGTGGTGTCTTATGTAAAGTAGAAACTTTCTTATTAGAGGATGTCTTCCATGGGGGGGGGGGGGGCTTTTTGATGTGGAAGAAGCCCCTTGTATTAATATTAGGTGCTTCCTTTAGTTTTTCCAAGTGCAACTAGTTATTACATTCTTTGATGCTGGAGGTCTTGAAAAAGGTGCAAATGGAGCAGTTCTCTGAAAAATGAGCACCTCTGAAGCATATGACACACTAACCGCTTGTACTGGGATAGAATCATCACTCTGCAGATGTACTTTTTAAAAGCTTGCTAGTTTTTCCCGTTATCTCTATTAACAGCAGTCAGCATGAAAAGCAGAATTAACAATGAGTACAGCAATTTAAAAGGCACTTGGTAACCGTATTCAAGTAGCAGTAGTTCATTTCTAAACTCTAAAATGTATGTAAACCAAAGTGCAAGAACAGTAGAAAATGGAGCTGGGGTGGGTTAAGAAACAGTTGAAGATTTACACTGAACTGTCCTGTCACTATGTTCAAAATGTAAACACATGTTAAACATTGAACTTTACTAGCTATTTAGTACTTTTGGCACTGAATATTTTCAAATTATTCAAAGAAATGTATAGAACCAACAATTTAAATAACATTTGAGCGGTAACAAAAACTGCAGAATTAACACATTTCAGATCATTAATGCTTTCCAGCTGAACTCTGTTGGGGACTTAACATGCCATAATTAAGAATTAATTAAGCCTCCTTTTTCAATAATACATTATTTAAATGCATTCCTTTTATTTAAATTAACCTGCTCTAATGCAGATGTATGAACCTCCTTAATATTACCTCCATGTTCCTTATGTATATGTTCAGCAACAGCATTCTGATGCTTTATTTTATATGGTGTTGCATTCAAAGTTCATATTTTCTTAGTTTTAGCCAGATCCACTTTTTATTGTATTAAACTACAACAGACCATGAATAATGTTTCCTATGTTTAAAATTCATACTATTAAATAGAATCAATTTATTGACTGCAAAATTACTTGTATTGTCATTGCTTTAGGGATAAGTCCCCTATGGCACATTCAAATTTCTGATATCGCCCTTAGGACATTTGAAATAAGTATGTTCCACTATATTCTTAACTATGTTCCCTTGTGTATAAGCAATACATAAATGAACTGAGACTATTATTATAGAGAAAAATATCTTCCCACAAAATTTCTCATTGTTCTTTTACAACATTAACTGTGACAGTAGAAGAAGTATATCAGCTTATTTATGAAAGCACTTTTATTAGAGGAATTATTTGTTTGTGTTTTGATTGACTTTTATTAATGTTTCACTTTGATATGCTTGAAAATATCCTACTGCCACAACTTCTTTTCAGTCCTCTCAGTAAAAGTAATTTCATCTTTAATTTGGCTTCTTAGGATAAAATCCATTAATTTAATACTTGCTCTGTAAGCTCTTATAAGAAATGGACCCCCAAAATATGCACAGAATGATAACTAGAGCAGTGTAGAAAAGTACTGGCCACAGTCAGTTATCTCATCCTTATTAGCAATGCATGCAAAATCTGTACCAAATTATTCAATTTCTGTCAAAAAAATCATAAACCTCTTGTATGTTAACCTTATAAATAAAATAATAAATAACTTATGAATCTGTCATAACAAAACCACCACAGTTGTATAACTTTGGATATTTCAAATAAAAATCCACATATGAGATGATGTTCCTCTCCAAATGTACTGCTTTCATCCAGATAATATTCAGTATTTCATCCAGTAACATTTCCTCCTTTAAATTATGATTCTAGAGTATGTTGGAGATGTCCTATCTTTGCAGTATTTGTTTGGTTTGTTATTACATCTTAGGCCAGTAGAGAGCTTTGCATGATATTTCTTTACATTTGGTAATTCATTGATGTAATGCATGCATTTTTAACACCCTCCTACACCTGACAAGGAATAAAGAGTGTACTTCCTGTTAACATCTAACCTTGTGCATACAAAGGCTCATCACAGTATGGGCAGTATGCATGAATGGCTGTCTGCATGCAATGATTTAGCCTGGTCTGACCTTCTATTCATTAATTCTGTTTTGTAACAGCTGAAGTTCATGGTCTTTGTTGTATTAATTAGCTTTTTCACTATATCAGTAGAGCTACATGGTTAAGAACTAGTCCATAGAACTTCTATATCTTTTTACACTAATTCCTGCTTAAATTGCCATGTTTTCTAGACTGTGTTGGCTGTATGCATTAGTTTATACTTAAAGGACAACAACAGGATTCTAATGTTAAATGCTCAACTTCTCTGTCCTTTTTCTCCCTATTTATGGTCCCTATTACGAATAAACATCAGTACAGCATTTAAAATATTTTAAATTGACTGTTTCTGTCCACTAGAACAGTACCTTACTATACTGTGGTGGGTTCGCTTTCAAAAAAACTTTTATTGCATCCTGGAAAAGCTTGCTGCAGTCTCTGATTCATTGATGTCATTAAGGCCATTGAATACAGGTAGTTTTCTGGCCAATTCCCTCCCCAAACTGACATCACCATGACTATCCTAGAAATCCACCTGTGCTGTGATGTCACAGTTCCCTGGTCCTTCCCCTACCCATACAGAAAGTAAAGGCTAGAACAAGGAACAGTACATGAGTCAAGTCTCCTGCTGTGAGCTGTCAATCACAGCAGGTAACAGCTCAAATTACCCTTGGCACTTTGACAGCTAGGGAAGTCATGTGTGAAGGGGGTTGGGACATGAGTCATAGTAGTATAATCTAGGCTTCACAAAAGACTGCAGTTTAGCCATTCTAAAAAGAAGCAGCAGTAAAAAGCACTCAAAGTCTGTTCTGTGGCTTTTTCACTGTTTGTGTTTTAAGTAGTCACTGAACGGCATGAAATGTTACTTAAAACTGACTGAAAGACAGCAGTGTATGCATGTAAAAATCAATGCAGTGAGAGGAACTTTAGGAAAAATGAGCCCTGCGGGATGTATTTTTTTACAGACAAGCACTGCATTGTCTGATACCTAGAGGCAGACTAAACAATCAGAATAATTTCAAGATGTCAGACTCAGAAATTACATATAAAATATTTAAAAACCTGTAAGTAGTCCCAGAGTGGTGTTAAAATGTAGGCAACACCAAACCATGATGAAATAAACATGTTTTTTGAGTCTGTGGGTGCGGTCTCTAACTTTCAGGCCATATGTTTGCAAAGGTATAACATTTTTTTGAAGCTTTGTGAAGACAACTAATATAAATTGAAAGTAGTTTATAGTGTGACTCCACAGTGAGTCTCTTGCGATGGATCCATGTCATGCAGAGACAGCCAAAAGCTATGTCCAGCAACCTTTTTTCCCCTATGTGAGCAACTGAAATTGAGACATTATCACTGAAAAGTGATACTGGCCTGATATGCATCATTCCCAGTGCTGCAGTAGCCTTTATGTTATATGGGTTGTTTCCCTGCACAGGAAACAATGCTTTATGAAATTGCCAGTTGTATGCTCTCACACTGTCACTCTGACTGTTGACTGGCTAGCCTCAAGGAAGGAAATCAGCAGTCAAGTGTGAAGATTCTTCAGTACTTGCTGCCTTGTGAAGAGACATCTATAGGGTTTCACAGAAGTAGCAGTTGGTTAAGAGTTTCTGGAAGATAAGCCCCCATTGTGGAATCCCACCATAGAAATTATTGCCCTTTTAAGAAAAAAAAATATTCTAACTAAAAGCAGTAGTTCACCTTTAAGAAGTCTGGTATTTTTTTTTTATCGACATCAGACGTTTCCTGTCAAGGAGTGCTATTTATAGCTACTTGTACTTATTTAGTTAATTAGGTGCTAATTTTAATTAAGTATTTTGCTCACTGTGTGGCAACTACCTGTCATTTTTTTCGTTTATTGTCACTAGTTTTACTTTGGTAAAAGGACTGCTGACAGTGAAATTGTGTACTGCTTACAAACTGCAGGTCAGCCGCTATCTCTTCGGCTGTTCCAGTGTCCACTATGGACACGGGAGAATCAGCCTTTCTCAAGTTGGGAGACACTCCTGGAGATTTTTCATAGGGTGTCCAAGGCAAGGTACCATTAGACTGGTCTAACATCCATCATTCAAATTGGTGGTCTTTTACTGGAACTCCTGTTAAGAAAAATAAAAGATTACAGTGTTTATCTCAAGATGTAATTACAGTTAAGAAAGACGATTTTTCTTACTGTAGCAAAGCATGTGTTACAGGGTATGAATCGTGGTGCCCAGATGCCAATACAGGTGTCCACTCCCTGTAAAAAAATTCCTGAGGAAACGGAGTTTCATGATAGACAAGCGGAGATGTACATGGCTATACCCCCTAACAAAATTGGCTGTGATTGCTTGGGGGTTTCTGTTAAGCATTGTTTAACTCTCCAGACATCTTACTTGTCATCGGAGCAAGATCTAGTGGCAGACAAGCTGAGTAGGACCAGGCTAGACCCTCCTGAATGGAAGTTGAACAAAAGAGAAGTCTTTCAAGAACTGATCCAGTTGTGGGAACCACCAAAAATAGACCCATTAGCCTCCTTTCAAAAACAGACAATTCAAAACATTTTGCTCCAGGGCTTCTCACAATTAAGCCTGGAAGTAGCTGCTTTTTCATTTCCTTGGAAAGGAATGTTTATGGTTTTTCTCCCTTTCCCTTGATATCCCAGGTAATTCTGAAAATTCCGAAGGATTTTTGATGACTTCCTTTTGACCTAGGCAACATTAGTTTAGTTTAGTTTAGTTTTCGCCCTTCATGTAGAATTGGCCAGAGGCTAGAAAGCTTGCTACTGAAAATCATATATTGATAAGTGGAAATCATTTTTCTAGTTTGTAAGGTATTACTAAGCTGACAACTACTTTGGCCCTTACAAACCTAGCTGTGCACCCTTGTCGGCCATTTTAAGCCTAGCCAATTTCCTTTTCAAAGATTAGAATCAAACACCTTAATTATTATGATATCTCCCAAAAATTGATTCTTAACTATTTACCACAGGCCTATCAGGGATTTTGTACTAATGTTTCTTAAATGTCTGTGTGAATTACTTTCCTGTGGTCTCTCTGATTCTTCTGTAAAGGTTTATTTTTTTGCCATTTAAGCATTTCTACTCATGGATCCTCCTCTTTTCTTCTCCGTTTGTGGTAAAACGGTTTTTGAAAGCAGTTTTACAGCTGAGCCCTCCCTTTCAGACAGGCTAGCTTCTCTTTGGAATCTCATATTTGTGATGGGGAAGTTGGCTGTCACGTTTTTAACCTGCACATCTTGTTGATCTAAGGTTCTTGACTTTGAAAACTTTACTCATCATTGCTCTGACATCTGCAAGGAAAGTATCTTGAGTTGCAGGCTGTCATGGTGGGGTGAACCTTACCTCATTTTCCTTAGAGATGGGGATCCCCTTACACACACAGCCCTCCTTTGTATTCAGAGTAGCTTCACTCTTTACTTTGATTCAAGCCACCAGTCTCCTGGTTTTCTATCCAATATCATAAAAAACAGGGAAAAAGTTTCTACATACTCTGGATGTTCCTAGGCAGCACAGGTATTATCTTCATAGAAGTAAGTCCTTTTAAAAAGATGATCAGCTATTCATTTCTTATCAAGGGACAAAAAAGGGAAATCCTGTGATCTGAAACTACTTAATTTGCTCTTCAACCTGTGGGATACCGGATCCGTATCAGATCTGAGCCGGCAACCTTACTAGCATCTGCTCCAAGCTCCTCCCCTTACCCATAATACACCTCTACTACCTTCCAACCCCCAGATCTTGTTTGCCGCGGCTAGCTGAAGCATCGTGATCTCCAGAGCTCTGGGTAGTAAGTGTGTTTAAAGTCTTTAGAAAGTCTTTTTCTCCTTTACTATAGTTAGGTTAGTGATAGTGTAGGCTCCCCCTTCTCCTTCCCTCGCTTGGTGCTTTGAGATATCGAGTTGTTTAGCTTAGTTTTAGTAGTTTATCAGTGTGTTGCTTTCCCTCCCACTTCTCTGTGTGAGTGTGGCGAGTGGTGTGTTCAGTGAGAAAAAGTACTACTTCTTTTCTTGTTGTTTTTTCCACTGTTGTGATGGTTGAAATATGGGCTTGAGTGTGGCCATAAGTTGTCCCGTGCGGATGGCCACACTCTTTGTGTAATGTGTTTTGGGCATGGCCCACCTTAGTACAGACTGCTCTATATACGTGGGTTTTAACCCGCACACCATTAAGGACAGGAAGGCGAAGTTGGCCCTGAAAGGCCTTCTTTCCTCTTCTGAGGCAGTTGGCTCGTCTTTGGCTTCGGTCACAGTGGCTGCTGTGGTCGCCTCTCCTTCTCTTGCCCTTGCTTCTCATCCCTCCCAGGCTTGGACTCAGCCTCCCATGTCACAGCCTGTGGAAGTGGAGCAGAAAAGGGGCAGGGAGAAGGAGAGAGAGCCAAGACCAAGGACTGAAAAACGCAAGATGTCTCCAGACCTCCCTTCACCGGTTAAGACTCCTGGAATCCGTGACCCCTCGACTCCGATCTCCAAGGTTTTCCCCGGAGCCAGAGGAGACGTGCTTTACTTCTAGGGCCTCGGTGCCCAGACCCACAAGTTCAGAGTCCATGGCTTGTCGAGGTCCACCCGGTCTTTATCTGAAGTCAACATGGATAAAATGATGAAGAGGTTCATTCGTACTCTGATCCAGATGGATGTCTTGCCAGCCCCCTCTCCCTCAGGAGGGGGAAACTGGCTTCCTTTTTTCAACCAAATTTCTCCTTCGCCGATCCGTCCACCGGGTTCAGAGTACTCTGATCTGAGGATGGCTTTAGTCAGGGGGTCAGTGCCGACGGTACCTGTTTCCTCGATGCCAACAGCTGCCTGGAGCTCTTCGGATCCGAGCCGCTTTCAGAGCCGGAGCTTGGGTGTTGGATCCGAGGGAGTGGAACTTTTTTCATTGGCTCCACCTTTGTCAGGCCAAGTTCCTTCCCTTGGAGCCCCGTCCACTTCTGGCCCAGCTCAGATTCTCTTGTCGGACCCGGGGGGAGACCAGCTTCCTTATTGGTTCCACAGGAGGTTCGCTCCCCCTCAGTGTTTGTGGTAGAAAAGGTTCTCTCCGCTGGATCGAGACCCCCGACTGTCCCCTCGCACTCCGCCCTGATCCCCTTGGCTCTTTCTATGATTCCTATCATTTTACCAGAGGGACAGCCCATGCTTGAAGAGCCCCAGACAGTTCCCCCTGAGGAAAAATTGGCTTCCGATTTCCCCCCGGAGAGCCCCACCAGGGATGTGCCTCGCAAGCATACATGCAAGAGGAGGCACTTGGACTCCCCCGAGTCCCTGACCGAGGATACGGACTTGGATGATGGGGAAGGTTCCCCCCAGTCACTTCCCGAGGATGTCTCCTTTGGGGACATCATGGAAATCCTTCGCCCAACGGAGAGGTTGGTCTGCCCCCAAACCTTCTTCTGAACAGTCCATGTTCCGGAGGCTTTTGGCATGGGCCCATCTACCTCCTGGGTGTCCCCTCTAGATCCCTTGGTGGACCTGGTCACCTCACGGGCATGGAAGGAGCCGGACACCATGGAACCAAATTCCCAAAAGGCCTGACAAGATTGAGTCCTGTGGATAGGCTAGCATGGAACAAGGGCTCCCCTGTAGACGCCATGGTGGTAGCAGCGGCCACAAAGGAACTAGCCCAGGAGAGTTCCTCAGTTCATCCTCCTGACCGAGAGTCACGGATGATGGACCGCTTAGGGAAGCAGGTTTGCGCTTCAGCTACCTTCTCCATTAGGGTGCTGAACTACATGACCAATGTCACGAGACTCCAACGCGACCTGGTCAAGGAGCTGTCGGAGTCTCCCCCTATGTCCATGTCGCAGGAGGACAGGGACTCGTTCTCCGCGAGGATGGCCACTTTAAAAGCAGTCTCCAACATGTCTGTGTGAGTCCTTTCACATGCTACTGAAGCAGCGGCAGGGGAGACTGGGTCCGGCGTGTCCATGAGGCGCAACGTCTGGCTCAGACTATGTCAATTCACGGAACCTTTCAAGGAGTTTTTTGCCAATGCCCCTTATGATGGCTGTACTCTTTTTGGTAAGACCGTCAAAGAGACTTTAATCCAGAGTGAGAAGGATGGGAAGACACTGTTTGCTGTCGGGATCCACTTCTCGATCCCTCAAAGGTCCTTTTCCCAGATCCAGAGAGGGCAAAATAAGATGTGATTCCGGAAATCACAGTATTCCCGGGACACTTGGGGCTCTTCTTCCCCCAGAGGCAGAGGTGGACAGAATGGATGTCGGCCCAGAAGCAGAGGGGGGCCTTGGAATTTTGGGTCTCCAGAACTTTTCTCGGGACAGACCCGGACAACAGCCCTGAGGGGTGGCCCGACTGCTCTACTCTGGAGGCAGTTGGGGGAAGATTGTCCTTGCACCTGGTGGCATGGGAGTCCATAACATCAGACCGCTGGGTGCTTCAGATCATATCCAGAGAATACTCTATCCCCTTTGTGGGTCCCCCCAAATCTCCCAAACACCTCCCGTACGTGCCACCCATGCAAAGGGAGGTGGCAGTACAGGAAATTTCCAAGCTGCTGCAAAAATGAGTCATCGATACCCTCCCCCCAGATCAGTTCGGATCGGGCTTCTACTACAGGTTTTTTTTGGTGCCAAAGAAAATGGGGGATTCAAGGCCCATTCTGGACCTATGTGCCCTGAACCTGTCAGTTGCCAAAGAGAAGTTCCAGATGGTCAAACTACAGTCCATCATGCAGTATCTGCAAGAGAGTGACTGGATCACATAAAATTGCACAGAAGCTACAGGAGGTTCGTCTGCTTCCGGCTAGGAGTCAATCATTACCAGTTTCCTTGAGTGGGGTCAGCCTTGCTGCAGTTTCTTTGCATCTCCTTCCAATGCGAAGTGCAGCGAGTTTTTCGGTCTGAAACCCCTACCGGGGGATTCCCCTAGAGATGCTCTAGTTCATGCTTGTCCTCCCGGTCTTCTGTATGCTTACCCTCCAGTACCTCTTATTCCGAGGTTTCTACAGAAAGCTCGTCAACTGAGGAGCAAAGTGATCCTCATTGCCCTGTTTTGGTCTTGCCAGGTATGGTTTCCCTTCCTTTGATCTCACCTTCTGGCTCCGCCTTGGATCCCATTCAGGATCTGATTTCACACCCTTTGGGGGTTCCTCATCCAAATCTGGACAGTTTGAAGCTCACAGCTTGGCTACTCCTGTTTCCGTGATTGCTAGGTCTCCAGGATTATCTTCCTCAGTTAGGTCTATTTTGGTGGCTGCTCATAAGTCTTCTACCAAGAAGGTTTATCGCAGCAAATGGAAACTTTTTCCCTTTGGGCCTCTCAAAGGAGTTTAGACCCCTTAACAGCTCCTGTTTCTGCCATTCTTGATTTTCTAACTGATATTTTTCAACACGGAGCTAGTTCTTTTACTGTCAAAGTTCAGTTGGCTGTCATTTCTCATTTTCATGTGGGTGAGAATTCTGCCTCTCTAACTTCCTCCAGGCTGTGTAAAGCCTTTATTAAAGGCACTTTTCTGTTACGCCCCCGGTCAAGGATCCTGTTCCCCCATGGGACCTTACTGTGGTTCTTCAAGCTCTGGTCAATCCGCCTTTTGAACCTGCTGCAACCACAAATGTAAAATATTTATCTTGGAAAAGAGTATTTCTGGTGGCTATTACCTCTGCCAAAAGGGTTTCAGAACTGCAAAGTTCCTTATAAGATTTTTCACAAAGATAGAAACCCTTTCTCCTTAAGGTGGCATCACTAGTTAATATCAATCAGACCATTAATTCACCTGATGTCCTTCAAGGATGCAACTGCAGTCCTGACATATGGGTTGTCCTGCCTCAGGCAGCCCTTTGGTCGGCCGGATTCCAAAGTCTGGGTCCGGCGTCGGCTGATGTCGCCCTTTCCCCGACGTCAGAGCGCCTGGGGTATAAAAGCGTCAGCCGACGCCATCTTCGCCAGTCTTTCTTGCCATGCGGCGCCCGAAGCAGAAGCAGTACGCAAGTGCCGGTCGGCCAGCTCCTGTGTTTTCAGCTACTGAAGTCTTCAAAAAAGCTAAGTACCTCATTGGGGACCTTTTCTTGCCTCAGCCGATGTCAGATAAAACTGAAAAAGTTAATAATTGCTTAACTTGTGGGAAACAAATACCTCATAAGGATTTCCACTCTTACTGCTTACCCTGCCTAGGCCCAGAACACAACGTCTCGGCCTGTACAGCTTGTGCTTCTTTCAATAGACGCACTCTTAGACTTCGGTCAGAGATTGCACAGGATTATTTTGGGAAAGATTTCTGTTATATCATGCCGTCGGAGCTTCCGACAGCACATTTACCTAAAAAACGGAAGGATAAGGACCGACACCCGTGGTCTCGGCCGACACCACGCTTAAGCCTACCGCGAGTGTCTCGGTCTCTTCTGAGCCGGTTTCACAACCGCTACAGACTAACGACACCGCCCCACCGGTTACTTCGGTACCGGAGGCCAGCTCGGTGCCGGTTTCTGTTCTCCCCTCTGAGACCGAAGCCCAGGATATTTCTGACACCATTTCAGTGGATAAGACTACTCCAACACGTGGGGCTGCCAGGCCTCCAGTGTCTATGTCCATTAAGGCCTACACACGTGCTAAGGCTGCCAAACAGGCTAAGTCTCTCCCTCCAAGATCTGTTTCTCTGGGATCCACTTCTGGTTCTCAAATTTTAAGTTTAGCCGAGGACCTTATTTCTTTAATTAGGGGTTCTCAGCCACATCCAGATAGAGGCTCTCAGCCGCCTTCTGTCAAGAGGCCTAGGGTTGAGCAGGTAGATCCCAGTCCTCCGATGAGGCCTCAGGTGATTCTGCACATTCAGACTACCAGGAGGAGGCCTTCCCGGATTACGAGGATTCTGATGCGGAGGAATCCATTCCCTCTGCTTCTCCTCCTGAGAAGTTTTCCTTTGGGGAAACGCTTCATTCCATGAGGGAACACTTCATATGATTCAGTATCAGGAATACATGTTGGATGATTTGCAAAAGAAATTGGCTTCCCCTGAACCATTAGATAGAAAGGGGTTACAGGAATTGGTTCACAATACTCAGCAGGTTAGCAACCATTTCCTTCAGTGTGGATATGATGCATTGGAAGCTTCATGTAGAGCAGCAATGACAGGTGCGGTCATACGCAGACATGCTTGGTTAAAGGAGCAAACATTGCCAGACCATGTGAAAATTAAGCTTTTGGACGCACCACTAGAGAAACATAAGCTATTTGGTGCTACTGCACAAGAGGTTTTAAAGAAAATAGAGGAAAAGACAAAATCAGTACAAACAGTCAAAGATTTCCTCCAGGTACAGCCTCCAAGATTCAGCTGGAATTGGCCTTCTAAGCATTGGTCCTTTCCAGACACAGACAAATTTCAAAGAGGCAAAAACAGACATGGCAGAGGTAGAGGGCAAACTCGAGGCTCCTACAGAGGACATCAATGGCAGCCTCCGAACCAGAGAGGTGGGGCAGGACCTTCCACTGCTCCGCAGGGACAATCTCAATGACTTGACTTTGACTCCGCCATCCAGGGCTCAATTAGAAGCACCTTTGGGCGGAAAGTTATCTTTATTCTCACAAAATTGGCACAATATTACAAAGGACAAATGGATACTGGACATAATAGACAAAGGATACAGATTCCATTTTCATACACTACCAACAAGTCATGGCAGGCCAAACCTGCCACCAAATCAAAGGGCAGAGGCACTCAAACAAATAACAAACCTACTTCAAATAAGAGCAATAGAGAAGGTTCCTTTTGCAGAACAAGGCCAAGGATTTTATTCAAGACTGTTCCTTGTTCCAAGAAAAGAAAACCAATGGAGACCCATTCTGGACTTGTCCGCACTGAATACTTACCTTATTGTGCCAAAATTCAAAATGCTGACTTTACAGCAACTCCTTCCCATGCTGGGCAAGGGGTCTTGGCTGGTAACTCTGGACCTCAAGGAGGCATACCTGCATGTCCCAATCAGACAAAGTTGCAGAAGATACCTCAGATTTCTTGCAGGCTCAGAGCATTATCAATTCTCAACATTGCCCTTTGGCTTATCTACTGCTCCCAGGGTGTTCACGAAATGCCTGGCATCAGTAATTGCACATTGCAGACTTCAGGGGATACAAATATACCCTTACCTGGACGACTGCCTTATACAAGCGGACAGCCAACAAGCCTTGTTCAAAAACTTGGGCTATGTCATTCACCTACTGCAGGCCTTGGGATACACAGTCAATATTCAGAAATCAAGTCTCGTACCATCCCAACAAATACCTTTCCTGGGTGCCACAAAAACAAAACAATTACCAGAATACTTCAGAAAATTAGCAACACACACCCAGATGACTGCAAGGAAAATCCTGCAGGCCCTGGGTTTCATGGCATCTTGCATTCTTCTGATTCCTCACGCAAGGCTGCATATGAGGAAAATGGTATCTAAAAAGTCTATGGTCTCAACACAGCCACAGCCTGGAAGCAGTAATCCCACTCATTCCATGCCTTCAAAAGGAATTTCTGTGGTGGGCTCAAGCAAGCCAGATAAACAAAGGTCTGCCTTTCAGCAATCCGCATACAAGTCAAACCATAACAACAGACGCCTCAGACCATGGATGGGGGGCGCACATGGAGGGCAGATGCATTCAAGGACAATGGACACAAAAAGAAAAGCACCTGCACATCAACCAAAAAGAAATGCTGGCAGTGATACATGCATTCAAGGCCTTCGAAAAGTTCATGCATCAGGGCCATCTACTAATAAAGACAGACAATACCACAGTTATGTGGTACATAAACAAGCAAGGAGGTACCCATTCCTACCCTCTTTGCAGACTGGCAATGAATCTCTGGGATATTTCCCTACAATTGAAAATAGAGCTACAATCCCAGTTTGTACCAGGGAAGGACAATGTTCTGGCGGACAGCCTAAGCAGAAACATCATGGATCCACACGAATGGATGTTGCATCCAGACATTTTATTACAAATAACTCAAGCATGGGAAGGCGGACATAGATCTTTTGCCTCCCACCTCAATCACCATCTGAAAAAGTTTTGCACAAGGACATACCATCCTCAAGCATGGAAGGTGGACGCTCTCTCCTTCAGTTGGAACTCTCTAACACTATATGCCTTCCCACCTCTTCCTTTGATGACCAAGGTGTTACTAAAGATCAAGACAGAGCAACCGAAAGTCATACTGACAGCTCCAGACTGGCCAAGACAACACTGGTACCCACTGCTACGAAGCTTGACACACACCAATCCATGGCTCCTTCCTCAAAGGCCACTTCTTCTGACACAGCACAACTAGAGGACAATACACCCCAGCTTAAAACATTGAAGCTGACAGCTTGGAAGATTCCATGACTATTCCTCAGGATACTCTTTCCAAAAGGGTAAAAGATATCATCCTGGAGGCGCGCAGACCTTCCACTAGAAAAACATACTCAGCAAAATGGAAGATATTTCTTATCTGGAACAGCAAAAAGGGTCAAGACCCGTCAGTGATGAGCATCCCACAGATCCTAGAATATTTGGCTGAAATGCTCCACAATGGCTTTTCATATTCTTCCATAAAAATACATGCTTCAGCAATATCTGCCAAATATAACACTGATCCGCCTGTATTTTCTCACCCATTGCTAAGACAGTTTCTAAGAGGTATAAAGAACATCAACCCTCCAAGGAAACCACCAGTGCCTGCATTGGACCTCAACTTCATGCTGGAAAAATTAACTTTTCCTCCCTTTGAACCAGCAGCATCTTCAGAGTTGAAATTTCTGTCTTGGAAGACAGCTTTCCTTCTTGCAGTAACCTCAGCAAGAAGAGTCTCTGAGCTACAGGCCCTTATGGCAATACAACCATTTCTCATTTTTCATCAGGACAGTGTTTCTTTGAGAACCAATCCGTCATTCATGCCAAAGGTGGTATCCAGGGTGTCCCTGAATCAAGCTATTCACCTGCCTACCTTCTTTCCCAATCCTCAAAATAAAGGAGAGAGACTTCTGCACACCTTGGACATACACAGACAGTTGCGCTACTACTTGGACAGAACTAAGTCTTTCAGAAAATCTGACCAGCTTTTTGTTGCTTGCGCTGCTGGATTGCAGGGAAAAGCAATTTCCAAACAGACAATTTCTAAATGGATTGGAAATTGCATTCGATTCTGCTACTCTTTTCATGGGAAAACTGTGCCAGCTGATTTCAGGCCACATTCCACCAGAGCTACAACCACCTCCACAGCCTTTTTAAGAGGAGTGGCAACAAAGGACATTTTAGAAGCTGCTACATGGAGCTCCGTGCATACATTTTCCAAACATTACAACCTGCCTTTATATTCCAGATCCAGAGCAGGGTTTGCTTCTGCAGTCCTGCAGGCCATTGTAGCTACACCATCTTTGTCTTAGTGCCTACCACTCCCAGGTTGGCTATGGTATTCAACCCATATGTCAGGACTGCAGTTGCATCCTTGAAGGACATAGTACAGTTTTGTACCTACCATAAATGTAGATGTCCGATAGGTATGCAACTGCAGTCAGGTTTTCCCTCCCTCCTACCCATCTGTGGTACTCTTTAGGGTTTCTACCCCTCATTTTAGCTACCTGGGGTAATCTTTTATGGTGTATTTGTTTTTATGTTGTTGTACTTGTCTGGAATTTTTTCTCTATTTTCAAAATTTAGCCTTCCTTAGAGGGCACCTGGCATCTGGGGCAAGAAACACTGAAGAAGATGGCGTCAGCTGACACTTTTATACCCCAGGCGCTCTGACGTCGGGGAAAGGGCGACATCAGCCGACGCCGGACCCAGACTATGGAATCCGGCCGACCGAAGGGCTGCCTGAGGCAGGACAACCCATATGTCAGGACTGCAGTTGCATTCCTATCGGACATCTACAGTTATGGTAGGTACAAAACTGTACTTTTTCTTTCCTAATTTTGCTAACAAGATGGAATACAAACTCCACCTGCTGGATGTTCATAGACGGTTACGATTCTATTTAAACAGGACAAAAAATTTCTGTAAATCTGATCAATTGTTAGAAGGATACAATCTCCAAGGTCACTATTGTTAGATGGATTTCTTCATGCATCCTTCAGGTCTATAAGGACAGAAGCATGTCTCCTCCGGGTCAGGTGAGAGCTCATTCCACTAGATCCATGGCTACATTTGAGGCTTTTTGGTCTAGAGTCTCTTTGGATGATATTTGTTCTGCAGCTACTTGGTCCTCATCTCATAAATTTATTTCTCATTACAAATTGGATTGGACTTCCAGAAGGAGAGCGTCCTTTGGTTCTGCGGTGCACCGGAATATCCTTCCATGAGGGCCATCCAGGAGTTTAGTAGCTGGGGAGTCTATCTCACAAGTTGAAGACCAAATGAAGTAAACTACTTCAGATAAAGAAGTTATGTACTCCCCATAATGTTCCATCTGAGTAGTTCTACTTCATTTGTCTTCAACCATCCCTCCCTCCTTCCCCCGGACCTTCGCATATGAACAGCCTATGGGCTGCAGTTATAGGTCACAAGTATTTTTTCAATCGGGTTATCAGCATAAGATTCAGGAAACTCGACCTTGGGGTTGGATGGTAGTGGAGGTGTATTATGAGTAAGTGGAGGAGCTTGGAACAGATGCTTGTAAGGTTGCCGGCTTGGATCCGATACGGATCTGGTATCCCACAGGTTGAAGACAAATGAAGTAGAACTACTCGGATGGAATGTTATGGTGAGTACATAACTTCTTTTTTGTCCTCAGTTATTGTGTTTTCTTATTCCCACTATGGCAGAACAATTCCAGGCAGTATCCAGGTGCAGTCTACTCTAGCATTGTTGTCTTCAGTGTCATACTGAAAGTGGGTGGAATCTAGAAGCATTCTAGAGGCAGCTACATGGTCCTCCGTACATGTTCACAAAATATTACAAACTGTATTCCTATTCTCTGATTGGTCCTTGCAAAGCTAGCTCTTATTCTCCAGAGGCTCCTGGATTCATATCCTTTCTTTTCCCAGGTTGGATAGGCTTTGGTATCGACCTATATGCCGTAATTGTTACTGCAGCAGTGGGAATGTTGAACATTGTACAATTGTTTAAGTTGCTCTTACCCATAACAGTACACGCTGGATAAGCCAAATTCACCTGGCATCCCCCTTTCTATTGTATTTAGTTGTTGTGGGGATATAAAGCAGTTTTTTTGTGTGTATTTCTATTTCATGTTTTTTTATTGGTTCAGCATTGTTAGACCCTTCACTCATTACATACGGGCAGGAAAGGACTCAGAAATCTTCAGTCTTACTGCTGATTTCCTGCCTTGAGTCTAACCAGTCAACAGTGAGAGTGAAGATGTGTGGAGACCAGAGCTTTAATAAATTCCTGGTTATAGAAATGACACACATAGCCTAAAGGCTACTGCAGCACAGATGAAGGATGAACATTAGGACAGCATCACTTCTACTGTTGTGGGCAAGTGTAACTTACACAACCATACTTTTCTGGGTGAGGTTGTGATTCAGTAGAAGCATCCAGAAGAGAAGTTCTGAAATGACAAATGGGCCAAACTTCATTATACAACAAGCTTTAACAGCTTGTACCAAAGTATGTTTAGTTTTGAGAGCATGCTGCATATGTACCCTTACAGTATACATAAATGTAACAGTACATGTGAAGATGCATAAGACATAATGTGCAATTCAGCAAGGACTTTTACTGAACTGATGTGTTGAAGAAGGTGGCATGGAAATGGGTAACTTGACCTATAGACACAGCAATTAAGTAATCTCTTATATAGTCTCATATGGTTATATATGTGATACACTTTCCTTAGTCTAATGATCAATTAATGAAAACCATCTAGAAATTAGAGAATCTTGTGAGAAAGACCAGTGGCTTAAAAGCATTGTCATCTTGCAGTGTGGGTGTGTCCTACTGCAGACTTCATTTTTCACCAGTTCAGTTGTTAATGGGTATTTTGAAAAGCAAATTACCTACCTCAGCTATGCAACCGATACTGGTACCTGAAAATTCTTACATGGTAAGGGAAATGTTGGAGATAAATCAGTGGAGACAGAAATACTGTTATGATTGAAGCTCAAGGACACCACCATAATTATACGCTAGAGATTTTGTAATAGAACAGAAATTATGGGAACATTTGCAGTCTAAAGCTGAAGTTATTACTATTAATAACTGCCTCATCTGTAAGGTGAAGACTTTTTTTTGCTTGGTAATGCTTTCACAAGTTGTTTGTGGTTTCCAACCTTATAGAGGCCTTTACTGGTGAAAAAAAATGCCCATTGTTGGCGATACCTGGACACACATTTTTCTGTCACTGGAACATATATGGGGGATGTAGTGCACTTCAGAAATTCTGAGGGGATTTTTGAGACCAAGCTGGCAAGATATGCCACATAGAGTAGATGGACAAAAAAGATATGGTGATTTATGGGCTCTCTTTCAAATTTCAAGGGGCAGGAATTTTTAACATCATGCTATTAGTGGCAAAGAGAGCCATTACTCTGCAAGGGAGGGGCCCAGTACCTCTACTGTCTAGCGAATGTTGACAAATGCTCCAAGATGCCAATGCTCCAATGCTCATAGGGCTGACTCGCAATAGCTAAAAGGAGAAGTACCGAGCCAACTTTCCTCTCTATATGGTCTCACTATAAACATATATGGGATTATTTCAGCCCCGTGCCTGATGGGGCATTTACTTATTCTTGTTTAGACTAGTATACTATTCTGGGTTCAGACCAGGCATCTGTTAATGTCTTGCTAATAACTTGATCACCCTGTTCTGTTTCTAATTACTATTCCTTTTTAACCTACTTATTTTAACTGTTAGTATGTTATCTAGGTTAGTAGATTGTCATAATATATGTCTGTAGTTATATATAGTAGATAGACGAGATGACCACCTACCCTTAACTATTAGTCAACTTTAATAGATCATACATTCAAATTCTTTCTTTGTACTTATGTTAATTGACAATTAAGTAGTTGTATTTAAGCATCGCATATTCACTTTTGTTGCATAGATGTAAACTTAAAATATTGTATTAGCTCAGTATCCCCTAAAAATTGATCATGTTTTGATTAGGTCTTGAAATCTGTAAATAGAGTTACTGAAAAGAAAACCAAAATTGTATCAACCAGTACTTTCCCAAAAAAATAGAAACTGTGAAAATGAGATGGCTAAGAGTTGCAGAGAAGCTCCTCAAGTTTCTGTCCAACAATTCCTAGAGCCACAGCTGTCTATAAAGGAAGATCTCATGTCCAGAGATAACATTTTCTATTGAATATTCCAATATTCCTGATTTGGAAGGCATTTGAAGAAACCAGATAGATATAAAGACAGTTCAGGAGTTGATTATGATACCAACTACTAAAAAAAATGCATTTGTGAAAATGTCCATTGAATACAGATCTGAGTTTTTTTATGAAGAATAACTGACATGCTTAAAGTGCAGGATAATTTTAAATTATGTAGTATAATGCATGGACTCGGGCTGGTTCATCTTTCCATTGAGCAACTGTAGGTAAGGTTTAGATAATCACATTCTCTCTTGACCACCATGTCAAAAGCTGCAACTCAAGGATCAGTTCTTTCCTGTTTACTTTTTACTTATTCATTAATGCCTATGCTGTAACTTCCTGTACTTTTTATGCAGATGAAGTTATTCTCTACAAATTCTGACCCTTTCATAGATACAATCAAATCACAACATGAAAAAGACATGCATGGCCTTTAACTCAAGTTTATAGTACATTGGCTCATATTAAATGCTAAAAATGAAAAGCCTTGCTCTTTTAGCACACATTAGAGGCTTTCAAGAATTTCAGATAACAGACAAGTTTAACATCATTCAAAGAACCATCAATAAAAATTTCACTTGTTTCTAATACCTAGGTACTTGCCTAGCTCAAAAAATAAATTTTAGTCTTCACATTGATATGACAAAATCAGATGTATTTAAATTTCTCTTGTCTGCTTGGAAATAATCATATTTCTTAGCACCAGAAAGCAGAATAGCAATAGGTAGACATTCTAATGACCCAACATGAATATGGTTCCCTAATTGTAAAGGGTGTACCCCCCCCCCATAAAAAATTGCAAATTCATAACAGTTTCTCTTAGGCTAGAACACAGCCGACACCTTTTACAGAAGCCAGATTACTTCTAATAAACAATGGACAGAGCTACTAGGATCCCTCCTCTTTAAAATCTTGATAGAGACGTTAAAGCATTTTCATTAATTGCCACAACAAATGTAATTTCCACATAATCCAGACAGCGCAGACATTACGGCTGTAACTTCCACTCCAGTAATCCAAACAGTCCTTCTCTAAAAACTTTACAAAGCAAACTAACGATCAGTAACCACAGTTTCATTATCCCCATCCCTAAATTATGAGAATCCCTTCCAGGTTCACTCAGAGCAAGTCCTATACTTCCCTCTTAGGACATGTCCATCTTGATGTAACATGCTTTTGCTTTCAAGGCAGGAGGCCTCTATAACCACCTCAGTCTAGTCCCTCAAAAACTTCCTCATTTTTCTCCATCGGTAACTGTCTGGAGCAACATTAGTGATAATGGACAGTACCTCTTCTGATAATCAGTCCAGCAGATTTTCCATGAGTTTTATTCTGTTCCACAGACACAGCAGTTCTTTAGGTATATTAGCAGAGTTGGATACGACTTGTTCCTTTATTTAGTTAAGCAGATTTTGAATGGCTTTCTATGCTTTCAATTCAACTTTCCACTTCACACAGTTTCACCATTTTTAGATAGGTGTATTCACAGCTCTTCAGCTATTTCCACCTTTGACACCTTTACAGTTGTATAAATCTTTCTTTCGCTGCCAGTAACTCTCTCTCTGTCTCATAATAAATGTCTTCTCTTCATTTAATATCTGGATCTACTACTACTTCTCCAGCTCCACTCCTCTTGTTTTATAAGTTTATTTTGCCCTTTCAAATAGTAGCTGTTAATACCACTATATAAGTAAAAGCTATCCGTGCACAATCAGTAATTTGGCTGCTATTGCTTCCCAATCCTAAGAATGTGTAGAAATGTTGATTTGTCTAGCATGGCCTATTTTACCAATTTATATGCAACCTTTATTAATGCTGTAGGTGTTCTGGTTGTGAGTCTCCTAAGCATACAGTTTTTCTTGTCTTTCACAAGTAATGTCCTTTGTAAGTAATCCATGCTGTTTAGCATGTTTTTTTTTTCTTAATGGAACTTGAAACGTCTTACATTTATTTTGTATGCGAAATGTCTCATGTCTTTTACTGAGTACTTCTAAGTTGAGTTCTAAAATGGGTCCAGTGGGATCAGAACTGTTCCACAGTTAACAATTGGAATTAATACTGCCCAGAATTTGTCCAAAATAGATGTACCTTTTAATAATTTATCAGGCCCATCAAAGTGGAAACCACTCAGTTAGATGGACCTGATGAAGTTAAGGTGAAAGTGTTATAATTCGACAGTGGTAGCTCATGGTGGATTGTCATGTTTGTTAAAAGTTAACAATTAAAAATAAAACCTTTTAACTAAGAATGAGGTTCCACAGGCTGCTGAGCTGGTAAATCCTCACAGGTCTTTCAGGAATATTCAAATAAGGGACTAATGTCGAAGCTTTGAGATTGGCTCTTTATTTTTTTCATCTCCCAGATTTTCCTTGAATGCAATGTATTAAAACAAGAACACTCCTCCATCTACCTACTTAAATGAATTTAGTACCTGAAACTTCAACAAGGTGTCTTTATTCCTCCTACACGGAAGGTATCAGAGAGAGTGTGTCTCTCCTAGATGTGCTTGCTAAAGTGATTTTTATGTGGAGTAATCCTTTGTACTCTTCCTCTTCATGAACAAAGGCTAATAATATTTACTGTTATATGTAACTGCAAAAAGGGGCGCAGCATTGTTTCTGAGGTGCAGACACCAACTTTCCCAAGTGCATTGATGCACTGTGGCCATTGCTTTTGTTGAATATATCTTAAAAAGGAGGGAGAGACCATTCTTAGGTGCTGCAGCGCTGCTGTCGTATAAGTAGCCTTTTTTAAGTGTGGCTTATTTTCATGGTGAATTGCATTGACATTTCCGTTATTCTGGCACATGCCTGGTAGCTAAAGCCATGTGCCAGCATAGCAAAGGTATTTCACTTTGTAGTTGAAAAATGATAATCTTGGCAAATACAGAAGCCAGTCATTGCCTTATGTTTTCAGTGGAAATAGACAACAACACTATGATGGGAAATAAGCATTTATAGTTAACCATACATATATAAAACCACCGTGTTAATGTGTTAAGAAGAAAAAAAAAATGATTGGTGATGGTTTGTGTAGATCAAGGGATGTATGAATTTAATTTCTGCTTTATTTGTCTTTTATATCTTGGTTGCTGAAAAGAAATCAACATTATACTTTTTTCTGCCACTTATTCTGTGTACCTCTGTATGCATTACGTATAATTGACGTATATGATATCAGGCAGGAGTCAAGATGAAACTTGTGAAGCCAAGGGCAACTTGTATACTTTAACTTGTATGGTATTTGCTACCAAATAATTTTATTTATTTATTACTGCCAATCATTAGCGGACCGGAGTTCCGCTGTGGCGACCCCTTACTGGGAAAAAGCCGAAAAGACAAACATTTATTTATTGGCATTTGATTACCAGGAAAGATCAACTGGCTAGGTGCCCATTTTCAGCAGTGGCCTGGGGAGAAAAGCTCCTAAGTAGTACAGAATATTTTGCATCAATAATTTTACAATTTTCTAAAATGCAACAGATATCCTACAGTTTAAATAATTGTAACAAATTGGATGTAATGGGAAAACTTTGGTTAAAATAGATACAACTCCTATGACAATGATTTAATGTTTAGAGCATTTTTTGCCAGTTTAGGTAAATTAAAGGTAAGTTAGTATAATACAGACAAGGAATTACAATATGAAGTGGGAGAAAAAAAAACAGTGTCATGGCATCCTTAGAGTCAAGGGAGAGAAATTTAATGTAAGGAAGTGAGTGAAGAAGAGGGATTGAGGAGGTATACGCTATGAACAGGTTCTTGTTCACATTTATGGGTATATTTTATCCTGAGGTTGAGCAAGAACAGAGCCAATTTTTAGCTAGGAAGTGTTTTTCAGAATGGTTTTAAAGGACAGGAGGGGAAGGTATTGACCTGATGGATGCAGTTAAGGAGTTCCAAGCCTTAGCAACATGGCATGAGTACAGGTCATTTCCAGCAGATTTAATTGGTTTGAGGACAGAGGGGGTTTTGGTCATTGGATTGTAATGACCAAGTGAGAACATAGTTGTGTAGAATGATATTTAGCTCTGGACAAGTGGATGGATGCTGAGTAATTTTATAGATAGTAAGAAGCTCAGTAAATGTTAGTTGATGGGATGCTTCTGATTATTTTAGACTTTTAAGTGCTATACAGTGCTGGGTTCTGAAAGGGGTAGTTGCTGAAAATTAAGGCACTTTATTATAAAATTGTTAAAGTTTTGCTTTTTGTGCTGCCTGAAGGATAGTAAGAATAGGAACGTCATAAAGAAATGAGGGGAGGAGGTAAGTAGTTGCAAATGCAGCTTTAGTTAAGTTGGTGAAACAGTTTTTGGCGAGTTTTTGTTGTCGTGCAATTTTGTATATGCAGGTCGAATTTAAGATTATCATTCACTACCATTCATGGAGGTGTTTAGGTGAAATGGCAGTGAGTTTTTAACTAGATTGTTTAATGAAATCTTGGAATGTGAGAGGATGCCTGAGGAATGGAGAAAAAGTGTTTTGGTACCGATTTTTAAGAATAAGTGTGATGAACAGAGCTGCAGTAACTACAGAGGGATTAAATTGATCATTCACAGCATGAAGTTATGGGAAAGAGTAGTAGAAGCTAGGTTAAGAAGGGAGGTGATGATTAGTGATCAACAGTATGGTTTCATGCCAGGAAAGAGCACTACAGATGCAATGTTTGCTATGAGAGTGTTGATGGAGAAGTACAGAGGAGGTTAGAAGGAGTTGCATTGTGTCTTTGTGGACTTAAGAGAAAGCATATATGACAGGGTGCCTAGAGAGGAGTTGTGGTATTGTATGAGGAAGTCGGGAGTGTCAGAGAAGTATGTAAGAGTGGTGCAGGATATGTACAAGGGTAGTGTGACAGCGGTGAGGTCTGCAGTTGGAGTGACGGATGCATTTAAGATGGAGGTGGGATTACATCAAGGATCAGCTTGGAGCCCTTTCTTATTTGCAATGGTGATGGACAGGTTGACAGACGAGATCAGACAGTAGTCCCCGTTGACTATGATGTTTGCAGATGACATTGTGATCTGTAGTGAGAGTAGGGAACAGGTGGAGACGACCCTGGAGAGGTGGAGATATGCTCTAGAGAGAAGAGGAATGATGGTCAGCAGGACTAAGAGAGAATATATGTGTGTGAATGAGAGGGAGGATAGAGGAATGGTGAAGATGCAGGGAGTAGAGGTGGCAAAGGTGGATGAGTTTAAGTACTTGGGATCAACAGTTCAGAGTAATGGGGAGTGTGGAAGAGAGGTGAAGAAGAGAGTACAGGCAGGATGGAGTGGTTGGAGAAGACTATCAGGAGTGATTTGTGACAGACTAGTGCCAGTAAGAGTGAAAGGGAAGGTCTACAAGAGGGTAGTGAGACCAGCTGTGTTATATGAGTTGGAGACAGTGGCATTGACAAAAAGGCAGAAGTCAGAGCTTGTCGTGGCAGAGATGAAGATGTTAAGATTTGCACTGGGTGTGACGAGGATGGACAGGATTAGGAATAAGTATATTAGAGGGTCAGCCCAGGTTGGAAGGTTTGGAGACAAAGCCGGAGAGGTAAGATTGCGTTGGTTTGGACATGTGCTGAGGAGGGATGCAGAGTATATTGGGGAAAAAGATGCTAAAGATGAAGCTGCCAGGTAACAGGAAAAGAGGAAGGCCTAAGACAAGGTTTATGGATGTGGTAAAAGAGGACATGCAGGTGGTTGGTGTGATGGAGCACGATGCAGAGGACAGGAAGAAATGAAAATAGTTGATCCGTTGTGGCAACCCCTAATGGGAGCAGCCGAAAGAAGAATACGGTCATCCCTAGTAATTTGCTATGAGAAGTGACTTCAGTGATTTTTGTTGCGTTTCATAAGAGAGGGATTGGGGGTGGTAGTTTTTTAGCAAGAGTTGTGAGTTACAAAGCCATGTTTCAGTGTCTGTCAAAGCATCTTGAGTATTTTTTTTTGAGATGTGCCAGGTTTTCTGATGTACATTGAGTGTGGTGTCATCTGTCTCTTGTATTGCGAAGGCCTCTTGTGTGGCTGTGTAAAGGGTGTTGATGAAAATTATAAAGAGGAAGAGCCCAAGGATAGAGACATGTAGTACCCCAGCGGTGACTGGGAGGTATGGAGAGAGGGTGGAGTGAAATTTTACTGACTGATAACTATTGGACAAGTAGCTTTTGAATGATAGAAGGGTGGGTTGAGTTAGAACTACTGAGGGCATTTGAAGTAGCAGTTTGCTGTGGCAGATGTGCTGAAGGCTTTAGACAAGTCTAGAAATAGAGGAGACTAGTTTGCTATTATCTCTAGTTTTATTGACAGTTTCTATAAAAGTTAGAAGTGCCACGTTAGTACTGTGGAGGGACAGAGGTTGTGTTGTGTAGGGAATAGGAGTTCTTCCTGCAGGAGATAGCTTAGCAATTATATTTGAGCACAAGTATTTGAGAGGGGGATAAGATTGCTGTAGGTCTAAGGCTAGTGATGTATTTTGAACTTCCACTCAAAAACAAATATCACACATTATCCTTCTAAACAAAGGAGGAAGTGTAGATAGGTGGTTGGGACAGAGTTGGAGAGATGTTGAGTACTATTACTAAGTCACAGAGGGATGAGAAGGTGGCTCAGTAGGGGGAGAAGAATAGAGGACAAGCTGAGGAGAAGCATAATTGAGTAATGTGATCTGGTCAGTTATTATAGCAGTCCGTTTATAGTTGGTACAGGGCAGTTAGCAAGGAGGCCCAAGGTAGAACAGGTGTTTTTTTTTTTCATTTACTGAATGCAGAAACCAGGAAGCTGGAGAGACTAAGTAACTGGCATATGCAGTGAACTATACTAATCTAGAGGAAGAACGGTGGCCAACTTAGGCTCTTCATGTTGAATTTGCTTCCATTCCACAATAACCATATTTTGTGTGAAAACCTTTGACAGTTGGACCTTGTGGCAGAGCTCCTGCAGTTTCTGGGACAGGGATGGATGTAGTGACCACAGGCTCGAAAGAAAAGGGAAAAACTGTAATATTATATGGAGGCAATAATGTTAACACTTTTTCTTAAAGAAGGACCACTGTGGTGCAGTAGTGCAGCAGTTAACATTGTCGCCTCACAGCAAGAGGTTCTCTGGTTCGATTCTCTGTTGGGGCGCCTTCTGTGCGGAGTCTGAATGCCCTCCCTGCATTCACTTGGGTTTCCTTGGGTTACTTCGGTTTCATTCCAAAGACATGCGTCTGGAGAATTTCTCCCCAGGCCT